>NC_044388.1:14280607-14583973 GCF_006542625.1 Nomascus leucogenys | reverse complement strand
TGAGCTGAGATCTCACCATTGCACTCCAGCCTGGGAGACAGAGCGATAATCTGGCTCAAAAAAAAAATAAAATAAAATAAAACATTCTTCCCCATTGCTCTGTGATTCTGTACTGTCCAAGTTATCCTATTTCTGTGTATTCTCTCTCTCTTTCATTTGCTGCTGATTCCCTCTCATATCAATTTGATATTATTTTTAGTAGAGAGCGGTCTCCCTATGTTACCCACACTGGTCTCAAACTCCTGGGCTAAAGTGATCCCCCCACCTTGGCCTCCCAAAGTCCTGAGATTACAGGCATGAATCACCATGCCCAGCCTTCAATTTGATTTTTTTTTTTTTTTGAGATGGAGTCTCCCTTTGCTGCCCAGGCTGGAATGCAGTGGCGAGATCTCAGCTCACTGCAACCTCTTCCTCCCAGGTTCAAGTGATTCTCCTGCCTCAACCTCCCGAGTTGCTGGGACTATAGGCGCACACCACCACGCCCAGCTAATTTTTGTATTTTTAGTAGAGACAGCATTTTGCCATGTTGGCCAGGCTGGTCTCAAACTCCTGACCTCAAGTGATCCATCTGCCTCCACCTCCTAAAGTGCTGGGATTATAGGCATGAGTCAATGCGCCCAGCCTTCAATTTGATATTAATACTCCTAAATTGAAATCAGCTATTTACATCTGTCTCACTTATTAAACTGTTAGGTTTTTTTTGAAGGTCTGATGTATTCATTCATTTAGCTTTGAAGGAATGAATGAGTGATTGTATGAATTCAGGCCACAGAGATTTTTTGTTTGTTTGTTTGTTTGTTTTTGAGACAGAGTCTAGCTCTATCAGCCAGGCTGGAGTGCAGTGGTGCAATCTTGGCTCACTGCAATCTCTGCCTCACGGGTACAAGTGATTCTCCTGCCTCAGCCTCCTGAGTAACTGGGATTACAGGTGCATGCCACCAAGCCCGACTAATTTTTGTTTTTGTTTTTGTTTTTGTTTTTGAGATGGAGTCTCACTCTGTTGCCCGGGCTGGAGTACAGTGGCGTGATCTTGGCTCACTGCAACCTCCACCTCCAGGGTTCAAGCAATTCTCCTGCCTCAGCCTCCTGAGTAGCTGGGACTACAGGCCTGCGTCATCACATTTGGCTAATTTTGTATTTTTAGTAGAGATGGGGTTTCACCATGTTGGCCAGGCTGGTCTTGAACTCCTGACCTCAAGTGATCCACCCACCTCAGCCACCCAAAGTTCTGGGATTACAGTTGTGAGCCACCCCACCCAGCCCAGGCCACAGTTTTTAGCCTATCTGATTTCATATCTCCATTCTGGTAACTCCTACACTCTCATTAATGGCTTAAATTATCCCTTCTTGAAAAATGATTATATCAACTTCTCTACTTGATGCCTCTTCTGAGCTTCAAATTTGCATCTCAAGCATCTTGCTTCTATCTTCAGCTAGATATCCTAGAGTCACCTTAAAATGTATACATCTAAGGCCAAACTCATCATCTTTTCCCCAGTATTCAGATCTCGCTTTCCTATACTCTATTCTATCATTACTTCATCATCTCCCTTTCTGTCAAGTTTATAACCTTAGAGTTACTCTTTGACCATTCCTCCTCAATGTCGATTCTTTTTCTTAAAAAGAACAACAAATCACTTTATTACAAATGTTCATTGTAAATAACTTACAAACACAAACAAAAAGACCACCTATAAATCTACCTGTTAATACAGTTGACCCTTGAACAACATGGGTTTGAACTGTGAGGGTCCACATGGATTTTTTCCAATCAAATGAAGATTGAAAATACAGTGTTCCAGCCAGCTGTGGTGGCTCATGCCTGTAATCCCAGCACTTTGGGAGGCCGAGGCAGGTGGATCACGAGGTCAGGAGATCGAGACCATCCTGGCTAACACGGTGACACCCTGTCTCTACCAAAAATACAAAAAATTAGCCAGGCATGATGGCAGGCGCCTGTAGTCCCAGCGAGAGGCGGAGGCAGGAAAATGGTGTGAACCTAGGGGGCAGAGCTTGCAGTGAGCCGAGATCAGGCCACTGCATTCCAGCCTGGGCAACAGAGCAAGACTCTGTCTCAGAAAAAAAAAAAAAAGAAAATATAGTGTTCCCAGGATGCAAAATCTGCATATACAGAGGAGGGAAGATTTTTGTACATGCAGTTCCACAAGACCAAATGCAGAACTTGAGCTTGCGGGGATTTTGGTATACTCGGGTGCTCTGGAAGCAACCCCCTGCATATATTGAGAGACGAGTGTAATTTGTGGTCTTTACAGACTTTGATTTATGTGTACAGAAATATATGGTTTTTTTCTATCAAAATGAGATCATGAATATAATTAATTCTATTTTGGGGCTTTTTTTTTTCACTTGGCAACATGCCATAAACATTTTCCCATGTCATTAAATTTTCTTCTTCGATAGTGTCACGCACATCCATGTGAAGAAACCACCAAACAGGCTTTGTGTGAGCAACAAGGCTGTTTATTTCACCTGGGTGCAGGTGGGGTGAGTCTGAAAAGAGAGTCAGCAAAGGATGGTGGGATTATCATTAGTTCTTAGAGGTTTTGGGATAGGCGGCGGAGTTAGGAGCAATGTTTTTCGGGCAGGAGGTGGATCTCACAAAGTACATTCTCAAGGGTGGGGAGAGTTACAAACAACCTTCTTAAGGGTGGGGGAGATTACAAACAACCTTCTTAAGGGTGGGGGAGATTACAAAGAACCTTCTTAAGGGTGGGGGAGATTACAAAGTACATTGATCAGTTAGAGTGGGGCAGAAACAAATTACAATGGTGGAATGTCATCAGTTAAGGCTATTTTCACTTCTTTTGTGGATCTTCGGTTGCTTCAGGCCATCTGGATGTATATGTGCAGGTCACAGGGGATATGATGGCTTAGCTTGGGCTCTGAGGCCTGACATTCCTGTCTTCTTATATTTAAAGAAAAGCAAAACAAAATAGTCACGAAGTGTTGGAGTGGCGAAAAATTCGGGGGGTGGTATGGAGAGATAATGGGTGATGTTTCTCAGGGCTGCTTCGAGCAGGATTGGGGCTGCGTGGGAACCTACAATGGGAGAGATTCAACTGAAGAAAGATTTTGGGGTAAGGGGTATATTGTGGGGTTGTTAGAAGGAGCATTTGTCATATAGAATTATTGGCGATGGCCTGGATGCGGTTTTGTATGAATTGAGAAACTAAACAAAAACACAAGGTCTGAATAAGAGAAGGAGAAAAGCAGGTATTAAAGTACTAAGAATTGGGAGGACCCAGGACATCCAATCAGAGAGTGTCCAAGGGGGTTCAGCGTAATTACTTGTTTGGTTGGTGAGTTTTTGGGCTCTATTCTTGACAGAGTCCTTTTTCTTTTTTAAGTTGGAGGCTGAGCTTGGTGAGGTGTGTTTTTAAAAGACCATTAGTCCGTTCTACCTTTCCTGAAGATTGAAGATGGTAAAGGGTATGAAGGTTTCACTGAATACCAAGAGCCTGAGAAACTGCTTGAGTGATTTGACTAGCAAAGGCCAGTCCATTATTGGACTGTATACAGGTGGGAAGGCCAAACTGAGGAATTACGTCGGATAGAAGGGAAGAAATGACCGCGTCGGCCTTTTCAGATGCTGTGGGAAAGGCCTCTACCCATCCAGTGAAAGTATCTACCCAGACTGAGAGGTATTTTAGTTTCCTGACTCAGGGCATGTGAGTAAAGTCAATTTGCCAGTCCTGGGCGGGGGGCAAATCCCCAAGCTTGATGTGTAGGGAAGGGAGGGGGCCTGAACAATACCTGCGGAGTAGTAGAATAGCAGATGGAACACTGAGAAGTGATTTCCTTAAGGATAGATTTCCACGATGGAAAGGAAATGAGAGGTTCTAAGAGGTGGGCTAGTGGCTTGTAACCTACATGGAAGAGGTTATGAAATGATGATAGAATAGAATGGGCCTGTGAGGCTGCAAGGAGATACTTTCCTTGGTCCAAGAACCATTTGCCTTGTATGGGAAGAGACTGATACGTGGAAGTTTCAGTGGGAGAGTAGGTGGGAGTGACCGATGAGAAGGAGAAAAACTGGCCATGAGGGACAGAAGTTGGAATGCTAGCTGCTTCTTTAGGTATCTTATCAGCATAAGCATTGCCCTGAGCAATGGGATCTGATGCCTTTTGGTGGCCCTTGCAGTATGTGACTCCAGCTTCCTTTGGAAGTAAAGCGGCGTTGAGTTTTTATTAAAGAGGCATTAATGCTGGAGGACCCTTGCATAGTGAGGAAAGCTCTTTCAGCCCATATAGCAGCATGGTGGTGCAGGATATGGAAGGCATATTTAGAGTTAGTATAAATATTGATGCGTAATTCCTTTGCAAGAGTGAGGGCTCGAGTTAAGGCAATGAGTTTGGCTTGCTGAGAGGTAGTGGAGAGGGGCAGAGCGGCAGCCTCAATGATAAATGTGGAAGATACTATAGCATAGCCTGCCTTTGTTGGTGTGTGGCAATTAGGCCTGGTGGAACTGCCATCAATAAACCAGGTGTGATCAGGGTGAGGAACTGGAAAGAAGGAAATATGGGGAAATGGAGTGAATGTCAGGTGGATCAGAGAGATACAGTCATGTGGGTCAGGTGTGGTATCAGGAATAATGTGGGAGGCCGGATTGAAGTCCGGGCCAGGAACAATGGTAACTGTGGGAGACTCAACAAAGAGTGAGTACAGCTGAAGGAGCTGGGGGAGCAGAAAGTATGTGTCAGGTGTGAGGAAGAAAATAGATTTTGGAAGTTATGAGAACTGTAGAAAGTAAGTTGAGCATAGTTTCTGATTTTGAGGGCCACTAAAAGTATTAAAGCAGTGGCAGCCGCCGCACGCAGACATGAGGGCTATACTAAAACGGTAAGGTCAAGTTGTTTGGACAGAAAGGCTACAGGGCATGGTCCCGGCTCTTATGTAAGAATTCTGACCACACAGCCCTGTACTTTGGCTGTGTGTAATGAAAAGGGCTGGGATGAGTTAGGGAGAGTTAGTGTGGGAAGTGCGGGAGCAGCTTTTAGGGCTGTTTTTTAAGGAATGGAAAGGGGAGTGGGGAAAGGATTTAGGATTTATGGGGTCAGCTAGGTTTATCTAGAACAGAATGTGTTGTGGAGGGAAGTATTCAGGATAGGAGAGTATATGGATTTGGCACCATGGGATGGACAGGCAAGACAATTTGGTTGATAAGGCACAGATCCTGAACTAACCTGTAAGACTTGTCTGGTTTTTGGACAGGTATGGGGGAATTGTAAGGAGAGTTTATAGGCTTTAAAAGGCCATGCTGTAACAGGCAAGTGATAACAGGCTTTAATCCTTTTAAAGCGTGCTGGGGGATGGGATATCAGTGCTGAGCGGGGTAAGGGTGATTAGGTTTTAATGGGATGATAAGGGGTGCATCCCCCATCGCCAAGGAGGGAGTAGAGGTGTCCTATACTTGTGGATCAAGGTGGTGAGACACAAGGAGTGGATGTGAAGGAGGCTTTGAACTGGAGGAAAAGGCAGCAATGAGGTGTGGCTGTAGCCCAGGAATAGTCAGGGAAGCAGATAATTTAGATAAAATGTCTCAACCTAATAAGGGAGCTGGGCAGGTGGGGATAACTAAAAAGGAGTGCATTAAAGAATGTTGTCCAGCCGGGATTGGTGGCTCACGCCTGTTATCCCAGCACTTTGGAAGGCTGAGGCAGGCAGATCACCTGGCTAACATGGTGAAACCCCATCTCTACTAAAAATACAAAAAATCAACCGGGTATGGTGGCAGCTGCCTGTAGTCCCAGCTACTCAGGAAGCTGACACAGGAGAATGGCATGAACCTGGGAGGTGGAACTTGCATTGAGCTGAGATTGCACCACTGCACTCCAGCCTGAGTGACAGTGGGAGACTCCTTCTCAAAAAAAAAAAAAAAAAAGGAATGTTGTCCAAGTTGGCACCAGAGTTGGGGAGTTTTAAGAGGTTTAGCAGCCTGGCCATCAATACCCACAATGGTTATGGAGGCAAGGGAAACAGGCCCTTGAAAAGAAGGTAATGTAGAGCGGGTAGCCTCTGTACTGATTAAGAAGGGGACGGACTTACTCTCCACTGTAAGAGTTACCCGAAGCTCAGCATCCGTGATGGTCAGGGGTCTTCTGAGGCAATCGGGCAGTGTCAGTTTTCAGCTGCTAAGCCAAGGAGATCTGGGAAGGAGTCGGCCAAGGAACGTTGGGTTTGGGCTCCAGGGGCTTTAGGAGCGGTGGCGATGTGAGTCGGACAGTCCAACCTCCAGTGGGGGCCCACACAGACAGGGCATGGCTTAGGAGGAATCCCGGGCTGCAGGCATTCTGAGGCCCAGTGGCCAGGCTTTTGGCATTTGAAGCAAGGTCCATGAGGATGTTTTGAAGGAGCCCCTGGGAGCTGTGGCTTTGATGTTCTGAAGTTCTTGTATGCTGGAGACGTGGGTTGTCTTACAGTGGGTTGTCTTACAGTGGAGGTAAGTAGCTGTAACCCAGAAATGCATTGCTGTCTGGCTACCTCCTCTCTATTATTGTACACCTTGAAGGTGAGGTTGATTAATTCCTGTTGTGGGGTTTGAGGGCCGGATTCCAATTTTTGAAGCTTTTTTCTAAAGTCAGGAGCTGACTGGGTGATAAAATGCATATTAAGAATAAGGCAGCCTTCTCACCCCTCCAGGTCTAGGGCAGTAAAGTGTCTAAGGGTTGCTGCTAAGCGGGCCATGAACTGGGCTGGGTTTTCATCTTTACCTTGGGTAGTTTCTTTAAGTTTGTCTAATTAACAGCTTTGTAAGCTGCCTTTTTAAGCCCTTCAACTAGGCAGGAAACCATGTAATCTCGCCTAGCTATACCTGAGGAATCTGCCTGATAGTTCCATTGGGGATCTTCTTGGGGAACTGCTCTAATGCCTTCCTGGAGGTCTGGCTCATGAAGCCAGAGGTTATCAGCATGAGTTTGGGCTAGAGAAAAAACTCTTTCCCGTTAATCTGGGGAGAGGGTAGAAGTTAGGATGACATTTAAGTCACTCCAGGTTAAATTGTAGGACAGAGTTAGATATCAGAATTCCTGTATATATTTAATAAGGTCTGATGAGAAACAGCCTAAATGCTGGCTGATTTGGGAAAGGTCTGATGGAGGAAAAGGCATATGTACCCTGAGTATGCCTTCAGCTCCAGCCACCTCTCTAAGAGGAAATTTTTGGGCAGATGAGGGAGAGCTAGTTGCAGAATGAAACTGTAAACCAGACCGTGTGTGGGGAGGGGAGGTAATAGAAGGGTTATGGGGGGTGGGGAGAGCAGAGGCTGAAGAAGAGTTGGAGCATGATTCAGCCTGGTGAGGAGCGACCTGAGGAGGAGCAGTGTGGGGAGGAGGTGAGAGGTCAGATGGGTCAGTAGAAAAGGAAGATTCACAAGACTCAGCGACGCTTGGGGTTGGGACTGAAGGGACAGGCGGGAGGGAAAGAAGGGGGATTTGGGATGAGTTGCATTGGGAACAGAGACTACGGAGGGAATGAAGTATGAAAAATGCTGGGATGTAAGGCACTTCAGACCGTTTGCCCATTTCTCAACAAAAATTATCTAGGTCTTGTAGGATGGAGAAATCAAAAGTGCTGTTTTCTGGCCATTTAGAACCATTGTCGAGTTTGTACTGGGGTCAAGCAGTGTTGCAGAAGAAAATAAGATGCTTAGATTTTAGGTCAGGTGAGAGTTGAAGAGGTTTTAAGTTCTTGAGAATACAAGCTAAGGGAGAAGAAGGAGGAATGGAGGGTGGAAAGTTGCCCATAGTGAAGGAGGCAAGATTAAAGAGAAGGGTAGAGACACAGAGAAGGGGAGTAGCCCTGGGCTGCAATGTGGGTGAGCAGCCAAAGCAGGGGTCCCCGCAATTGACTTGCCACCAAGGGAATGTGGGTGAATGACCAAAGCAGGTGTCCCTGCAGTGATCAGACACCAATGGAATGTGGGTGAATAATCAGGCAGGCGTCCCCGCAGTGATGAAGCACCAAGGGAAGACTGTCTTCCCGAGTCCGTGACCGGCGCCAGAGTTTTGGGTCTGCAGATAAAATGTGTCTCCTTTGTCTCTACTAGAGAGGAAAAATAACAGGAATTGGAAGGACAGGGAGACTGAAGGGTAGCGAGAGAGGCTGGAGAAGAGAGTGAAAACACCGCTTACCCGATTTGAAATTGGTGAGATGTTCCTTGGGCTGGTTGGTCTGAGGACCCGAGGTCATAGGTGGATCTCTTCATGGAGTGAGGGTGAGGACAGGGGACTGGTCTCCCGAAGGAGTCCTCCCATCCTGGGTCTTCAGCACCAAATGTCACACGTGTCTGTGTGAAGGGAGTCCACCAACAGGCTTTGTGTGAGCAACAAGGCTGTTTATTTCACCTGGGTGCAGGTGGGGTGAGTCCGAAAAAGGAATCAGCAAAGGGTGGTGGGATTATCATTAGTTCTTACAGGTTTTGGGATAGGCGGTGGAGTTAAGAGCAATGTTTTGCAGGCAGGGGGTGGATCTCACAAAGTACATTCCCAAGGGTGGGGAGAGTTACAAACAACCTTCTTAAGGGTGGGGGAGATTACAAAGAACCTTCTTAAGGGTGGGGGAGATTACAAAGTACATTGATCAGTTAGGATGGGGCAGAAACAAGTCACAGTGGTGGAATATCATCAGTTAAGGCTATTTTCACTTCTTTTGTGGATCTTCAGTTGCTTCAGGCCATCTGGATGTATATGTGCAGATCACAGGGGATATGATGGCTTAACTTGGGCTCAGAGGCCTGACAGATAGTTCTCAAATTGTGGTCCCAGTGGCATCAGCATCACCCAGGAGCTTGTAAATGCAAATTCCTGGACATCACCCAGACCCACTGAATCAGAAACTGTGGGAGTGAGCCCAGTAAATTGTGCTTTAACAAGCCCTCTAGGTAATTCTGATGTACACAGAAGTTTGAGAACCACTGTTCTACCACAGGATTTTTTTTTTTTTTTTTTTGAGACGGAGTCTCACCCTGTCGCCCAGGCTGGGGTGCAGTGGTGCTATCTCGGCTCACTACAGGCTCCGCCTCCTGGGTTCATGCCATTCTCCTGCCTCAACCTCCCGAGTAGCTGGGACTACAGGTGCCCACCACCACGCCCAGCTAATTTTTTTGTAGTTTTAGTAGAGACGGGGTTTCACTGTGTTAGCCAGGATGGTCTCAATCTCCTGACCTCGTGGTCTGCCTCCCTTGGCCTCCCAAAGTACTGGGATTACAGGCGTGAGCCACCGCACCCAGCCTACCATATGACTTTTTAACAGCTGATGCTATTCCATTGAATAGCAGTATAACAATCTACTTAACTATACTGCTATTGTTGGACATTGAGGCTATTACTTTTTCACTCTTTAAAAACACTACAGTGAAGCCAGGAGCGGTGGCTCATGCCTGTAATCCCAGCACTTTAGGAGGTCAAGGCAGGCAGATCACCTGAGGTTGGGAGTTCGAGACCACCCTGACCAACATGGAGAAACCCTCTCTCTACTAAAAATACAAAAAAATTAGGTGGGCATGGTGGCGCATGCCTGTAATCCTAGCTACTTGGGAGTCTGAGGCAGGAGAATCGCTTAAATCCGGGAGGCAGAGGTTGTGGTGAGCCAAGATCGCACCATTGCACTCCAGCCTGGGCAACAAGAGTGAAAGTTCGTTTCCAAAAAAAACCCAAAAAAACAAAAAACACTACAGTGAATACTGTTGCATTTAAACTTTGATGACGTCCACAGGAGGAAATAAACTACTGTTTTATTTAGACCACTGTATTTATGTATTTTTATTATTTTTTTTGAGACAGAGTCTCTTTCTGTCACCTAGGCTGGAGAGCAGTGGCATGATCTTGCCTCACTCCAACCTCTGCCACCTGGGTTCAAGTGATTCTTGTGCCTCAGCCTCCCGAGTAGCTGGGATTACAGGTGTGTGCCACCATGCCCAGCTATTTTTTGTATTTTTAGTAGATATGGTGTTTCGCCATGTTGATCAGGCTGGTCTTGAACTCCTGGCCTCAAGTGATCTGCCTGCCTTTGCCTCCCAAAATGCTGGGATTACAGGTGTGAGCCATTGTGCCTGGCCAGGCCATTGTATTTAGCAGTTCTTTTATACAGCAACTTATTTTTTTTCCTAATATACCTTCTTCACCTCAGACTTACAGTAGACTTTTTGTTTTGTTTTGTTTTTTCCCTTAGACTAAATGCTGCAGTAGACTTTTAAAGTAGATCTCCTAATATATCTACCAGACCTATAATTCATCTTACTCAGTATTGACTTGTTAAACTAAGAATCATTTTGCACAGACATCGCCACTATCCTCTGCTCAAAAGCTACTGTTCATTCATTCATTCATGCAGTAGTTATTTCAGCTACCATGATAAGTATGTTTCAGTCACTGCCCTAAGTGCTAGAAGCTAGAGATGCAATGTGACACAAGAAAAATGAAGATAATACTTATTTTGGGGTCCTTGCCATCATGTACCTTACAGTCTAATTGAAGAGAATGACAAGATTGACCATCAAATATTCACACAAATAAATATAAAATTACAACTTTGATAACTGTTACTAATAAAAGGAGCATGGTGCTAGGACACATAGAAAGATTTTATTTAGTTGAAGAAGTCAGGGAAGGCTTCTCTAAGAAAGTGCAAGGCTGAGATATGAAGGACGAGTAGACATTTTGAAGAGTAGACATTACTGAGAGATGAACCTTCCACCCAGTGAAGGGAAAGACCCTGGAGAAGTAGAGAACATGCATTTGAGGAGTTGACAGGAGACAGAAGACGTGTGGCTGGAGCAGAGAGACTGAGGGATAATACTGGATGAATTATAGATATAGGTAGGGTCTAGGCCATGTAGGCTCTTATAGGCTATGTTAAGAATCTTGGCTGGGCGTGGTGGCTCAGGCCTATAATCCCAGCACTTTGGGAGGCCGAGGTGGGTGGATTACCTGAGGTCAGGAGTTTGAGACCTGCATGACCAATATAGTGAAACCCCATCTCTACTAAAAATACAAAGATTAGCCAGACATGGTGGCTTGCACCTGTAGTCCCAGCTACTCGGGAGGCTGAGATGGGAGAATTGCTTGAACCCGGGCGGTGGAGGTTGCAGTGAGCTGAGATTGCGCCACTGCACTCCAGCCTGGGAGACAGAGCGAGACTCCATCTCAAAAAAAAAAAAAAAAAAAAACTTTGTCTTTGTCATATGAACATTGAGAAGTCACTGAAGAGTTTCTATCTGAAAATCAGAGAAATTAGCTGGGCATGGTGTTGCATGCCTGTGGTCCTAGCTACTCCAGAGGTTGAGGCAGGAAGATCCCTTAAGCCCAGCAGGTTGAGACTGCAGTGAGTCATGTTCATGCCACTGTACTCCAGCCTGGGGGACAGAGGGAGAACTTGTCTCAAAAAAAGTTTTAAAAAGGGATTTAGGTTTGTGAGTGACATAATCATGAAATATTTGCCTGGATGGGTTAATTAGTTCATTATTTATTTTTGTTCTTCTTTGTTTATATTCTCCCCTGGGCAAGTCATCCACTTTCAAGTCATGAGGAACTGAACAAAGGAGACTAAGAATGAGTAGCCAAAGACATAGGAGGAAAAGCTGTAGTGTGACAAGTTGGAGTGTGTTATGTCAAAGAAGCCAAAATAATGTTTTATGAAGGAGGAACTGAAAAAGAAGCCAGGCGTGGGGGCTCACATCTATAATCCCAGCACTTTGGGAGGCCAAGAATAACTTGAGCCCAGAAGTTTCAGACTAGCCTGGGCAACATGGCGAGACCCTATCTCTACCAAAAAAAAAAAAAAAAAATTAGCGGGCATGGTGGCACAAACCCGTGGTCCCAGCCACTTGGGAGGCTGAAGTAGGAGGATCGCTTGAGCCTGGGAGGTCGAGGCTGCAGTAGGCCATGATCATGCCACTACACTCCAGCCTGGGCAACACAGCAAGACCCTGTCTCTAAAAATAAAAATAAAAATAGAAAAGGAGAGAGTAGTCAATAGTATTCAATGCCACTGAGAGATTAGGCAAAATGTAGACTTAATATGTCCATGGCTTCCCAATGCCTACAGGATAGAGTCTAAATTTCTCATGCTGGCATTCAAGTCCCACAAAAATTCTATCTTTACCTACTTTTCTAACATTTTTTCCCATATCACCGCTAAAGTGAGCCCTTTAATAAGGTGCCCTTCAGATAAGGTGCCCTGTTTATTTTACCTAGAACACATATTGCACTCTGCCTACATATCATCATTGGATATATTTTCTGTCCATCACCACTTGTCTAAATTCTACTGATTTTCTAAGTCCTGTCCCTCTTTCACTTTCTCCATGCCTCGTCCATGAAGATTGCTGTGGTGGCCTTGAGAATGTACCTCTCAGATCTCTAATTACAGAGAACATTATTGAATGAGAGCCCCAGCTATTGGCCTCTGAAATTGATCACTGTGTTTGCACCAAGGCTCTGCTTCCCACAAGATGCTTCCAGCCAATCACTGCACATGGCAGAGATACTAAGGCACCCATTCCAGAGAGATGCCAGGTTCCTCTGACAGGCAACTGACTTGAGAAATGCCAAACTGCCTTGTCAAACTTCCCTTAGAAAGGCAATGGGGTATAAAATTCTTCAATCCAATCTTTTTTTCTTCACTGTGGGTCAGACTTGCATTGCAGTCTGATGGCTTTCCCTGCCTCCCCTATTTGACCATTTGCCCCCCAGTTTTACCTTTTTTTTTTTTCTGCGACAGAGTCTTGCTCCGTCACCCAGGTTGGAGTGCAGTGGCGCAATCTGGGCTCACTGCAACCTCCACCTCCCAGGTTCAAGCAATTCTCCCTGCCACAGCCTCCTGAGTAGCTGGGATTACAGGTGCCCGCCACCACGCCAGGCTAATTTTTGCATTTTTTAGTAGAGATGGGGTTTCACCATGTTGGCCAGGCTGGTCTTGAACTCCTGACCTCAGGTGATCCACCCGCCTTGGCCTCCCAAAGTGCTGGGATTACAGGCATGAACCACCGCGCCTGGCCACCTCCCCCCATTTTATCTTACAGGCATTTCCTCTAATAAATTTCTTACACAGTTAATCCTCAGGGTCCTAGACTAACATAAGTAGTACCAGGAGTGGTCCAAGAAAATAGGTGGTAGGATGGGAATTTGGATTGGCTCATCCACTGCCCAGCAGCAAAAAGGATGCCATGCTGGTGGGGTACAGACAGTCCCTGCCATAAGGTGGTAGCTCAACTGCCAAAACTTCACTAGTGTTTACCTGGGAAAATGTTTCAGTGAAGGGTAATGCCCTGGCAGATGTGATGATGCAGTTATTTGAAAACAAGGGAGACAGGGAGGACAGTTTCTACAGAGAGAGTAAAGTTGGGTGGTTACTACTAAGTTGTATTGATGCCCTGTTGAGAAATAATGAGAGACTGAGGGCAGTTAACAAGCAGTTTTGAGTTAAGTGAGAAAGCCATTGGGCCTTTGGGATAGCCTATAAAGAGACCCTTATCTCTGGCAGAGGAGGGGTATGCAGTGCTGAGTGGCAGGCTGAATACCTATTGTTAGAGTAGCAGAGCTGCTGAGACATGAGAACGCTCAGCCAAAGCAGGTCTGGAATTGCCTTCTAACAGTGCTGAAGTATCAGTAGGGAGGCAGCAGTCTGGATGGATGGGGTGCCATCCTTCAGTACACAGTGTATGTATTAAATCAGAGCCCTCTCTATGGTGCTATGTCCTCAGTAGGAAGAATACATGGGTCTGGAAAGCAAAGGATAGAAGCAGGGGTGACCCCACTTACACTCAATGTCCCACTGGGGACAAGGACATGATTAGGTGCTTCTTGTCCCCACAACTCTTGATCCTGCAGGGTTAGAGGTCCTGGTCCCCAAAGAGGGTATACTCTTACCAAGGATACATCAAAAGTCCCATTGAGGCCAGGCATGGTGGCTCACGCCTATAGTCCCAGCACTTTGGAAGGCCGAGGTGGGCCGATAGCTTGAGGTCAGGAGTTTGACACCAGCCTGGGCAACATGGCGAAACCCTGTCTCTACAAAAAATACAAAAATCGGCCGTGTTTGGTGGCTCATGCTTGTAATCCCAGCACTTTGGGAGGCCGAGGTGGGTGGATTACAAGGTCAGGAATTTGAAACCAGCCTGACCAACATGGTGAAACCCATCTCTACTAAAAATACAAAAATTAGCCAGGCATGGTGGCACGCACCTGCAGTCCCAGCTACTCAGGAGGCTGAGGCAGGAGAATCGCTTGAACTTGGGAGGTGGAGGTTGCAGTGAGCTGTGATAGTGCCACTGCACTCCAGCCTGGGCAACAGAGTAAGAATCTGTCTCAAAAAAAACCCAAAAAAACAAAAACCAAAAATTAGCCAGGTGTGGTGGTGTGTGCCTGTACTCCCAGCAACTTTGGAGGCTGAGGTGGAGGACCACTTGAACCCAGGAGGTTGAGGCTGTGGTGAGCCGTGATTGCACCACTGCACTCCAGCCTGGGTGACAAAGTTTCTCAAAAAAAAAAAAAATAGAAAAGAAAAGAAAAAAAGGTCCTATTGAACCACAATCTACAGTTGCTGCCAGGGCACTTTGGACTCCTTGTGTCCAGTAAGCAGTGGGTAAAAACAGGAATCACCATCCTGGCAGGAGTCATTGACCCTGCTCGGTAGAGGGCTGCTTTTACACAACAGGGACAAAGAAGAATACATGTGGAAGCTAGGTGACCCACTTAAGTGCCTCCTGGTACTCTCTTGCTCTGTTGTAAACTGAACATGAAGTAACACTGGCTTGAGAAAGGTATAGTTACCTTTCTGGTTCAGATACTTCCAGAATGAAAGTTTGAGTCCCATCACTAGGTAAGTCACCAAGATCTGCCAAGGTGAGGGGATTAGAGGATGGATAGTGCAGGAAGGAGAGAATGAGATTGATTGCAGCGACAGAGGTTGCAGTTCTTTCCACTACCTTCCCTTGTCTGAGTTTCCCCTGTGAAAGGAAAATAAAATCTTTGGACCCCAAATTCACTATGCCAAAGGGAAAAGCTTGGGAACTGAGTCATGCAAAAACTACCTTCCTTTTGTTCCTAGATAGAGAGCTGTAACTTCACAGACTTACTTTATTTTATGTCAAATGTAGATCTACTGAGCCCTGCATAATGGACTTTTCCCCTCAGCCTTCTCTTTTCACATGTAAAATGTGGATTTGGTGAGCCTCACAAGAATGTGACCCCTTACCTCACTACCTACACTCCCTTTTTTTTCTTATCCTTCTCCTCCTGCCACTCTTTCCCCTTTAAATATTGAAGCCCTTCAAAACACTCTTTGGAAAAAGCACAGGCCACAGACCTGTGTCTCTTTTTCCTTGTCTCTTGTGACTTGTGTCTCTTTTTCCTTGGTGAATCCTTGGCAAAATAAACCTCTAAATTGATCAAGACTTGTTTCAGATGCTTTTTGAGTTATAACTCTCAGAAAGAAAGGTCTACAGAAACCGTAAAGGAGCTAGCTGCTCCCTAAACCTGAGGGAAAAAGTAGATCTGTGTGGTGCAAATGGTAGACCGTGGTGACCATAAGAATTCACCTCTCGGCCGGGCGTGGTGGCTCATGCCTGTAACCTCAGCACTTTGGGAGGCCGAGGCAGGTGGATCACAAAGTCAGGAGATCGAGACCATCCTGGCTAACACGGTGAAACCCCATCTCTACTAAAAATACAAAAAATTAGCCAGGCGTGGTGGCAGGCACCTGTAGTCCCAGCTACTTAGGAGGATGGGGCAGGAGAATGGCGTGAACCTGGGGGGCAGAGCTTGCAGTGAGCTGAGATCACACCACTGCACTCCAGCCTGGGCAACAGAGTGAGACTCCGTCTCAAAAAAAAAAAAAAAAAAAGAATTCACCTCTCAGGTCTTTAAATGCAAGGAGTCTAATTGACCAAGGGCCCCAGCTGGGACTCTCTGCAATCCGTGGCTGAATGTACTGTGAGGCCATGCTTCTTGAAGACTGCTCCCAGCCGATGACTGTGTGGCAGGTCTATTCCTGGGAGATGGGGCTCATCTGGTAGGTGACTTTGCTCAAAGAGTTCCTGATGCTCAACTTTCCTTGGTCTGCTCTGCAGTCTAAGAGGCTTCCATTCAGCCTGCCTTCCATCTTTCCCTCTCTCTCTCTCACTCAGGGTCAGGTTTACTTTACACTATTTACATAGTCCAAAGCTCTCCCAGACTTCCCTGGTTCCCTCACCATTTTTTCTCACAGGCATTTCCCTAATAAATTTCTTCCACATGTAATCCTGTCTTGGCATCAGCTTCTTGGCAGACCTGGACTAAGCATCTGCTCTAAGCCCCGACATGTCAGTGATAACCTCCTACTTTGAACTCTTAGAGCACTTCTCCCGACCACTTACTTGACACTTCCCAAATGCTACCTAGAAAATAAAATTTATCTTTCTATGTATACATCTTCTCCATTCGTTTAGAAGGCTCCTGGAGATAGTCACCATTATATCATCCTGGCCAACCCCTACATGTCATGCAGTGCTATACATAAAAGGAGCTTAGTTCAACCATCCTAGGAAAGAAGTCGTCACAAGCACTGTGCTGTTCAGACAATCCTGTGGCCCAGAATTGATATTTTCCACTTAAACTTCCCAGTGTACTATCTCTTTTCCCATTCCCCAAATCAACTACTCAAAACCGTTCTCCACTTTCCCAGGGTCATTTAATCCTCAGAACCGTGCCCCACTTCATACTTTTTCCCATATACATTGGCCCAGTAGAGGGTGTGGCATACATAGATAACTGTCAACTAAAAATTTGTAATCCTTCTTGTGCTGTGTGGAGTTGTTACTGGAAAGTGGCTGGCCAGCCAGGGAGTACATTGTCATCCTTGCCCTTGCGTCCCGGTGGAGGTGGGGTCTTTAATAAATAGGGCTTCCTTTCCACTTGTCTTCTTCCCCATTCTCCAGTTGAATACAGACAAATCTAGGGATCATGAACCCACAAGACAGAAGAAGCCTGGGTCCTTAAATCACCGCATGGGGGAAAGCTGCCCACCATGTGGAAGAATAGCTACACTAGACTGTCAGGGTGAACAACAAGCTTCTATTATGTTAAGTAACTTAAACCTTGGGGTTTGTTATAGTTGCTAGCATTATTCTAAGTAGTATAGAGATCATTTGTCCTTTTCTAAGATCTTTCTCATGCTGGGGTGTGAGCATGTTACTTAGTCTCTGCCAATTTGATGTTCCCACTCAATACTATAAGTGGGGGAGCCCACTATGCAAAGATATGTGATACTATGAAAACTATTCACAGTGGCCTTGCAAATCCAGAAGCAGTCACAGCAAGGTCTGTCAATAGTGGTATCTAGGTCAATGTCCACTGTTCTTGTGGCATGAGCTTAGCTGTGTTTTTCTGCTTCTAGATTATCTTGCTTTTTGACTCTTTTCTATCCCTCTTGATAATTCCTTCCTTCCAATAATTCATTTTCTTCTTTAGGTATCCAGGATCAGTTCTCATGTATACTATCTTTCCCATCTACTCTGGATTCTCTTCCCAAACTAGAGTGGGATTATCGCTTTTTTTTTTTTTTTTTTTTTTTTTTTTTTGAGACAGAATCTCGCTCTGTTTTTTTTTTTTTTTTTTTTTTTTTTTACCAAAAATGGTTAAGTGAACATTTATGGGTTCACTTTATATTTGATGTATCTAACAAAGCCAAACTTTGTTTTAAGAAGGATACCATGTCAAATTAGTTCAACTAAAGCTAGATTGACTAATGCTAAGACTAATATTAAACAAACTCAAATGAACAGCTAGATACTAGATCACTGCTGAGACACACCAGCAATTCTGTGCCTCTGTTTTCTTGGATGACCCTTTTTTTTTTTTTTTGCGATAATTTTTTTTTTAAATTAATTTTTTTTTGCACACAAAAACAATAAACATTTTCTAAAAATACATACAAACAAAAAGATGCGTATCAAACATATTAGGAAGGTTACACATGGGAAGTCGGGGAATAGAAATGGGGGGTGGGAGTTAAAATAAGGTAGAGAGGGACTTTATGTGGATCAGTGATAATAACTCAATCCTCTATTTGACAAAGAAGAGGGAGAAGGAAGAGGAAGAAAAAGAAAGTGGGATTAAAGGATCAGAAAGGAAGGAAAATAAAAAAAATTAGAGTATGACTCCAGGGTAGACCTGTTTTGTTGTCACTGAGTTGGTTGGTTGGTTTGTCTGTTGTATTTTTCATGTTTCGCCAAGTTGGCCAGACTGGTCTCGAACTCCTAGCCTGAAGTGATCAACCCGCCTCGCCCCCCAGAGTGCCGGGACCACAGGCGTGAGCCACCACGTCCAGCCCCCACATTGCTTCTGGCCTCCATTGTAGACCTCCCAGACGGAGCGGCCGGGCAGAGGCGCTCCTCACTTCTTCCCAGACACGGGGCGGCCGGGCAGAGGCGCTCCTCACTTCCCAGACGGGGCGGCCAGGCAGAGACGCTCCTCACTTCTTCCCAGACGATAGGTGGCCGGGCAGAGGCGCCCCTCACTTCCCAGACAATGGGTGGCCGGGCAGAGGCGCTCCTCACTTCCCAGACGATGGGTGGCCGGGCAGAGGTGCTCCTCACTTCCCAGACGGGGCGGCCGGGCAGAGGTGCTCCTCACTTCCCAGACGGGGCGGCCAGGCCGAGGCGCTCCTCACTTCCCAGACGGGGCGGCCGGGCAGAGGCGCTCCTCACTTCTTCCCAGACGGGGCGGCCGGGCAGAGGCGCTCCTCACTTCTTCCCGGACGGGGCGGCCGGGCAGAGGCGCTCCTCACTTCCCAGACGGGGCAGCCGGGCAGAGGCGCTCCTCACTTCTTCCCGGATGGGGCGGCCGGGCAGAGGTGGTCCTCACTTCCCAGACGGGGCGGCCGGGCAGAGGCGCTCCTCACTTCTTCCCGGACAGGGCGGCCAGGCAGAGGCACTCCTCACTTCTTCCCGGACGGGGCGGCCGGGCAGAGGCGCTCCTCACTTCTTCCCGGACGGGGCGGCCGGGCAGAGGCGCTCCTCACCTCCCAGACGATAGGTGGCCGGGCAGAGGCGCTCCTCACTTCCCAGACGGGGTGGCCGGGCAGAGGCGCTCCTCACTTCCCAGGCGGTGGGTGGCCGGGCAGAGGCGCTCCTCACTTCCCAGACGGTGGGTGGCCGGGCGGAGGCGCTCCTCACTTCCCAGACGGTGGGTGGCCGGGCGGAGGCGCTCCTCACTTCCCAGACGGTGGGTGGCCGGGCGGAGGCGCTCCTCACTTCCCTGACGGGGCGGCCGGGCAGAGGCGCTCCTCACTTCTTCCCGGACGGGGCGGCCGGGCAGAGGCGCTCCTCACTTCTTCCCGGACGGGGCGGCCGGGCAGAGGCGCTCCTCACTTCTTCCCGGACGGGGCGGCCGGGCAGAGGCGCTCCCCATGTCCCAGACGGGGCGGTGGCCGGGCAGGGGCTCGGGAGGCTGAGGCGGGCAGAGCACTCGGCGTCAGGAGCTGGCGAGCAGCGTGGCCAACATGGCGACCGCGCGCCTGCAGCCAAACGAGAAAAAGCAGGCGGCGGTGGCGTGCGGCGGCAGTCCCAGGCAGTCCACGGCGCGGGCAGCAGCGAGCTGAGTAGATTGCAGCCTGGGCCACAGAGGGAAGGAAAGAAAGAAAGAAAGAGGGAGGGAGGGAGGGAGGGAGGGAGGAAGGAAGGAAGGAAGGAAGGAAGGAAGGAAGGAAGGAAGGAAGGGAGGGAATCTCGCTCTGTTGCCAGGCTGGAGTGCAGTGGCACCATCTCAGCTCACTGCAACCTTCGCCTCCCAGGTTCAAGCAATTCTCCTGCTTCAGCCTCCCGTGTAGCTGAGACTACAAGGCATACGCCACCACTCCCGGCTAGTTATGTTTGTTTGTTTGTTTGTTTGTTTGTTTGTTTTTGTATTTTATTAGAGACAGGGTTCACCATATCGCCCAGGCTGGTCTCGAACTCCTGAGCTCAGGCAATCCACCCGCCTTGGCCTCCCAAAGTGTTAGGATTACAGGCATGAGCCACCGCACCCTGCCGGGATTATCACTTATTAAACATCTATTGCATACCGTGTACTCTACATATGTTTTCTCACTTAATTTAATCCTTCCAACTATTCTATAGGGTCAACATTACTATCATGATTTTATAAGTGAAAAAACTGTATCTAAAAGAGATTAACTGATTTGCCTAGTTACACTGCTTGTTAGTATCATTTGGAATCTAGTTTTTACAGCACCAAAGCATGCTTTCCATCCTACCAGAAACCCTTCACTAGCTCATAAGGAGGGCAGTCCTCTCCAGGGCTCTTTCTAGCCTATGAATTGTTCTGGAAGTGAGGAATGCATCAATATTTACTTAATCCTTTCTTACAGACAAAAGGGGTTATAAGGAAAGTTCAGTTGTTGCAGCTGTTTTCTAAGCCTTCAAACAATATTGTTTTCCTTTTCACTTTTTCTTTTCCTTCCCTCCCCTGCTTCTGTCTTTCCAAAACAACAAACTAAGGGTAACTGCAGAAGGCACAGTGGTGGCACCGCTTCGTTTAGTTCTCTTGCTGACTTTCCTTAGACTGCACTGCAGTCTAAGAATGCTTCTTCCCAACCTTCCCTCTTTCTCTCATTCACTCAGGATCACACTTACATCAATCATAGGGTTGAAATTTTGGGCGAGTTAGATGGGAGGAACCATATCCTAATAAAAAGTAGTGATCTTTATTACTTTTTTTCTTTTTTTTTTTGAGATGGAGTCTTGCTCTGTCTCCCAGACTGGAGTGCAGTGGCGTAATCTTGGCTCACTGCAACCTCTACCTCCCAGGTTCAAGCCATTCTGCCTCAGCCTTCTGAGTAGCTGAGATTACAGGTGTGTACCACCACGCCCAGCTAATTTTTGTACTTTTAGTAGAGACGGAGTTTCACCGTGTTGGTTAGGCTGGTCTTGAACACCTGACCTCAAATGATCTATCTGCCTCTGAAAGTGCTGGAATAACAGGCATAAGCTACCGTACCCAGCCTTGGAAATACATTTGTCAAGTAGGAAGATAAAACCTATTTTATTTAAAAGTTTGTGTATCAAAAGACATGGTTAAAAGAGTGCAAAAGGCTGGTCGTGGTGGCAATCTTTATTACTTTTGATGTTTCCCAGTGAGTATATCTTAAATGTCAACACCACCCGTAGGAAACTAGATAGGTTTCCCATGCTTCATGGGAAAGAAGCTGGCTCTAGCAATGGAGCTGAGCATCAGATAATCCCCTCATCACAGAGAAACTAGAGTAGCAAGAGAGAAAGTTCTTTCAATGACTGAATACCCCATGTATCTGGAACCACTGGGTACTGGAAACAGAAATAAAAATGATAGAGTCCTTATCCAAAATAAGCTTATAATCTCATGGGGAGTCATATATGAATAGCTAATTTGTTTCCAGTTTCTAGATGTTAACCTCAATTGCTTTAGAACAGCATAATTCATACCAAAAGCTCAAAATCACGCATTATAATAAAAATAATTGTGAAAGTATCATAACTCATATAGTCTTTTAGAAATGCAGGAGGAATTATAAAAGAAAAAGAAGAAGAGAGGCCACTAATTAAAAGAGACATTTCTTAATCTAGTGCCATGACTCTTGTCTTAGAATTTTCTAAGCAGCTGGAAGAGGGATAGGAAAAGTGAGGATGGAAAATAAAGGAAAAAGAAAGAGTATTTCTTGTATCATGGCTACACTTTGACTTACCTGCAACCCAGTATCAGTATCCAGAAGGGAGAGAATCACTAAGGCTGTTTTGGTTGAAATAGGAAAGGGCATCCTCACGGTGTTAGAGTGAGTATATTCAGAAGACAAGACTGGAGCTGTTCTTGTGAGTTCAGGGGCTCTTTGAATTTATATCCCTTTTCGTATCTTCTACCGTTCCAGCCAGGTGAACCTAGCATACCACAATTCTCAAAACGTACATCCCAATTCTATTACCAGGGATAAATTTTTTGTTTTGTGTTGTTTTGTTTTTGTTTTTGTTTTGAGACCAGGTCTCTCTAAGTTGCTCAGGCTGGAGTTCATAGGCATAATCATAACACACTGCAGCCTCAAACTCCTGGGCTCACACCACCCTCGGCCTCTCCAGTAGCTGGGACTACAGGTGTGTGCCACTGCCTGTGGCTAAGGTATAAATCTAAATGGAATTGGAGCATATTGTAGGTAGGAAGGGTGAGGTCATCAGCAAAATCTGAAGAAGTGGGCTGAGTGCGGTGGCTCACACCTGTAATCCCAGCACTCTGGGAGTCCAAGGCAAGTGGATCGCTTGAGCTCAGGAGTTTGAGACCAGCCTGAGCAACACAGCAAACCCCCATCTCTACAAAAAATACTAAATTTAGCCAGGTGTGGTGGTGTGCACCTGTAGTCCCAGCTACTTGGGGGCTGAGGTGGGAGGATTGCTTGAGCCTGGGAGGTTGGGACTTCAATGAGCTGTCTTTGTGCCATTGTACTCTAGCCTGGGTGACAAAGTGAGACCCTGTCTCAAAAAAAAAAAATCTGAAGAAGTAATTTTTTTTCTTTTCAAGATGAGGGTCTTGTTATTCTGCAACAGATTCTCGAGGCCAGGAGTTACAGCACTATAATCCCAAAATGCTGGGATTGCAGGCATGAGCCACCATGCCCCACCATGAAGTAATTTTAAAGCAACATATCAAGGTGGTATTGTTACAGAGACAGGAACAAACTATGGGAATACAAAAGAAGAATGCAGTAATTTTGTGGGATGGAAGGCACATTAGGTATTAGAAGGAAGGGAAGTAATGCCATCAGGAAAAGCAAGACAGTGAAGGGAGTGTTCTCAGAGAAAGATACCTAGTGGGCGGGAGGGAAGGTAGGAGAAAGCCTCAAGCAAAGGACTTAAGTGGGTGGAGAAGAAAATAAAGAGACAGTGGTGGCCTGAGGGGCTCGTGTGCGTGGGGCAGACTTGTGCTTCACAGGGCTCACCTTGCTGGGAGACTGAGGGGCGGAAGTAGAGAAGGGGCAGATTGTTAAGTTGAGGACAGAGGAAAAGGAGAAGCTAAGAGACAGGAAGACAGACAACTGGTTGGGGAAGAAGAGAGAGACAGGAACCGTACAGTACAGAGGCCAGGGCTGCATATTCAGCGTCAGCAGGAACAACATAAATGATTCTAGCCAGACCAAAGATTTCCACATGATGTTTGGTGACCAGACACCTGGGGAGCACTCAGGTAACCAGAGAAAGTGGAAGTCTCTCTCTCATAGACAGCACTGTTAAAATGTAGAACTTGATAAAAGCTACAAATGAGAAAAAAAAGCAGATGAGAGTTTAGAGGAAGAAGAAGTGCTTATAACTGAGAAATTGTGGACATGCTTTGTGGAAGAAATGGTGTTTGGGACAGGATGCATGGGCTTTGGACATGCAGAAATGGGGTTGGGGAGAACAGCAAGGAACAGCAAGAATCTGTGGTGACCTAGTATAGTGGGTTGAATTGTGTCTTCCTAAAAGATATGTCCAAGTCCTAAGACCTGGTATCTGTGAGTGTGACCTTATATGGGAATAGGGTCTTTGCAGATATAATTAAGTTAAGGATTTCTAAATGAGGTCATCTTAGATTTAGGATGGGCCCTAAATTCAATGACTGGTGACTCATAAGAAAAAGGGGAGGCTGGGCACGGTGGCTCATGCTTGTAATCCCAGCACTTTGGGAGGCCAAGGCAGGCGGATCACGAGGTCAGGAGTTCAAGACCATCCTGGCCAACATGGTGAAACCCCATCTCTACTAAAAATACAAAAACTAGCTGGGCGTGGTGGCACACGCCTGTAGTCCCAGCTATTCGGGAGGCCAAGGCAGGAGAATCACTTGAATCCAGGAGGCAGAGGTTGGAATTAACCGAGATCATGCCACTGCACTCCAGCCTGGTGACAGAGCGAGACTCCATCTCAAGAAAAAAAAAAAGAAAAAGGGGAGAGAGGTCACAGATACCAGGATACAGGGAAGAAGTCCACACAAAGACGGAGGTAGAGATGGCTGTCATGCTGCCACAAAACAAGGAACACCAGAGCTTCCAGAAACTGGAAGAGGCAAGAAAGGATTCTGCCCTGGAGCCTTTGGAGAGAGCACAGCCCTCAAGACATCTTGATTTTGGACTCCTGATTCCCCAAACTGTGAGAGAACGCATTTCTGTTGTTTTACCACTAACTTTGTGGTAATTTGCTACAGCAGCCCAAGGAAATTAAAATACCTAGCATAATTTTTGTGAGTTCTGCCAGCTACCACGGGCAGTCTGTTAGCAGAATCAGAGTGATCCAAAAGAAGGCTTGGGCCAAGGCATGGTGATCTAAATGGAAATTCAAGGGCTTGAGGGAGGCCAGTAGGCAGAATGAGGGACTTAAAAGGTTACACGGAAAGGATGGACCAGATTCAGTGTGAAGGGCGTGGGAAAGGTAGCAGAAAAGGAGGTGATAGAGAGAACTGCCAGGTTCCACTCCTAGACATGAAGCAATTCTTAGTGATTACAAAGCCCAGTGTTTGGGTGGCTGGAGTGGAACAGAGTTGAAGGCCCTTCATGTTGAGGAGGCTAAGGAATTCCTAGGCCATAGAATCAGAGGGTATCAGCATGAAGACTCTGAATGGAGTCTGAGAATGGCAGTGGAAGGCAGGGAAGGGGAAAAGTGAGCCTGATGTGGAAATCACAGGACAAGGGAGAGGAGGGCATGTGGTGGAGGTCAGGGGAATGCTGAAAGGGTGGTACCAACAGAGGGTAAAAACGGCAAGTGAAAAGCAGCTCAGCAAGAATAGAAATGGTGGCCAGGCGCGGCCGGGAGTGGTGGCTCACGCCTGTAATCCTAGCACTTTGGGAGGGCTAGGCGGGCGGATCACGAGGTCAGGAGATCGAGACCATCCTGTCTAATATAGTGAAACCCTCTCTCTAACAAAAATAGAAAAAAATTAGCCGGATGTGGTGGCAGGCGCCTGTAGTCCCAGCTACTCGGGAAGCTGAGGCAGGAGAATGGCATGAACCTGGGGGGCGGAGTTTGCAGTTAACCCAAGGTGGCGCCACTGCATTCGAGCCTGGGTGACAGAGCGAGACTCCGTCTCAAAAAAAAAAAAAGAAACAGCTAGAAGCAGCTCTGGAAAAAGGAACAAACCAGCTCTGCTCTTTCTTTTTTTTTTTGTGGCCCAGGCCGAAGTGCAGTGGCGCAATCTCGGCTCACTGCAAGCTGCACCTCCCGGGTTCACGCCATTCTCCTGCCTCAGCCTCCTGAGTAGCTGGGACTACAGGCATCTGCTGCCACGCCTGGCTAATTTTTTTTTTATTTTTAGTCGAGACACGGTTTCACCATGTTGGCCAGGATGGTCTTCATCTCCTGACCTCGTGATCCGCCTGCCTCGGCCTCCCAAAGTGCTGGGATTACAGGCGTGAGCCACTGCTACCGACCTGCCTTTTCCCAGAGAGCCCAGAGAGTCAGAAAAGATAAGGATTTCTCAAGGTGGCTTGGAAAATGTGTGTAGTCTGGGGACAATTGGGTTCCATGTCTTTTAAAATTTTTTTAATTTTATTTCTTTTTAGAGACAGTCTTGCTCTGTCACCCAGGCTGGAATGCAGTGGTGCCATCATAGTTCACTGCAGCCTCAAACTCCTAGGCTCGAGGGATCCTCCTCCCCAAGCCTCTGGAATAGCTAGGACTACAAGTGTGCACTACCATGCCTGGCTAACATTTTAATTTTTTGTAGAGATAATGTCTTGCTATGTTGCCCAGGCTGGTCTCAAACTCTTGGCCTCAAGCAGTCCTCCTACTTGAGCCTCCCCAAGTGCTGGGATTACAGATGTGAGCCACCGCACATGGCCTAGGCTCTAGGTCTTAATAAGAATTTTAAGTAGAATTTAAGTTAGGACTCTTGGGGTCTAATCTCGGCATCAAAGAAACACAGTTCAGCAATAACAATGTGAATTTTCTTTTCTTTTTTTTTTTTTTTGAGATGGAGTCTCGCTCTGTCGCCCAGGCTGGAGTGCAGTGGCGCAATCTCGGCTCACTGCAAGCTCCGCCTCCCGGGTTCACGCCATTCTCCTGCCTCAGCCTCTCCCAGTAGCTGGGACTACAGGCACCCGCCACTATGCCTGGCTAATTTTTTTTGTATTTTTAGTAGAGACGGGGTTTCACCGTGGTCTCGATCTCCTGACCTCGTGATCCGCCCGCCTCGGCCTCCCAAAGTGCTGGGTTTACAAGCGTGAGCCACCGCGCCTGGCCAACAATGTGAATTTTCAACCTAGACAACATAGAGAAACCATCGTCTCTACAAAAAATTAGAAAAAATTAGGGCCAGGTGTGGTGGCCCACACCTGTAATCTCAGCACTTTGGGAGGCCAAAGTGGGCGGATTTCTTGAGGTCAGGAGTTCAAGGCCAGCCTGGCCAACATGGTGAAATCCCGTCTCTACTAACGATACAAAAAAATTAGGCACAGCAGCACATACCTGTAGTCCTAGCTACTTGGGAGGCTGAGGCAGGAGAATCTCTTGAACCCGGGAGGCGGAGGTTGCAGTGAGCCAAGATGTGCACTCTAGCATTCCAGCCTGGGTGACAGAAGGAGACTCTGTCTCAAAAAATAAAAACAAAAAATTAGCCAGGCTTGGTGGCATCTGCCTGTGGTCCCGGCTACGTGGAAGGCTTAGGTGAAGGACTGCTTGAGCCCAGGAGGTCAAGGCTATAGCGAGCCATGATCACAACGCTGCACTCTAGCCTGGGGAACAGAACAAGACCCCATCTCAAAAAAAGAAAAAATAAAGATAAATGTAAATTTTAAGAACTTCATTTTTTATTCAGTTAAAACACACACACACACACACACACACACACACACACACAAACACCAAGGAGAGAAGTACATAATTAATGCACAACAAAAATCTTAAAAATCTAGCTGGCATGGTAGCATGTACCTGTAGTCCCAGCTGCTCAGGAG
Source organism: Nomascus leucogenys (assembly GCF_006542625.1). Lineage (NCBI taxonomy): Eukaryota > Metazoa > Chordata > Mammalia > Primates > Hylobatidae > Nomascus > Nomascus leucogenys. The sequence continues at coordinate 14,557,035 of NC_044388.1, read as the reverse complement.
GCTGAGGCGGGAGGATCACCTGAGCCCAGGAGTTTGAGGCTGCAGTGAGCTGTGAGCCTGCCTATCCGCTCCAGCCTGGGTGACAGAGTGAGACCCTGTCAAAAAATAAAAAAAAAATCTTTAAAATCTCTTCTCTCCACATGGATGACAGCTATTCTCACAAATTTCCTCTCTCTCACTCCCTTTACTCCTAACCACCCCAAACTCTATTGTGAGAAGACACCTGGACTGTACTGAACATAGTAACTGAGAGCCCCAGCTGTTGCTCTGAAATTCACTGCTGAAATCTGCACTGAGGTCACACCTTCCACGGGCTGCTCCCAGCATAGCTGCGGCAAAAATACTTTGGCTGCTGTACTCCCCAACAACCTTGCTGAACTTTCCTTAAAACTGCACGGTATTCTGAGAAGCTCCCGCCCACCTTCCTTCCTTCCCTTTCTTCCTGACTAGAGGTCAGATTTGCATTGCAATCTGATGGGCCTCCCAGTTTCTCCCACTGTCTCCCCACTTTTTCTCACAGGTGGTTCCTCTAACTGATTTCTTTCTTTCTTTTTTTATTTTTTTGAGATGGAGTCTTGCTCTGTCGCCCAGGCTGGAGTGCAGTGGTGCGATCTCAGTTCACTGCAACCTCCACCTCTCAGGTTCAAGTGATTCTCCTGCCTTAGTCTCCAGAGTAGCTGGGATTATAGGCGTGCACCACCATGCCCGGCTAATTTTTCTTTTTAGTAGAGATGGAGTTTCACCATCTTGGCCAGGCTGGTCTCGAACTCCTGACCTCAGGTGATCCGCCTGTCTTGGCCTCTCAAAGTGCTGGGATTACAGGAGTGAACCACTGCACCTGGCCCCCTTAATTGATTTCTTGCATGTTAATTCCCCTCTTGGCAGTTGCTTCTCTGAAGACCCAGACTAAATTGTGACCTCTTCCATTTCCTCCTTCCTACCATTGCACTCATCTTTGCTGAAAGTTGTAACTGACTGGGCTAGAATGGCCAGAAAATGTTGGCACCTCACTGTCCCCTATCCATCCTCACTCCTGTGGAAGGAAGTGAACAAATACTCTGAAATGTATCACTGTCCTTCACTCTAAGAAGAACTCATGAAAATTTCTGGTAAATAAGACTATCTCAGGATACTACTGATAATCTATTAGGTAACACTTAAAGAGTACTTCACATTTGCCAGGCATTATGTTAGCTGCTTTATGTGCATTCTCACATTTAAACCTTATAACTTGGCCAGGTGTGGTGGCTCACATCTGTAATCCCAGCACTTTGGGAGGCCGAGGTGGGCGGATCACTTGAGATCAGGAGTTCGAGGCAAGCCTGGCCAACGTGGTGAAACTCCATCTCTACTAAAAATACAAAAAAATAGGCCGGGCGCGGTGGCTCACGCTTGTAATCCCAGCATTTTGGGAGGCCGAGGCGGGCGGATCACGAGGTCAGGAGATCGAGACCACAGTGAAACCCCGTCTCTACTAAAAATACAAAAAATTAGCCGGGCGTGGTGGCGGGCGCCTGTAGTCCCAGCTACTTGGAGAGGCTGAGGCAGGAGAATGGCGTGAACCCTGGAGGCAGAGCTTGCAGTGAGCCAAGATTGCGCCACTGCACTCCAGCCTGGGCGACAGAGCGAGACTCTGTCTCAAAAAAAAAAAAAAAATTAGCTGGGCGTGGTGGCACGCGCCTGTAATCCCAGCTACTTGGGAGGCTGAGGCAGGAGAATCGCTTGAACCTGGGATGGGGAGGTTGCAGTTAGCTGATATTGAGCCACTGCACTCCAGCTTGAGTGACAGAGCAAGACCCTATCTCAAAAAAATAAATAAATAAACAAATAAATAAAATAAACCTTACAACTCTGAGGTAGAACTATTATTATTCCAATTTTACAGAAGAGGAAACTGAGGCCAAGTTGTCCAAGTCACACAGAGGTAACTGGCAGAGTTGGAACTAACCTGAGGACAGTCTAACACCAATGACTGGGCTCTTGTCATTATGTCATGGGTAAGAAACTCAGAACACAAGGGTTTCACAGATCACCCCCTCTCCACCTTTACAGAGGAAACTGAGATCCTTAGGTGAATTACCCTGTGTTATCCAGGAAGTCAGGGCAGAAGCAAGATTTGCACCCAGGTGTTGACTCCAAATTTTCAGCTCTACTGTTTCAGAAAGTGAGAAAACTAAAAGATCAGGGTGACTCCTGTCTCACAATGGAAAAGAAAACTCAAACACAGCAACCAGCAGGGGAACTAAGGACAGGAAAGCAGCCTAGAGCATAGTGGTATTAAAGGGCAATTACTGGATAGTTCAACTTCCTTCTACCCCCACCCACCTGCCCCAAGCTGGAGCTTGCAACTGAGGTCTGAGGAATAACATTACAGATCTATAGAACTATGGAGTGCCCATAGGCAGGGCATTAGGACAGTGAGGAAGAAGTGGAGGGAGAGAGGACTAGCTGGAGGAAGCAGTTAGGTTCAGTGAGCCTTCCTGTGTTGGGTTTTCTACTAAGCACTGGTTATCTAAAGTTAAATAAGAAAAACTTCCTTGCTTCTGAGGATCAGGATAGACTGCACGGAGGAGATGATACCTGAGCAGGTTTCAGAGCCTGAAAAGACATAGAGGAGGGGGCGAAAACCTCTGGACTCACGTGCAATTGCCTATTTGCTAGCTTGATTCAATTTCACAAATACATTCTAAAGGCCTTCTCTGCCTTGGGCCTTGTTCCAGGTGCTGGGACCACAGTGGTGAGCAAATCAGCTGCAGTCCCTGCCCTCTGGCTGGAGAGTCTGTCTAGGAAGACAGCTAAACAATCTTAACACAGTGTGAGATGTGCTTTATGTAAGGAACCTACAAGGCACTGTGGGACAAGGGAGTCCAATTGCCCCCAGGCCAAAAGCAGTCCCAATTTCTGGACATGAAAAAACTCTTCACAATCTAATGCCATTGTCACTTTCCAGTCTCATTTACCACCATTTCCCCAAAAGCTGGGAACACACAAAGTATGTGTGTGTGTCTGTGTATGTGAATCTGAACATGCCAGGCCTTTGCTCACACTGCTTCTGTTCCCTGGCATACGGATGCTTTCTTGGAGAAACGCTCCTCAACACACTCAGCCTTACTCAAATTCTCTCTTGTGCTCCCAAGGCCAGCCCTTTGTCTATCTGCCTCTCTAGGTTGGTGAAGTCTTTAAAGGACCCAAATGCAAGGTCAAGAGTACCCATTATGGAGTTATACAGATACAGGTGGGCTTTGCCTAGCCAAGAGGCTTTGGCCTCTTAGCGGCCCTCTCTATCTAGATGAACAGTTCCTACTCCAGGAAATGCAATCAGTACTGATGTTTAGTTCTTGGCACATGGTAGTTGCTCAAAAATGTTTTCTGAGTTGAATTGCATTAATATTAAGGTCGTAGGTCAGAATTTGCACTTTATGAAGGCCCTAGCTATGAGCTGGATCTTGGAAGGGCTCATGATCAACTTTAGCAGTTTTCTGTGGCTAAAAATGAGAAATATAAACCATGTTCTTTGTCTTGAAGACCTGCCTGTTAGTGGGAGAAACAGATGGTCAAGCTCTCAACAGTACAATTCCAAATTCCTAGAGCAGTGGTTCTTAAACTTTAGCAAGCAGATCAGAATCACCTAAAGATCATCTGCTAAAACAGATGGCTGGCCCCAGCCCCAGAGTTTCTGATTTAAAGGTCTGGGGTAAGCTCTGAGAATTCGAGCTTGCATTTCCAACTCACTCCCAGGTGATACTGAAGTTGCTGGATTGACAAGATTCCCTCCTTGATGAAACATTGGTCAGGCTCTTCTGAGCTCTCTCTTTGACTAGGCCTGAGCGTGGGCTCCCATGTCTTTCCTTGCGGAATTCCATTTTAGCAAGAATCTTGCCAAGTCAGTTTAGCCAGAATCCTCCATTCTTGATATCCGATTACTCTCCATATCTGGTTTTGACCCATACCGCCACCATTCCCCAGGTGATGTTCAGTTACCCTGACCTGCCTTCGGCAGGAATCTTGTTAGGTCAATTTAGCTAGATTCCCCGCCGATGTTTCCTCTTAGTAATTTTCCATCCACTGACTTCCACACACTGCCCCTTAGCTATAAATTCCCACTTTGCTATATTCAGCCCAATCGCTCTGACTTACTGCAAAACTCTATCCCGACCTCTGTCAGATTGGGCCTGAATAAAGTTTGCCTTACCATTCTTAAACATGAATAATTAAGTGTCATGAATAGTTTTTTCTTTAATGGGATCCATACTTTGAGAAATACTGATTAGAGGTTAAGGGTCCTGTGCTCATTATCTGGCACATATTAATGATAGGTCTCTGAGTTTGAATCCTGGCCAACCACATCGTCAGTCTTGGCTTTTTTTTCTTTTCTTTTTTTTTTTTTGAGACAGGGTTTTGCCCAGGCTGGAGTGCAGTGATACAATCACGGCTCACTGCAGCCTCGACCTCCTGGGCTCAAGCCATCCTCCCGCCTTGGCCTCCCGAGTAGCTGGGGTCACAGGTGCAAGCTGCCATGCCCAGCTAATTTTTAATTTTTTTGTAGAGGTGGGGTCTCACTATATTGCTCAGGCTGGTCTTGGGCTCCTGGGCTCACCTATCTCGGCCTCAGTCTTGCCTCTTGATCAAATCACTCATCTCTCTGTGCTTCATTTACCTCATCTGTGAAATCCAGATAATAAGCTAGTGCGTGGTAAGTGCAAAAAGCAACACCTGGCACAATGCTTAATGAATATTGGTTAAATCTTATAATCATTTTCTGTAGGAAGTGGGACGACAAAGTTAAGGGTCTAGGTGGTCAGAGAAGAGCAAGGATTATGTCCCTTTTTTGTGCAGCCAGGCGGGCCCTGTACTTTTTCTCTGCGCGACCCTCCTCGGGCAGCATTGGGTCTGGAACTCTCATGCCTTACTCCCAAGCAGGTTCTGTAGTCCAGCCCCCCGGCTCCCTACAGCCAGCCGATGCTGCGCAAGCGCCGTACCCACGCTTTATGCACATGCGTACTCAGATGCGCCGGTAGGGGACGCGCCGGCACAGCAAAAATGGCAGCGGCATTACGGGTGGCGGCGGCCGGCGCAAGGCTCAGCGTTCTGGCGAGCAGTCTCCGCGCCGCGGTCCGCAGCCTTTGCAGCCAGGCCACCTCTGTTAACGAACGCATCGAAAACAAGCGCCGGACCGCACTGCTGGGAGGCGGCCAACGCCGTATTGACGCGCAGCACAAGCGAGTGAGTCTTGAGGGGCCTAAGTGAGTCCCGCCCCTGGCGTCCGCGACCTATCACAGCGTGCCCGGCTTGCGGCGTCCGAGGCCTTTCTGCCAATCCGCACGGTGCCTGGAGGGGCGGGAGCGAGGGTGTTCACCTTGAAAACCTGTAGCGTCTCTCGTGGAGGCGGGTATAACCAGCAGAAGCACCTGTGTGCTTTTCCACACCGTTTAACCCTTGGGATTTAGACGGATCTGCCTGGTCTCCAGCCAGCTCACCACTTAACATAAACTTTTGGGCAACTTATTAAATCTCTGCGGGTCATTTTAATAATAATTCTTCCTTCACAAGAGTATCGTTAGACCATAGATAGCAAAACGATAGGCGCTCAGTAAAAACGATGTGCTTATTCTCGTGCCCCATGAAAAAGTTATGGTAGATTCTTTCTCCTTTGTGGAAGCAGGAAAACAACTTGGGCATACTCCACTAACATGAAGTGGGGGATGTGCGCGTGCAGGGAACTTGTGGAACTCTTCTGCCCGCAGAATGCCTGGTCAAGCTCTTTAGGGCCTCAGCATGCCTCGCCTTGATGGGTAGCAAAGGCATGTGTCGGAAGCAGGTGGCCTTTCTGGGAGTGCACAGGCTACTCTCGATGTTTGGCTGGACTGAGCAGCTGAAACACTGCCACCCACCGCCTGAGTTTTGAGGCGAGAATCCAGCTGGCCTTCAGAGATAAGCTGGGTGGCCCATTTTGGAGAGGTGACCCCTGACTTGAAACCAGGCTTGCCCAGTGTATCCGTGACTGGTGGGTGAGTCTGGACCGTTGTGCTGAACGAATTAACCAACGGGAAGGTGCAGAAGTGAAACTCTTACAGGTGAGGAGTATTCAGGCACAACTCACAACCATGAGGGAGGCACTGGGGGAGGGATGGGGTCTTAAAGTGAGGAGATTTGAACAGCTCTATATTTGTCTAATATTGATTCAGATGTCATAAATTCGCATTTGACAAGGGTCCGAAGGTGACAGTTCCTTTTGACACGAGAGTGAAATGTAAATTTAGTGATGGTTTGTGGTGCTAGGAGTGCTTTCTCTCCCCTAGGGCTACTTCTAGCCTACTCTGTTAGGGCTGAGGGAGATGTTAGATCATCCTCTGGAAAGGCCTGTCAGTGCTCCTGTACACTCTTTCTGTTGGGGCCGATTGCCCAATTCTTCCCTGGAACATCGCCCAGCCCTTTCCCAGGTAGATCCTACTGGGTTTAGATGAAGTCTCCAGAAGCTGTTTTTCTTTTGCCAAAGTTGACTTAGGAGGCAGATTTAATATGAACCCCCTCCTGCACCCCTTTTTATTTTTTGATACGGAGTTTTGCTTTTGTTGCCCAGGCTGGAGTGCCATGGTGCGATCTTGGCTCATTGCAACCTCTGCCTCCCAGGTTCAAGCTATTCTCCTGCCTCAGCCTCCCGAGTAGCTGGGATTACAGGCACCCACCACCATGCCTGGCAACTTTTTTTTTGTATTTTTAGTAGAGACAGGGTTTCACCATGTTGGCCAGGCCGGGCTTGTACGCCTGACCTCAAGTGATTTACCCACCTTGGCGTCCCAAAGTGTTGGGATTACAGGCGTGAGCCACTGCGCCGGCCCTGCACCCCTTTTTAAACAGTTTTTGACCATGTCCTTAGATTTTCCCAGAAGAGGAATTAGTGGGTCAAAGGGTGTAAGTTTATTTTTTTGAGACAGAGTGTCACTGTTGCCCAGGCTAGAGTGCAGCAGCTCACTGCAACTTCCGCTTCCCAGCTTCAAACAATTTTCCTGCCTCAGCCTTCAGAGTACCTGGGGTTACAGGTATGTGCCACCACACCTGGCTAATTTTTGTGTTTTTAGTACAGACAGGGGTTTCACCATGTTGGCCAGGCTGGTCTTGAACTCCTGACCTCAGGTGATCCACCCGCTTCTGCCTCCCAGAGTGCTGGGATGACAGAATTTTTTTTTTTTTTTTTCCTTGAGACAGGGTCTTACTCTGTCACCCAGGCCGGAGGGCAGTGGTGTAATCATGGCTCACTGCATCCTCGACCTTCTGGGCTCCAGCGATCCTTCCACTTCAGCCTCCTACCCAGCTAATTTTTTTTTTCTTTTTGGTAGAGACAGGGTCTCGCTTTGTTGCCCAGGCTGGTCTCAACTCCTGGGCTCAAGCAGTCCTCCCACCTTGGCCTTCCAAAGTGCTGGGATTACAGGTGTGAGCCGCAGTGCCTGGTCAGTATAAATATATTTTAAAAATCTGTATATATGTTGCCAAATTGGTTTCCTAAAAACTTACTCTATTTTACATGACAGTGTATAGGATTGCCTGTTTTGTTTTTTTTTTAAAATGCAACCTCACCAGCTTTGGCTACTTTCCTAAGGGGGAAATAATAGCCAATTTGAGGTATTTTTTGTTTTTGTTTTTTTCGGGGAGGGGGGGATGGGACAGTAGGCTAGGGTATTTGCCTCGGGTTGAGAGCTTGGGAGTCCAAGCAATGGAGGATTTTTTTTTTTTTTTAGATAGAGTCTTGCTCTGTCGCCCAGGCTTGAGTGCAGTGGCGCGGTCTTGGCTCACTGCAAGCTCTGCCTCCCGGGTTCACGCCGTTCTCCTGCCTCAGCCTTCTGAGTAGCTGGGACTACAGGTGCCCGCCACCACACCCGGCTAATTTTTTGTAGTTTTAGTAGAGACGGGGTTTCACTGTGTTAGCCAGGATGGTCTCGATCTACTGACCTCGTGATCCGCCTGCCTCGGCCTCCCAAAGTGTTGGGATTACAGGTGTGAGCCACTGCACATGGCCTCTTTTTTTTTTTTCTAAAGATAGGATCTCACCTTGTTGCTCAGGCTGGAGTGCGGTGGAGTGATCGTGGCTCACTACAACCTTTGCTTCCCAGGTTCAAGTGATTCTCCTGCCTTAGCCTCTTGAGTAGCTGGGATTACAGGCGCGTGCCACAACACCTGGCTAGTTTTTGTATTTTTAGTAGAGACGGGGTTTCACCATGTTGACCAGGCTGGTCTCGAAATTCTGACCTCAGGTGATCCTCCCATCTCGGCATCCCAAAGTGCTGGGATGACAGAATTTTTTGTTTCTTTCTTGAGACAAGGTCTTACTCTGTCACCCAGGCTGGAGGGCAGTGGTGTAATAATGGCTTACTGCATCCTCGACCTCTGGGCTCCAGTGATCCTCCCACTTCAGCCTCCTACCACGCTAGTTATTTTATTTTATTTTATTTTTTGGTAGAGACAGAGTCTCACTTTGTTGCCCAGGCTGGTCTCAACTCCTGGGTTCAAGCAGTCCTCCCGCCTTGGCGTCTCAAAGTGCTGGGATTACAGGTGTGAGCCGCAGTGCCTGGTCAGTATAAATATATTTTAAAAATCTGTATATATGTTGCCAAATTGGTTTCCTAAAAACTTATTCTACTTTACATGACAGTGTATGGGATTGCCTGGCTTTTGTTTGTTTTTTTAAACACAACCTCACCAGCTTTGGCTACTTTCCTAAGGGGGAATAGCCAATTTGAGGTATGTGGTTTTTTTTGTTGTTGTTTTTGGGGAAGGGGACGGATGGTAGGCTAGGGTATTTGCTTGGGGCTGAGAGCTTGGGAGCCCAAGCAATGGAGGCTTTTTGTTTGTTTATTTTTGTTTTTTGAGACAGTGTCTCACCCTGTCACCCAGGCTAGAGTGCAGTGTTGCGATCTCGGCTCACTGCAACCCCTGCCTCCTAGGTTCAAGCGATTCTCTTGCCTCAGCCTCCCAAGTAGCTGGGACTACAGGTGGGTGCTACCAAGCCTGGCTAATTTTTTTTGTATTTTTAGTAGAGACAGGGTTTCGCCGTGTTAGCCAGGATGGTCTCGATCTCCTGACCTCATGATCCACCTGCCTTGGCCTCCCAAAGTGCTGGGATTACAGGCGTGAGCCACCACGCCTAGCCTTTTTTTTTTTTTTTTTTTAAAGACAGGTTCTCGCTTTGTTGCTCAGGCTGGAGTGTGGTGGAGTGATCACAGCTCACTATAACCTCCGCTTCCCAGGTTCAAGTGATTCTCCTGCCTCAGCCTCTTGAGTAGCTGGGATTACAGGCACGTGCCACCACTCCCAGCTAATTTTTGTATTTTTCGGTAGAGACCAGGTTTTGCCATGTTGTCCAGCTGGTCTCAAATTCCTGGGCTCAGGCGATGCTCGTCTCAATCTCCCAAAGTGCTGGGATTACAGGTGTGAGTCACTGTGCCCAGCCGAGGCTCTTGGTAGATTGAGAGCTCCGACCTCATCTCCTCAAAGAAGCGTTTTTTTTTTTTTTTTTTTTTTTTTTGAGACGGAGTTTCACTTTGTTGCCCAGGCTGGAGTGCAATGGTGCACAATCTCGGCTCGTTGCAAGCTCTGCCTCCCGGGTTCAAGTGATTCTTCTGCCTCAGTCTCCCGAGAGGCTGGGAATACAGGCGCATGCCACCACACCTGGCTAATTTTGTATCTTTTAATAGAGATGGGGTTTCTCCACGTTGGTCAGGCTGGTCTCAATTTCCTGGCCTTGTGATCCACCTACCTTGGCCTCCCAAAGTGCTGGGATTACAGGCGTGAGCCACCGTGCCCGGCCCAAAGAAGCATTTTTAAACTCTTCTCAAGTGAGCTCTTTAGCATTTTGTGTCCCACTCCCCTTCTACTCAGCCACTCCCTGCTATGGGGTCATCTCTGTGTCACAGTGTCACTGTGGGACAGGATAGTAGGAGGAGAAGCCCACAGAGGAGGCAGGAGAAGAACCAGGAAGTAGCGTGTCCTTGAGGTGGGAGCTGGGAACAGCAGGGACCCTCGTGAGGTGAGGTGTGCTTCTGTAGGTCTCCCTAGAAAAAACCTGTGTCAGATCCTTCACTAAGCCTGCTTTAGTTTCCACCACCTGCTTCTGCATTCTTTTTATGGCTCCTTAGGTCTCCAGTAAGTATTTGCGGAACTAGTTAATTGTGTTCCAGGGTCAGGTTCTCCTTATCCCCACTTCTCTCTACCTTTTCCTCGCCCTATTTCCTTATTCATCTTCCACAGTTTGGTGGCTTCTGGCGCACGCTGTCTGTCCTGATTTCCATGTCATCTAAAGTCTACTAATAACACCTATCTGCCTTGGGCAGGTTGGATAGAATGAAAGCACTTGCATTGAGATGAACGGGCAAATCTGCCCTTCAAGCCCTCCCATGAACAGCCCTTGCTTTGCTTACTAAATTGTCTGTGATGACATCACTGAGTGATCTTTGTTCCATTGTAGGGAAAGCTAACGGCCAGGGAGAGGATCAGTCTCTTGCTGGACCGTGGCAGCTTTGTTGAGAGCGACATGTTTGTGGAACACAGATGTGCAGATTTTGGAATGGCTGCTGATAAGAATAAGGTATTTGTTCAAATGGTGGTGTGAACACTTTTTAGGTGTGGCTCAGCTGGCCTACCCACTAGAATAAGGCTTTTATCTGAAGTCCTCTGCAGAGGCACTGCAGACATCACGCCCGGCCAATTTTTGTGTTTTGTTTTTTTGTTTGTTTTTGTTTTTGTTTTTTGAGACAGTCTCACTCTGTCGTCCAGGCTGGAGTGCAGTGGCATGATCTCGGCTCACTGCAAGCTCCACCTCCCAGGTTCATGTCATTCTCCTGCCTCAGCCTCCCAGGTAGCTGGGACTACAGGCGCCCACCACCATGCCTGGCTAATTTTTTGTATTTTTAGTAGAGACGGGGTTTCACCGTGTTAGGATGGTCTCGATCTCCTGACCTCGTGATCCACCCACCTTGGCTCCCAAAGAAGTTTTGTATTTTTAGTAGAGACGGGCTTTCGCCATGTTGGTCAGGCTGGCCTTGAACTCCTGGCTTCAAGCAATCCACCCACCTCGGCCTCCCAAACTGTTGGGACTACAAGCATGAGCCACCGTACCCTGCCTTGTGTTTCTTTATACGTCCTCCTTCATGTAAGCATAGAGAAGTGGTGGCCCTGGGTCTTGATTATTTTGCTTTTAGGAGGGTACATAAGGTCCAAGATGACAGTGCCCTTCACTCCTATTGATGAAGTAGTAGCCCTGTGCTTGCTGTTGTAGAGCTGGGAAAGTAGAGTGGGATTCCTTCATGTTCCTTGTTCATAATGACGTTTTAGGAATTTGGGTTTTTTGTCTTTCATTGAGGCATAGTGGCCAAATTCATTAAAAGAAGTATTTGGATTTTTTAACCTTTATTTTTGCATTTTTCTGGTAGTTTCCTGGAGACAGCGTGGTCACTGGACGAGGCCGAATCAATGGAAGATTGGTTTATGTCTTCAGTCAGGTATTTCATAACTCCAGTAGTCTGAACTTTCTTGGAGGGCAGAGCCAAGAGGAAAATATGTGAAAGAAGCCAATCTTGGGGAATGAAAACTTGCTTGTAGTTTGGGGAAAATGAGGGATTTGCTTTGTTGTTCAGTGCATATTTCCAGAATATTGTGTGTTTTTTTCTTAGGAAGAGTCCTTAGTCTGTTTTGCAGGGCATCACAGGGCACTAGCCTTGTACAAAGGTATCCTAGAAACCAGGAATTTATTCCAAGTGAATGAGATTCCTCTTGGCAGGGTTGGGTGTGTGCCTGTAGGGCATCTATGTCCTGGGCAGTGTATGTGGACTGGAGAGAGTGCAGTGGGTGCAGCCTAGGAAAGGGGACTTGACTCTCAGAACCAGAGTCCCCCTGAGCTTTGGGCTTTCATGAATATGTTCAGAAAACTTTTATCAGGGTGCCTCAAGACAGATACAGTTTGTTCACACACATAGCCAAAGCTATCAATATGTTATTTTACACGCAAAAGGGAATGAAGGTTGTTAATCAGCTGGCCTTGCGATATGGAGAGTAGCCTGATTTATCCAGGTGGGCCCAATATAATCACAAGGTCCTTAAAAGTGGAAGAGGGAGGTAGAAGAGGAGCTTAGAAGGATGTGATATGAGAAGGACATGATCTGTAGTACCTGGCTTTGAAGATGGGAGAAGGGGACCATCAGCAAAGGAGTGCCCATGGTCTCTAGGAGCTGGTAAAGGCAAGAAAACACATTTTCCCCTAGAGCCTCCAGAAGGGAGCACAGTCCTGCCAACCTTAATTTTAGCCCAGTCAATCCTGTGTAGCACTTCTAAATTATAGAAATATAAGATAATACATTTGTGTTGTTTCAAGGCACTGAATTTATATTAATTTGTTATAGCAGTAATAGAAAACTAACACAGAATATGTTGTGTACTATTTTGGATTTGACTTTTTTCTCTCCAGAGGTGGAAATATGTGTATAATTTAAAATGCTTAGGTCTTTTTACAGACCTGAAGTTTGGTATTAAAATTGGCTAGGCGTGGTGGCTCATGCCTGTAGTCCCAGTACTTTGGGAGGCTGAGACGGGTGGATCACCTGAGTCAGGAGTTTGAGACCAGCTGGCCAACATGGCGAAACTCCATCTCTACTAAAAGTACAAAAATTAGCTGGGTGTTGTGGGTGCCTGTAATCCCAGCTACTTGGGAGGCTGAGGCAGGAGAATCGCTTGAACCTGGGAGGTGGAGGTTGCAGTCAGCTGAGTTTGCGCCACTGCACTCGAACCTGGGCGACAGAGTGAGACTCCGTCTCAAAAAAAAATAATAAAATAGTTATACTTGGTTAATTTAAAATCTGTTGTAGTTAGTATGCATTTACCAATTAAATTACCTTTGAAATGTTTTAAAACTTACAAATCAGTCTACCAAATGCCGAAATAGAAGGAATCACATTTCTTCGTTTTGTGCAATTTATGAGAGCTGAGAAAAACTTGTACAGAAGGAACCATTGAAAAGAGAGGTAGAACAAAGAAAGATGTTTTCTGGACACGGTGTTCACTCACTATTAAGCAGATGGAAAAATTCACTGAATTGATACTTTGAGCACCTCTTAAGCTCATGTGGTAGGGTGGGAGTGAGGAGAAGGTGGAGATGACTGAGACAAGAGTTCCCACCCTGAAGAAGCAAATCATTTTATAGGCAGAATGGCACAGAACAGATGTAACTACAGAGCACATGGAGTGAGAGGTTCCAGGCAAATGCTGTAGACCCAAGACAAGGGACAATCACATCCAGGGTTGAGGAAAGCTTTAGGAACAATGGGGCAATTAGACAGGCCCTGAAGGATACTGAGGGTAGGGAGTGATGAGCTAGTTTTTTTTAATAGTGATCTCCAAGATGTTAATATCTTAGGTATTTTTTCTGGGGAGCTTCTGTTCTTCTGGGGAGCCTCCTCAGTCCCTTGCCTGATAATTGGCTGTTGGTGTATTCTGGGGGGAGAGAAAAAAGGGGCCAGCACTCATTCAGTGTATAGGCTCCTAATCTTGCATGTTTTCAGCCTCACCTTTTCCTCTTTTAGGCTAGCGATTGTGAGTTTAGAACCCTTCTGGTTAATTTCCTTTAGAGAACAAACATTCTCTCTCCTCTCAAGGTGAAGGAGAGGTCCTGTGGGGTCTAACTGCTTCTAACAGAGACTTGTTAGTCTCTGTTTTCAGCCTCCTTCTCACCTCCACTTTCCATGGTTCCTGGGTTGTCTCCTCCTTGATTACTCCCACTGCAGGTGTGTCAGCTTCCATTCTCTCCTTCTAAATCAGGTATTTTCTTGTGCTTTCAGTTCCCCCCAAATTTGTTTAATCCTTCCTATGCTGTTGTCTCCTTGTTCTTATTCTCATGGCTGATTCTGTTCTTAATTCCCAACTGTCTTTTTGAGGGGGTTTTAGGAGAGGTTATGCCCACAAGAAGCCCTTTACATCTGAGCATAATGAAGATCCATAAGCAGAAGAAGCAGTGAGAGCTTTGATTCTTGTTTTTTAACCTTTCTTTTTAAAGCAGCAAATAATAGGCTGGGTGCAGTGGCTCACACTTGTCATCTCAGCACTTTGGGAGGCCGAGGTGGGTGGATCACTTGAGGCCGGGAGTTTGAAACTGGCCTAGCCAACATGCAAAACTGTCTCTAATAAAAATACAAAAATTAGCTGGGCATGGTGGCACGTGCCTGTAATCCCAGCTACTCGGGAGGCTGAGGCAGGAGAATCACTTGAATCTGGGAGGCGGAGGATATAGTGAGCCAAGATCACGCCACTGCGCTCCAGCCTGGGTGACAGAGCAAGACTTGGTCTCAATAAGTAAAATAAAACAGTAAATATTTCTTAAAAACAGAAGTGCTTGACTGTTTGATATCCATAGAATCTGATATTAGAGTTAATTCTGTGTGATAGGTTTTCCTTCAGAACTGCAAATCATTTTTTTCCTTTTAAATCATTTTTGTAGAGCAAAGACTAGTTCTTTTGCTCTTGACAATTCATGAACTTCCTTTAAGATATTTTATTCTATGGAATAATCTATAAATCAGACTTTTTTTCTAATTTTTTAAACTTCTGAAAATGCTTTAAAAACTATACGTATTTTTTAAATACGGAGTCTCGCTCTGTCGCCCAGGCTGGAGTGCAGTGGTGCAATCTCTGCCCACTGCAACCTCCGCCTCCTGGATTCAAGTGATTCTCCTGCCTCAGCCTCCCGAGTAGCTGGGATTACAGGCACACACCACCACGCCCAGCTAATTTTTATATTTTAGTAGAGATGGGGTTTCACCATGTTGGCCAGGCTGGTCTGGATCTCTTGACCTCAAGTGATCCTCCTGCCTTGGCCTCTCAAAGTCTTGGGATTACAGGCGTGAGCCACTGTGCCTGGGCAACTTGTTTTGTTTTGTTTTGAGACAGGGTCTTGCTCTGTTGCGTAGGCTGGAATACAGTGGTGCTGTCTCAACTCACTGAAGCCTCTGTCTCCAGGGCTCAAGCAATCCTCCTGCCTCAGCCTCCCGAGTAGCTGGGACTCCAGGCATGTGCCACCATGTGCAGCTAACTTTGTTCTATATTTTTTATAGATACAGGCTTCTGCCATGTCGCCCAGGCTGGTCTCAGACTCCTGGACTCAAGCCATCCACCTGTCTTGGCCTCCCAAAGTGTTGGGATTACAGGCATGAGCCACCACACCTGGCCTAACAGCTTTTATCTGTGAATTTTCTATTTCTTCCTCCTACTGGGTTTTCATCTCTAGCCAGTCACTATATTTGACTTGCTGATTTGTATTTTCTTTTTAGGATTTCACAGTTTTTGGAGGCAGTCTGTCAGGAGCACATGCCCAAAAGATCTGCAAAGTAAGTGTTTAATACTCAAATTCAATCCATTGCTTTCCTCAGTTACATAGTGCTTATTGAGTATCTTTGGGGTACAAGACACTGAGCTAGGTGCTTGGGGTAGGGCAGAGGTATGCAAGATGTGCTACCCACCCGAAGGGGTGCATAACAGTTTTTGTACCGTGGATCTCTTCCATGGGCTGGCAAAGCCTGGACCCTCCTGTTTTTACATGCCTAAAATAAAATTTGTAGGATTTTAAAGGATTAAAAATGTTTTTAAAAACAACATTCATAATATACGTGCTCCCTTGTTAATGCATTTAATAACAAGATTTAGCAGTAGATCTCATAACTACCATAATTTCAAAGTAGTCAAAGGTGAAATATTTCAGGGTGTCTGCAACAACTTTAATGGGACGTAAAAATATCTGTGGCTTCTAATAATGGCAAAGTCACAGATATTTCTAATACTGAGGCTCATTGCCTATATCCATAATGAAAAGAAATGTTAACGATCAGCTAGCGTTAGTAAAGATAAAGATGTAAATTTTTTCCCATTCAAGTTCATGGACTCCCGTTCACAGACCTCTTGGGGTTCTGAGGATTTCAGATGAAGAACTTCTTGTCTAGGTGGAAGGGCCTGGTGCTAGAAGGTAAAGAACAGTGCGAGCATTGTATGCTGATATTTAAAAACTACTGCTAGAGATTAGATGCTCTGGAGAGGAATAAAACTATAAATAATAGAGAATTTTGGAATTAAAGTTGGAGCTACTAGTAACTGGAACATCTGGATTATAGACATGGTCCTGTCATGTATTACTCCTGAGACCTTGGGCCAGTCACTTAACTTTTAAACCTTCTTAATTTTTCTCATTTTACTCCCTGTTACGATGGGTAAATGAGGTAATGGAAGTGAAAGTGCTTTTTAAACTGTCAAGGACTGTGGGAATATTGCTTATTAGGCTGTCAGAATTACTAACCCATGAGGAGAATCTGTCACATTAGAAGTAAAAGCAGGCCTGGGCCTGCACTCAGATTAACAGATGGGTCAACATCTGCTTTCATGAAAGTACTACTTTGCCATGCTGTCTACTGTAAGTTCTGTCAAAGCAGTACCTGGGAACAAAACTGGCTGCTGGAAGACGTTACAACGTGAGCCTGTGGTTCTAGAAATGGTTGCCATGAGTTGTTTTATCCCCTGCTAATGGGAAGTGCTTTGGCTCTTGGGTGTTTGGGGGCTTTAATCAGCCTATTAAATATCTGGTCCTTTGTCTTCCATGAAGGTACCCAATCACGATGGGGAGTGAAACCAGTGTTACTGCCTCCTGTTTTGAAAAGTGCGCTCAGAACATTTTCCAGAAAACACTGTGGTATTTTGTGAATGTCGTTTTTTATATCAAGAACATTTGTCTCAATAAAAGATTTCTCCGCTGTCTCAGATCATGGACCAGGCCATAACGGTGGGGGCTCCAGTGATTGGGCTGAATGACTCTGGGGGAGCACGGATCCAAGAGGGAGTGGAGTCTTTGGCTGGCTATGCAGACATCTTTCTGGTGAGAAACCTGTTAATAGAGAATAGAGAATAAAAAAATACAGTGCTTAAGTTCTCTAAGCCATGGCCTGGCCAGAGCTTCTCCAACTCTCCTCATTGTTCTCTGCCGCATTGTGTCTGTTCTGTGGGTCCTTTCTGTGTCACGGGGGGTGGGATGAAGGGTAGATGAAAAGCAAGAGAGAGTGAGGAGAGAGGGTTTTCATTTTTTCTAACAGAGGGCCACTCACAGAGGAAATTACAGTTAAAGATCGTTCATAAGGGAAAAGCACTTGAAAATATTTTTCTTTTTTGGAAAGCAAGGGAGAGGAAATATGAAAAGTTAAAATGAACTGATGTGCTAGAATTAGAAGTTTTAAAAAATGTAGCACCTTTTTTATTTTTTGGTTAAAATACTACAGGATTATTATATAAAGTCCAAGCCATAGCACAAAGAAGAATGAAATCACCCCAGATCCTACCATTCAGAAACATTTGGCGAACCTCATTACTGACACCTCTTTGCTTATTTACAGACTGAAATTACGAGAGAAAGAAATGAAAAGAAACATAAAATAATGTGTTATGTGAAGTATAAAGTATATTTGTGAGAGATACAGTTAGAGACTGGGATGAGGGAGAGAGATACTGCAGACAGAAACTGGCAACATTTCCAGGGAGAAGGAAGGAAGGAGACAGGCAGACATTGTTTTTAATCAGGCCAGCCACTCTTGTCATCCCTGCTCTGCAGGCTTATTTCTGTGGGTGGCTTGGCCTAAGCAGTTTAGGCCTGAAAGTCATTCCTGTTTAGAAACAGAAGAGTGGCCCTCAGAGACATGGTGATAAACCACCACATTTTAGAGCTTGACTGGATTTTAGAATATTATCTAGTTGAATACATCTTTATGGGTGTGGAGGAGGTGTTTTTTTTTTTTTTTTAATATTTATTTATTTAGGGACAGGGTCTTGGTTGGCCAGGCTGGAATGCAGTGGCATGATCTCTGCTCACTGCAACCTCAGCCTCCTGGGCTCAAGCGATCCTCCCATCTCAGCCTCCTGAATAGCTGGCACCACAGGCATGCACCACCACATCTGGTGAATTTTTTTTGCATTTTTTTATAGAGGCGGGGTTTTGCCATGTTGCGCAGGCTTATCTTGAATCTTCTGGACTCAAGCGATTGGCCTACGTTTGCCTCCCGAAGTGCTGGGATTACAGGAGTGAGTCACCACACCTGGCCTTTAATTTTTGTTTTCAAGGGCTAGTCTTTACTTTCAGATCTTCATTGCTTAATTAATTGCTTACTAATGCTGCTTGTCATATTGATACCTCCACTCACTTATTCCTGCCTGTGTTATTTTTTGGTAACTTTTTATTTTGATAAAATTTCAAACTTCAGGCTGGGCGTGGTGGCTCACACCTGTAATCCCAGCACTTTGGGAGGCCAAGGCAGGTAGATCACTTGACGTTAGGAGTTCAAGACCAGCCTGGCCAACATGGTGAAATCCTGTCTCTATTAAAAATACAAAAATTAGCTGGGCATGGTGGCACATGCCTGTAATCCCAACTACTCAGGAGGCTGAGGTGGGACAATTGCTTGAACCTGGGAGACAGAGGTTACAGTGAGCCAAGATTGTTCCATTGCACTCCAACCTGGGTGACAGAGCAAGACTCCATCTCAAAAAAAAAAAAAATTCAAACTTCATAGAAAAATGACAAGAATAGTATGGGAACTCGTATACGTCCTTTTCCCAGATTCACCAGTTGTTTACATTTTCTCCATTTGTTCTGTTATTCTCTTTCCATGTATACATATTTGCATGTTACATTTTTCTGAAATATTTGAGAATAAATTGGAGATGGTATGTCTTCTTTACCTCCTAAGTCCTTCACTGGGTATTTCTAAAGAATAAGGATATTCTCTTAAATAACCAGAATACAGTAATAAAAATCAGGAAATTTAACATCGATTCATCGATGTTATTCTAATTCATTATCCTTTTTCAGGACTTAAGTCCTTTATAGTGTGTGCTCTTGGCATGTGTGTGTTTTCTCTCTGTGCGTGTGCTCTCGCTCGCTCTTGCTCTCTCTGTCTCATATATGTGTCTGTGTGTGTGTGTGTACATATATATATGTATATATGTATGTTCCTCCTGACCAGGATCCAATCCAGAATGAAGCATTGACTTTAGATGTTATCTCTCTTTAATATTTTTTGATCTGGAGCAGTTCCTGTCTTTGTTCTCCATGATCTTGATATTTTAAAAAACAGCTTTGGCTGGGTGCGGTGGCCCATGCCTATGATCCTAGCACTTTGGGAGGCCGAGGCAGGCTGATCACGAGATCAGGAGATCAAGATCATCCTGGCTAACACATTGAAACCCCATCTCTACTAAAAAAAAAAAAAAATTAGCCAGGCGTGGTGGCAGGCACCTGTAGTCCCAGCTACTTGGGAGGCTGAGGCAGGAGAATGGCATGAACCTGGGAGGCAGAGCTTGCAGCCACCCAAGATTGCGCCACTGCACTCTAGCCTGGGCGACAGAGCAAGACTGTCTCAAAAAAAAAAAAAAAAAGAAAAAAAAAGCTTCATAGGGCCAGGCGGTGGCTCATGCCTGTAATCCCAGCACTTTGGGAGGCCAAGGCGGGTGGATCATTAGGTCAGGAGTTCAAGACCAGCCTGGCCAAGATGGTGAAACCCTGTCTCTACTAAAAATACAAAAATTAGCCGGGCATGATGGCGGGCGCCTGTAATTCCAGCTACTCAGGAGGCTGAGGCAGGGAATTGCTTGAACCTGGGAAGTGGAGGTTGCAGTGAGCTGAGATCATGCCACTGCACTCCAGCCTGGGTGACAGAACGAGACTTTGTCTCAAAAAAAAAAAAAAAACATAGCTTTATTGAGATATAATTTACAAACCATAAAATCCATCCATTGTAAAAACATAATTCAATGATTTTAAATTAATTTTTAGAGTTGTACAGCCATAATCTAGTTTTCAAACCTGCCACTCACTCCAAAAATACCTTCTTGCCTGTTTGCAGTCAGTTCCTACCTAACCACAGTCAATTCCTCACCTGACTTTCTTATTTTACAGATTTTTCCATCTGACACCTTTCACTAAGCACCATGTTTTTTGAGGTTCATTTATATTGTAATGTGTATCAGTTTATTCCTTTTTATTGGTGAATAATATCTATTGAATATTTTACATATTTTCATCATTTACCAATTGAACGATATTTGGGTTGTTTCTAGTTCCTGGCTATCATGAGTAAATGCTACTGTGAACATTTGTGTATTACTTTGTGTGGACATATGTTTTCATAACCCTTGGATAGATAGGTACCTAAGAGTGGGATTGTAGGTTTTATGATAAGCTTGTTTATAACTTTCTAAGAAACTTTCTAAGACCACAGGCACATGCTACCATGTCTGGCAATTTTTTTTCATTATTTATAGAGGTGGGATCCCACTATGTTGCCCAGGCTGGTCTCAAACTTCTGGACTTAAACTGTCCTCCTATCGGCTTCCTAGAGTGCTGGTATTACTGGCATGAGCCGATGTGCCCAGCCTCTGGTGGCTTTTGAAGTGGAGAAGTTTTTAATTTTGAAGTCCAGTTTATCAAGTTGTCTTTTGTGGGTCATGCTTCTATTATCATATCTAAAAACTGTGTAATACAAAGTCATGAAGATTTTGTTTTCCTCATGGAGTTTTTTTTGTAGGTTTGGCTTTTTTTTTTTTTTTTGAGGTAGAGTTTCAGTCTTGTCGCCCAGGCTGGAGTGCAATGGCGCGATCTCAGGGATTGTGGGTGCCTGCCATCAAACCTGGCTAATGTATGTGTGTGTGTGTGTGTGTGTGTGTGTGTGTAGATATATATATACCTATATATATCTACACACACAAGTACATATCTACAAGATATGTAGATAGATATATATATATGTACACACACAAGTACATATAAGAGAGCCCAGCCAGCTCTCTTATAGTAGGTCTGTGATCCATTTTGAGTTAATTTTTGTATATGGTATGACATAAGGGTCTAACATCTTGTCTCCCACCATTAATTGACATAACTATTCTTTCCCCATTGAATTGTCTTGGCACATTGATAAAAATATCAGTTGACCATAAATGTAAGGTTTTGTTTCTGAACTCTGTTCTTCCATTGTTTTATGTCTGTCCTTAAAATAGAACCACACTGTCTTGATTACTATAGTTTATAGGAGTTTTGAAGTTGTGTAAAGTCCTCCAACTTGGTTGTTGTTATTATTTTTTTTTTTTTAGATGTAGTCTTGCTTTGTGGCCCAGGCTGGAGCACAGTGGCATGATCTCAGCTCACTGCAACCTCCACCCCTTGGGTTCAAGCGATTCTCCTATCTCAGCCTCCCGAGTAGCTGGGATTACAGGCCCGGGCCAGCACACCCAGCTAATTTTTGTATTTTTAGTGGAGATAGGGTTTCACTGTGTTGGTCAGGCTGGTCTCGAACTCCTGACCTCAGGTGATCCACCCGCCTCGGCCTCTGAAAATGCTGGGATTACAAGCGTGAGCCACCGCACCCAGCCCGATCAGCTCTTAACTTTACAAAAATGCCTGCTGAGATTTGATAGGAACTGCATTGGTCTGTAGATGAATTTGGTGAGAATTTACATCCTAACATATTGAGTCTTCCACTCCGCATAGATGGAATGTTTCTCTGTTTATGTAGCTCTTTACTTGGTCTCAGCAATATTTTGTAATTTGCAGCATACCTCTCTTGCACTTCTTTTGTTAAACTTATACCTAAAATATTTTACTCTGGCCAGGTGCAGTGGCTCATGCCTGTAATCCCAGTACTTGGGGAGGCCAAGGCAGGGGGATCACCTGAGGTCACGAGTTCGAGACTAGCCTGGCCAACATAGTGAAACCCTATCTGTACTAAAAATACAAAAATTAGCCAGGTGTTGTGGTGCATGCCTGTAATCCCAGCTACTCAGAAGGCTGAGGCAGGAGAATCGCTTGAATCCAGGAGGCGGAGGTTGCAGAATCCAGCCTGGGCGACAGAGCAAGACTCCATCTCAAAACAAAATATTTTACTCTTTGTGATGCTATTCAGAATGGAATTATCTTGTTAATTTCCTATTTGGATTCTTTGCAAATGTATAGAGATACAATTGATTTTCATATGTTGATCTTGTATCCTGCTTTGGTGAGGTTGTGTATTAGCTTGAATAGGGGGTGTGTGTGTATGTGTGTATTTCTTTGGATTTCCTATATACACAATCATGTCTTCTGCAAATAGAGGCAGTTTTACTTATTCCTTTCTAATCTGGATGCCTTTTATTTCTTTTTCTTGCTAATTGCTCTGCCTAGAACCTGTAGTACAATGTTAAGTAGAAGTGGTAAGAGTGGACATCCTTGGCGGGGCGCGGTGGCTCACGCCTACGATCCCAGCATTTTGGGAGGCCGAGGTGGGCAGATCACGAGGTCAGGAGATCGAGACCATCCTGGCTAACACGGTGAAACCCCGTCTCTACTAAAAATACAAAAAAAATTAGCCGGGTGTGGTGGCAGGCGTCTGTAGTCCCAGCTACTCGGGAGGCTGAGACAGGAGAATGCTGTGAACCCAGGAGGCAGAGCCTGCAGTGGGCCGAGATAGTGCCACTGCACTCCAGCCTGGGTGACAGAGCGAGAGTCTGTCTCAAAAAAAAAAAAAAAAAAAATGAGTGGATATCCTTGTCATGTTCCTAATCTTAAGGAGAAAGCATTCATTCTTCACCATTAAGCATGATGTTAACTGGTGTTTTTTTTTTTTTTTTTTTGGACATTCTCTTGAAGGTTGAGGAAGTTCCTTTCTATTTCTAATTTTTTGAGTGTTTTTATCATGGATGGTGTTTAATATTGTCAAATGCTTTTTTCTGCATCTATGAGATAATCATGTGTTTTTTGTTCTTTATTCTAATGATATGGTATGTAACATTATTGGTTTTTAGAATGTTAAACCAACCTTGTATCCCACTTGGTCATGGTATATCATCCTTTTTTGGAAGGTGCTGGGCTCTGCTAGTATTTCCTTGAGTACTTTTGAATCAATATTAGTAAGAGACGATGGCCTACAGTTACCTTGTGATGTTTTCTTTTGGTTTTGGTATTACAGTAATTCTCACCTCATAGAATGAGTTGGAAGGGTTGCCCCTGTAAGGTAGGTTCACTATGCACTGGTTACGAACTTTTCTGATTTCAGTAAGATAGCACACTCACACAAGTTACATGAAGTGCCCGGCCACATCTATTGTTTTTTGACTTTTTTCTTCCCACCTCTAGACAGAGTCTTGCTCTGTTTCTCGGGCTGGAGTACAATGGCGCGATCTCGGCTCACTGCAGTGTCCACCTCCTGGGTTAAAGCAATTCTCCTGTCTCAGCCTCCTGAGTAGCTGGGACTACAGGCACATGCCACTATGCCCATCTAATTTTTGTATTTTTAGTAGAGACAGGGTTTCACCATATTGGTCAGGCTGGTCTCGAACTCCTGGCCTCGGGTGATCCACCTGCCTCGGCCTCCCAAAGTACTGGGATTACAGGCATGAGCCCCTGCGCCCAGCGGTTTTTTGACTTTTTAATTATGGCCATTTTTGCAGGAGTAAGGTGGTGTCTCATTGTGGTTTTCATTTGCGTTTTCCTGATAGTGATGTGAGTATTTTTTTCATGTTTGTTGGCCATCTGTGTATCTTCTTTTGAGAAATGTCTGTTCATGTCCTTTGCCTACTTTTTGATGGGATTATTTTTTTCTTGCTGATTTGAGTTCCTTGTAGATTCTGCATACTGCTCCTTTGTCAGGTGCATAGTTTGCAAATATTTTCTCCCGCTCTGTGAGTTGGCTCTTTGCTGATTATTTCTTTTGCTGTGCAGAAGCTTTTTAGTTTAATTAGGTCCCGTTTATTTTTGTTTTTGTTGCATTAGCTTTTTGGGTCTTAGTCATGAATTTTTTTTGCCTGGGCCAGTGTTCAGAAGAGTTTTTCCAATGTTGTAGAATTTTTATGGTTTCAGGTCTTAGATTTAAGTCTTCGAAGTCTGGTAATGTGATGCCTTCAGATTTGTTCTTTTTGCTTAGTATTGCTTTAGCTATCTGGACTCTTTTGGTTCCATATAAATTTTAGGATTGTATTTTCTAGTTCTGTGAAAAATGATGATGGTAATGGTAGTGTTTTGATGGGAATTGCATTGAATCTGGAGATTGCTTTGGGCCATATGATCATTTTCACAATACTGATTCTTACCTCCATGAGCATGAGATATGTTTTCATTTGTTTGTGTCATGTATAGTTGCTTTCAGCAGTGTTTTGTAGTTTTCCTTGTAGAGATCTTCACCTCCTTGGTTAGGTGTATTCCTAGATATTTTATTTTTTTTGCAGCTGTCGTAAGAGGAATTGAGTTCTTGATTTGATTGTCACCTTGGTTATTGTTGGTGTATAGCAGTGCTATTGATTTGTGTATATTAATTTTGTAACCTAAGACTTTACTGAATTCCTTTATTAGATCTAGGAGTCTTTTGGATGAGTCTCTAGAGTTTTCCCAGGTATATATGATCATATCACTGATAAACAGTACTTGTTTGACTTCCTCTTTTCCAATTTGGATGCCCTTTCTTTCTCTTGCCCGATTGCTCTGGCTAGGACTCCCAGTACTATATTGAATAGAAGTGGTGAAAGTGGGCGTCCTTGTCTGTTCCAGTTTTCAGGGGGAATGCTTTCAGCTTTTCCCCATTCATTATGATGTTGGCTGTGGGTTTATGATATATTGCATTTACTATTTTGAAGTACATCCCTCCTATGCCTAGTTTGAGAGTTTTTTTGTCGTAAAGAGATGCTGGATTTTATCACATGCTTTTTCTACGCCTATTGAGATGATCATATGGTTTTTGTGTTAAATTCTGTTTACGTGATGTATCACATTTATTGACTTGCATATGTTAAACCATCCCTGCATCTCTGGGATGAAACTCACTTGATCATGTTGTATTATCTTTTTGATGTGCTGTGGGATTTGGTTAGCTAGTATTTTGTTGAGGATTTTTGCATCCATGTTGATCAGAGACACTGGTCTGTAGTTTTCTTAATGTCATTTCCTGGCTTTGGTATTAGGGTGATACTGGCTTCATAGAATGATTTAGGAAGGATTCCCTCTTTCTCAATCTTTTGGAATAGTTTCAGTAGGATTGGTACCAATTCTTTGAATGTCTAGTGGAATTCAACTGTGATCCATCTGGTCCTGGGCTTTTTTATTGTTGGCAGTTCAAAATTACTGATTCAGTCTCATTGCTTGTTTTTGGTCTGTTCAGGGTTTCTGTGTCTTCCTGATTTAGAGGATTGTGTGTTTCCACGAATTTATCAGTTTCCTCTAGATTTTCCAGTTTGTGTGTGTAAAGATGTTCATGTTAGTCTCGAGTGATCTTTTGTATTTCTATGATATTGGTTATAATATTTCCAGTTTCATTTTTAATTGAGCTTATTTGGAATTATTCTCTTCTTGGTTAGTCTAATGGTCGACCAGTTTTGTTTATTTTTTCAAGGAACCAAGTTTTTGTTTTATTTTTTGCTTCAATTTCCTTTAGTTCTGCTCTGATCTTTGTTATTTCTTCTGCTGGCATTGGGTTTAGTTCGTACCTATTTCTCTGGTTCATTGAAGTGAGACAGTAGGTTGTCAGTTTGTGTTCTTTCAGACTTTTTGATGTATGTACTTAACACTATGAACTTGCCTCTTAGCACTACTTTTGCTGTATCCCCAGAGGTTTTTATAACTTGTGTCACTACTATCATTCATTTCAAATTTTTAAATTTTCATCTTGATTTATGGTTAACCCAGAAATCATTCAGGAGCAGATTATTTAATTTCAATGTATTTGTATAGTTTTGAGCATTTCTTTTGGGATTGATTTCTAGTTTTGTTCCACTGTAGTCTGAGAAGATACTTGATATGATTTCAATTTTCTTAAATTTGTTGAGACTTGTTTTGTGGCCTGTCATACAGTCTATCTTGGAGAATGTTCCATGTGTTGATGAGAAGAATGTATATTCTGCAATTGTTTGGTAGAATGTTCTGTAAATATCTGTTAAGTCTATTTGTTCTAGGGTATTCTTTAAGTCCATTGCTTCTTTGTTGAGTTTCTGTCTCAGCAAAAAGAGTCTAGTGCTGTCAGTGGAGTATCGAAGTCCCCCATTTAACTTTGTTGCTATTTCATTTCCTAGGTCTAGTAGTAATTGTTTTATAAATCTGGGAGCTCCAGTATTAGGTGAATATAAATTCAGGATTATAATATATTTTTGTTGGATTGTTCCTTTTATTATATAATGACCTTCTTTTTCTTTTTTTTTTTTTCCACTGTTGTTGCTTTAAAGGTCTATTTTGTCTTATATAAGAATAGCTACTTTGAGAGGCTGAGGCGGGCGGATCACAAGGTCAGGAGATCGAGACCATCCTGGCTAACACTGTGAAAGCCCATCTCTACTAAAAATACAAAAAATTAGCCGGGCATGGTGGCGGGCGCCTGTAGTCCCAGCTACTCGTGAGGCTGAGGCAGGAGAATGGCGTGAACCCGGTAGGCGGAGTTTGCAGTGAGCCGAGATGGCGCCACTGCACTCCAGTCTGGGTGACAGAGCGAGACTCTGTCTCAAAAAAAAAAAAAAAGTAGCTAATTCTGCTTGCTTTTGGTTCCCATTTGCATGGGATATCTCTTCCCCCCCTTTACCTTGAGGTTATATGAATCTTTATGTGTTAGATGACTCTCTTGAGGACAGCAGATACTTGGTTTGTGATTTTTTTAAAAATCCACTCTGCCATTCTGTATCTTTTTTTTTTTTTTTGAGACGGAGTTTCGCTCTTGTTGCCCAGGCTGGAGTGCAGTGGCGCGATCTCGGCTCATCACAACCTCCGCCTCCTGGGTTCAAGCGATTCTCCTGCCTCAGCCTCCCGAGTAGCTGGGATTACAGGCATGCGCCACCACACCCAGCTAATTTTGTATTTTTAGTAGAGACGGGGTTTCTCCATGTTGGTCAGGCTGGTATCGAACTCACCACCTCAGGTGATCCACTTGCCTCGGTCTCCCAAAGTGCTGGGATTACAGGCGTGAGCCACCACGCCCAACCCATTCTGTATCTTTAAGTGGAGCATTTAGGCCATTTATGTTCAACA
The DNA here is from genome assembly GCF_006542625.1 of Nomascus leucogenys. NCBI lineage: Eukaryota > Metazoa > Chordata > Mammalia > Primates > Hylobatidae > Nomascus > Nomascus leucogenys. Next base: position 14,530,001 of record NC_044388.1, on the reverse strand, counting down.
TTAATTTTGAGATGTGAGATACTGTTCTGTTTATCATTTTAGTTGTTACCTACTTTTTTTTCATTGTGTTATTGTTTTATAGGCCTTGTGGGTTTTATCTTTCAAGAGGTTTTATTTTGGTGCATATTGAGCTTTTGTTTCAAGATGTAGAACTCTTCTTCTGAAGAGTAATGCTGGTTTGGTAGTGGCAAATTCCCTCGGCATTTGTTTATCTGAAAATGACTTTATCTCTCCTTCATTTAGGAAACTTAGTTTTGCTGGATGTAAAATTCTTGGATGACAGTTATTCTGTTTAAGGAGGCTAAAGATAGAACCCCAATCCCTTCTAGCTCGTAAGGTTTCTGCTGAGAAATCTGCTGTTAGTCTGATAGGTTTTCCTTTATAGGTTACATGATGCTTTTGTCTCACAGCTCTTACGATTCTTTCCTTCTTGTTGACTTTAGATAGCGCGATGACTATGTGCCTTGGTGATCATCTTTTTTTTTTTTTTTGAGACAGAGTCTTGCTCTGTCGCCCAGGCTGGAGTGCAGTGGTGCAATCTCGGCTCACTGCAAGCTCCGCCTCCCGGGTTCACGCCATTCTCCTGCCTCAGCCTCTCCCAGTAGCTGGGACTACAGGCACCCGCCACCATGCCTGGCTAATTTTTTTTGTATTTTTAGTAGAGACGGGGTTTCACTGTGGTCTCGATCTCCTGACCTTGTGATCCGCCCGCCTCGGCCTCCCAAAGTGCTGGGAATACAAGCATGAGCCACCGCGCCCAGCCGGTGATAATTTTTTTGCAATGAATTTCCCAGGAGTTCTTTGAGCTTCTTGCATTTGGATATTGAAATCTCAGGCAAGGCCAGGGAAGTTTTCCTCAGTGATTCTCTCAATAAAGTTTTCTAAACTTTTAGCCTTCTCTTCTCCGTCAGGACCACCAGGTATTTTTAGGTTTGGTTGTTTTACATAATCCCATATTTCTTAGAAGCTTTGTTCATTTCTTTCTTTTTTTTTCTTTCTTGAGATAGGGTCTTACTCTGTTGCCCAGGCCGTAGTACAGTGTTGTGACCTTTGTCTCCTGGGCTCAAGCAATCCTCCCACCTCTGGCTCCTGAGTAGCTGGGACTACAGGCACATGCCACCACTCCCGGCTAATTTTTATGTTTTTTTGTAGAGATGGAAATTTGCTATGTTGCTCAGGCTGGTCTCAAAGTCTGGGCTCAGGCAGTCCACCTGCCTTGGCCTCCCAAAGTGCTAGGATTATAGGCATGAGACACTCAGCCCAGCCTACTTATTTCTTTTGATTCTTTTTTCTTTATTTTTGTCTGATTGGGTTAATTTGAAAGCCTTGTCTTGGAGCTCTGAAATTCATTCTTTTACTTGTTCTAGTCTATTGTTGAAACTTTCCATTGCATTTTGCATTTCCCTAAGTGTGTTTTATTTCCGGAAATTCTGATCGTTTTTTCTTTATGATATCTATGTAGAAAATTTTTCCTTCATATTCTGAATTGTTTACGTTTTTTTTATGTTGGTTTTCACCTTTCTATGGTGTCTCCTTGAGTAGCTTAATAATCAACCTACTAAATTATTTATCTGATTATTTCAAAGATTTCGTTTTAGTTTGGATCCATTGCTGGGGAGCTAGTGTGATCTTTTGGGGGTATGATAGAACCCTGTTTTGTCTTATACCAAAATTACTTTTCTGGTTCCTTCTTGTTTGTGTGGAGTATTTCTTCTAATTGTTCTTGAATTTATTTTTGATTTGGCTGTGGTTTTTTTAAGTTTCTTTTTCCTCTCCACTAACGATGTGACTTTAGTGTTTATAGTTTATTACAGCCTAATGTGATTCTTAATGCTTTTAGGATGAAGACTGTATGAGTTCCTAGGCTATAGAGAGTCTTTGTATGATGGCTTCTTTAGATGCTGGTTGTATTTATTTAATCATTTATTTTTGTTGAGGTGGAGTCTCGCTGTGTCACTCAGGCTGGAGTGCAGCGGCACAATCTTCTTGGCTCACTGCAACCTCCACTTCCCGGGTTCAAGCGATTCTCCTGCCTCAGCTTCCTGAGTAGCTGGGACTACAGGTGTGCACCACTATGCCTGGCTAATTTTTGTATTTTTAGTAGAGATGGGGTTTCACAATGTTGGCCAGGCTGGTCACAAACTCCTGACCTCAGGTGATCCACCTGCCTTGGCCTCCCAAAGTGTTGGGATTACAGGCGTGAGCCACTGCGCCCGGCCTGTATTTAATGGGTATGTACTAGATGTGGGGGCAAGTTCACTGTCTCCTATGGGGTTGAAATGGAAAGGTCTCTTGAAGCTTATCTCATTCCCCTGTGGTGTGCACTTTTTTATTTATTTAATTTTTCCCCTGTATTTTATTTACTAAGTTGATGGTTAAGGCTTCAGACCAGTAGGGGAGCTGTCCCTGGGTAGGAACCAGTTGTGGCTAAAGCAAATGGGTAAATGCAATACTCAGTAAGGCAGAGGTTCCACCCTTGATGAAAGTGGCTGGGGGAACTCTCAGTTAGATGTACTGAGGTCTTATCAAGGAGAAGGGTGGGAGCCACCTCAGCTCCTGTGCCAGGCCAGTAGGAAAGCTATTCACCTCCCAGACTCACTCCTGGCCTAGCGTTCCAGCTATTCAGATCAGACAGGCACCTCTTTTCATCTGTAGGACTGTTGTTGTTCCACATAGAGAGGAATTTGTGACTCTGCCTTTCTTGCAAGCCTGAACTTGGGCCAGGGTGGGGGTGGGGGTTGGAGGATTCCGTCTGTGGAGATGCAGTCACTCTGAAGTGTTCCAAGAAGGCTGTCTATAGGTGCACCTATGCCAGGCTCCTGTGGAGAAGCCCCAACTGTGTCTGTGTAGTGGTGGACAAGGTGGGAGAGAAGATACCTTCTCCAAGACCCTTCATGAGCAGCAAAGCTGCCTGATTGTTGGGGTAGAGCTGCAGACTTCCCCTTCTGAGCCCAGCACTGCAGTTGTGTCTCTGCTGAAAGGAACTTCCCATCAGTGGAAAGATCTGGAACTCAAGGCCTGCCATCTGAATTCTTTTGTCCCATGGGGTATTCCCTTGGTGTCGTGGTCTCCTCCTTCCCTTAGGAGTAGGAATTCCTGAGAGCCAGGATACATTGATTGCTATTGTTCTTCTGGGTCTAGCCACCCAGTGGGGCTGCCCAACTCCAGGCTGGTGCTGGGGAATGTCTGCAAGGGATCCGGTAATGGGACCTGTCCTCAAGTCTCCCAGCAAGGGATATACCAACACTAGCGCTGATGGGAGTGTCAGGTGAGTGAGGTAGACTCTTTGAGGTTCCTTGGTTATAGAAAGCCTTAGTGTGCTGGCTTTCTCGAATGCTGGTTATAATAGTAGTGAACTGGTCACGTGGACAGATGCAGGACCTCCTGGTTAGCCAGGGTTTTCCAGGCAATGGTGATAGCTTAGGTCATGCACTGGTTTTCTCCTTTCTGTTCACAGTGTTATTCTACCTAGAGATGCTGTAGTGGACTGTGTTGGTTGGCATCCAGCCAGGAGGTAGTGTTTGCAAAAGAGCACCAGCTGCAGTAGTAGCAGTGGGATTCGAGCTTGTCCTGTGTTGCCCAGGGGAGGTATTCTGGTTTCTCAGATGACAACGGGGGCCATAAAGCTGCCAAAAGTTTCTGTCGTTTGTATTAAGTAACCAGGGTGGGTGGAGGGGTACAGCCAGGTGGGGGCTGGGTCAGGTGGGTCTACACTCTGTCTCTCCATGTGTGGGGAAAGCCCGTGGCTCCTATGAGGGTTGGGGGGGTGGTTCTCAGGTAATTAGGGTAATGTTCCAGAGAGGAATATAACCGCCTCTACTGCACAGAAGAGTTCGTACAGGGTGTGGGGAGTAACAGGTGGGCACTAAGCCTCACCCAGATCCCACACAGTCGGAAAGGCAGATCTCACTCCCTCTGTGCTCTGCTAGCTGCACTGGCTAAATTCCAGGCAGCCTAGGCTCAGAACTCAAACCTGCCCCAGGCCATAAGCTTTCCCTGTGGGAAAGCAGCTGTGGCTTTCAGGCCATGCTCCTCCCAGGCCACCTGCAGGGCCAGGCACCTGGCTCCTGCACTTGTGGCTGCAGTGCACTTCTCCCTGCCCCTGGGAGGTATGGGTTCTGTACAAAGGAGTTCATCCTCACTCAGTGTTATATCTTGAAATTGGGAGATTCTTTCAACCTGCGACCACTACCTGAACTTGTTGGCTGACTTCCCCAAGGTCCCCTGTGAGGTACAATAAAGAATGGCTTACCTTGGTCTGCACTGGAGACTGGGAATGCCTGCAAAGCACTTCCCGCCACTGTTTCTACTTCTATATTTCTTACTGCTCCCTAAATCAGTCCCAGCCCTGGGTAAGGTTAAGGCCTTCTCCCGTGACCTGGATTTTCAGGTTCCCCAGTGGGAACCTGAAAGCATCCTCTCTCTATCTCACACTCTGGAGACTTAGTTTTTCCCTTGTCTTATGGTATAGGCTGTGGACTGCCACTTCTTTAAAAGGTCTGTGGATTCTTTCAGTTTTCTTGTTAAGTTCCTGCGTGACTTCTTGGAAAAAGGGTCACCATGTGAGTCTCAATACACTATTCTGTTCTTCCAAGTGGGAGAGGCATGCTAACACTGCCTCTTATCTGCCATCTTGGTGGGGGTGGAAAAACCAAAACCTCTCAAAGTATTTTCTAACTTCTCTTGTAGATTCTTCTTTTGCCTATTGCTTATTTAGAAGTATGTTGATTAATTTTTACGTGTTTGTGAATTTTTCAGTTTTCCTATTGTTATTGAATTATAGTTTTATTCCGTTGTGATCAGAAAAGATGTTTTTTATGATTCCAGTCATTTTAAATTTAAGGTTTGTTTTGTGGATTAATGTATGGTCTCTCCTGGAGAATGTCGCATATGCACTTGACAAGAATATATACTCTGTTGGGTGAAGTGTTCTCTATAGGTCTTTTATATGTATTAGTTTATAGTGTTGTTCAGGTGTACTGTTAACTTACCGATCTTCTGTCTGGTTGTTCTATTATTAGAAGTGAGGTGTTAAGTCTGCAACTATTATTGTGTACCTATTTCTCCCTATAATGCTGTTAACTTTTGCTTTGTGTATTTTGGGGCTCTTGTTGCTTCATAGATTTTGGGGCTCTCTTAGGTGTATATATTTTTATAACTGGTATATTTTCTAGATGTAGTGAACCTTTTATCAATATGTAATATCTTTGTCTCTAGTAAGTTTTTGATTTAAAGTCTCTTTAGTCTGATAGTAATATAGCCACCTAGGGTCTATTTTGGTTACCCTTTGCATGGAATATTTTTTGACATCCTTTGCTTTACCTCTTCATGTCTTTGTATCTAAAGCGAGGCTCCTGTAAATAGCATACAGATAGATTCTGGTTTTTAAATCCAATCTGTCAATCACTGTCTTTTAATAGAAGAGTTTAATCCATTTATACTTAGTGTGATTGCTGAAAAAGAACGATTTACTTCTGCCATTTAGTTATTTCTGTATGTGTTTTGGTTTTTTATGCCTCAGTTCCTCCATTATGGCATTGGGGTGGTGATATTTAGTTGAGTTGTTTGCCTTTTTGATTCACTTCTTTCATTTTAATCATATTTTAAAGTTTGTTTTCTTAGTGGTTACCTTGGGGATTATAATTAATATCTTGAACTAGTTGGAAGAATACCAGGTTAGCTTTAGTAGTACATAGACATACTCCTTCTGTAACTCTCCATCCTTCCTTTTTTATGTTGTTATTGTCATAGATTATATCTTTATACATGGTATACTCCTTAACAACAGATTTATGATTGTTTCATGCATTTGCCTTTTATTTATTTTTGTAAATTTTATTTTTTGTGCAGACACCTCTGCTGGGGCTGCAACTGCTGAGAGGAGCTGCACATTTGCCTTTTAAATCACGTAGGAAAAAGACATTACAAACCAAAATACAACACTACTTTTATATTTACCTAGGAAGTTACATTTATTAGTGTTCTTTATTTTTTCTCATGACCTCATGTTACTAATATCCTTTTATTTCAGACTAAAGGACTCCCTGTAGAATTTCTTGTATGGTGTGTCTATTGGAATAAATGCTCTCAGCTTTTGTTGACTTGGAAATGTCTTAATTTTCACTTCTTTCTTGAAGGATAGTTTTGCTGGATATAAAGTTATTGGTTGACCAGTTATTTTGTTTCAATACTTCTTTTTTTCTTTTTGAGTCAGAGTTTGGCTCTGTTGCCTAGGATGGAGTGCAGTGGTGTGATCTTGGTGCACAGCAACTCCGCCTGCCGGGCTTAAATGATTCTCCCTCCTCAGCCTCCTGAGTAGGTGGGGCCATAGGCATGCACCACTATGCCTAGCTAAATTTTGTATATTTTGTAAAGGCAGGGTTTCACCATGTTGCCTAGGTGGGTCTCAAACTCCTGGACTCAGGCAGTTCACCCATCTTGGCCTCCCAAAGAGCTGTGATTGCAGGCATGAGCCATTGTGCCCAGCCTTCTTTCAATACTTTATTTTGTTCTTATTTTTATTTTAGACACAGGGTCTTGCTGTGTCACGCTGAATAGAGTGCAATGGCATGATCATGGCTCACTGCAGCATTGACTTTGTAGGATCAAGCAGTCTTCCTACCTTGGCCTTCTGAGTAGCTAGTAGAACACCACTATGCCCGACCAACCAAAAAAACTTTTTGTAGAGATCAGGGCTCACTATATTGTCCAGGCTGGTCTCAAACTCTTGGCCCCAAGTGGTCCTCCTGCCTCATTCTCCCAAAGTGCTGGGATTACAGGTGTGAGCCAGTGCACCTGACTTTTCAGTACTTTAAATATATCCCACTGCCTTCCAGCCTCCATGGTTAATCTTACTGAGGATCAGTTGCATGGGATCAGTTGCTTCTATCTTGCCGCTTTCAAGTTTCTCTTACTGTGTTTTGACAGTTTGACTATAATGTGTCTCTGTGTAGATCTCTTTGAGTTCATACTGCATGGAGTTTGTTGAGCTTCTTGGGTATGTATATTTATGTCTTTCATCAAATGTGGGAAATTGCCAGTCATTATTTCTTCAAATCTTTTCTCTGACCCTTTCTTTCTGTTCTTCTGGGATTTCTATAATGTGTATATTGGTATGTTTGGTTTCCCACAGGTCTGTCAGGCTCTATTAATTTCTCTTTTTCTTTTTTCTGGTTCCTTATACTGGATAATTTTAATTGTTTTGTGTTTCAGTTCCCTGATCCTTTTTTTCTGCTTGCTTAAGTCTGCTGTTGAACCCCTGAAATGAATTTTTCATTTCAGTTATTGTCAACTCCAGGTTTTCTGCTTGGTTCCTTTTTATAATTTCTATCTCTTTGTGGTGTTCTCATTTTGTTCAGACATTGATTTCCTGATTTCCTGTAGTTTTTTCCCCTGACAGCTTTCTTTTAGCTCATAGAACATATTTAAGACAGTTCATGTGCCATCTTTGACTATTAAGTCCAATATCTGGGTTTCTTCAGAGAAGATTTTTGTGAGATTATTTTTTTCTTGTGAGTGAGCCATACTTGCTTATTTCTTTGTATGATTTGTAATTTTTTTATGATTTATAATTTTTTGTTGAGGATGGGAAATTCTGAATATTATGTTTGGAAGTTTGGAAGTCTAGTTCTCCTACTCTTCAGCAATAGCCGATTTTTGCTTTTCAACTGCTGGATCCATCTGTTTGAACTTTTCCAAGCTGTTTTTGCAAAGAGTATGTTCCTTATTTAATATGGCCATTGAAATTTTAGTTCTCTTGTCCCTGTGTTTAACCAGCAGTCTAACAATAATTTCCTTAAATGTCTGTCTCCCAGAAGGGTGCACGGGTGTGGAACAAATTACCTTTTTAAATCCCTTGTGGCTGGGAAGCTGCTTGAGCCAGCCTCTATGCTTGGCCCCTCAGCCATCAAAAGCAGTGGTCAGCAATCAGAACATACAACCTTGATTTTTCAAGGTCGAAAAACCAAGATGCAAAGGTTCTAATTTCCCAATCTGGCACCAGCTAGCTACACTAGGAACATCCTCGTGGCTACCTGCCACGGGCTGTTGGCTGGGGGATTATAGTAGCCATGTTATTAATAAATGTGAAGTTTACTGAAATTTACTTGCTATTTTATCAAACTCTCCTATGGGCCCTGAAGTGTTTGACTAGACTCCAGAGTTCAAAAATAGTTGCTTTAGACAGCTGAATAGTTGTTTTGATCTCAGATTCTTGGAGCTTCCTATTCTCTCTTCCATGATGTCACTCAGTTTTTTTATGGTAAGCATATATTTTTAGTGTACTATTTTAATTTCTAGTGTTTTTTAGCTGTATTTTTTGAGTTATTTTTAGTAGTTGCTCTAAGGGTTACTATATGTATCTTAATTTATCACAATCTGCTTCAAATTAATACTGACTTAATTCTGGTAAAATACAGGAACTTTGCTCCAATGTAGCTCCATTTTCGCACCCTTCATTTGTGCTTTTACTGTTATGTAATACTGAAAACTGTTAATTATTGCTTTATACAGTCTTTCAAAATATTAAGAAAAGAGAACTAATGCAGTATTTATAATCACATATTTATCATTTTCAGCACTCTTAATTGGTTCTTGTGGATTTGAGTTATAGTCTGGTGTTATTTTCTTTCATCCAGTAGGACATTTTGAGCTGGTATGGGCAATGGTGGCAGCCTTGGTTAAGAATGCCACAGGCTTTCACTGTTCTTATCTCAACGTTAGTAGTTTTTCATGAATAAACACTTCTCAATTTGTTACGTTTGGCTTATTTTTAGAACCCCAAAATACTCGTTTTTGACAATGCTGTCCATTTGTTTTTGGGGAGAGAATTTTCTGAACTTTTCACTCTGCCACAGCTGGAAGTCTCCCCAACTACCTTGATATTTTTGCTGAAAGTATAGATTACATTTTGCACTGTCCGTAGCTGTGTATAGATTGGGCTTAGAGCCAAGGCAGGCTGAAAAGCGAACCTACTTTTCCTAAGCTGATGGGACTTAGGAGAAGGAAAGAGGTTGGAAGTAGGGCAAAGAATAATTGGGCCTTTATCATCTTGCCTGGGTCTTTGAGCCCCCACATCCTATCTTTCCTGAGGCTTAGTCCTTCACAACACAATGTCCTTATGGAGGCTTTCTGGCTCCTTCTGCCTCCTTCTCTCCTGCATTCCTTGTCTGGGGATGGGCAGAGTAGACATTGGGTACTCAGTGTCAAGAAGCACCTGCCTTGTACTTTTGTCTGGTGACTACTGCGTGCCTTCTGTGGAGGATGTGGAGGGACTCAAAATAGAGGTCAGGGTGCCAAGATAACTGTTGGCTCTGCAAACTGCATGAGGTTTTCATTCTTCTTTCAGGCAGCTTTGCACAGATGGGGGCTTTGTGTTTGGAGCTGTGGTGAGGATGGTGGGATAAACTCTGTACCTCATGCCCTTAGTGAAGGTTTTAGGGAACTGCTGCCCAGGAGGGGAGGGGAGAGAAAATATTTGCCTCAGAAAGTAATATGCTGACCATCCTGCCAGTTACGGGGAGAAAATGCACATATAATTCTTAAAGAACTTTACTGATTAGGTCTGTTGCCTCCTGTATAGAATTTCTATGGGAAAAAAGCCAAATGTTATCTTATTGTTGTCTTTATCTTTCTGCAGATAATGCCTCAAACGTCTCTGTAACCAGATGCCTTTGCTTTTCTGTTTTGGCAGAGGAATGTTACGGCATCCGGAGTCATCCCTCAGATTTCTCTGATCATGGGCCCATGTGCTGGTGGGGCCGTCTACTCCCCAGCGCTAACAGACTTCACGTTCATGGTAAAGGTAAGAAAGAAGGGCCTGTTTTTGGTGCCCTTTGAGATTTGTGCAGCTCCTTACCTGCAATAAAAATAATTCCTGACCCAGATCTAGGTTGTTACCTGCATTCTCATTGGCTTTCAGCATAGTGATGATAAGGTGTTAGTGGAGAGAGGGTTTTGGCATGAAATCTGTAGCTTGTGGGGGTTCAGTGGCAGGGGGTGCTTATATACTTCATTGGTGGGTGATTTTACGTGTTGATCTGAATTGCAAATGATTTTCAGGTAATCAAAGAATCCTGTCCTCTGACCAGATAGATGATTGTTTACTGAGTCCTATTCAAGAAGTTTCTCATGGAAGGCTTTTCTGTAATCTGTTTATTGGGAAGTTGTTTCTGATGTTTCACCTTTTATTTCTTCAGCTCCTTGCCATTTTATTACATTGTGTCCATAATGGTAAAGGATAAATCTGATCTCACACTTCATTTTCAGAGGTGCATATCTTTATTACATGATTTTAATGGACTTATATTTTAAAAATATTTTTAAATGAAGTCTATTTGAACTTATACATGAGTAATTACCATTAATCTCAAACGTTGCTTTAAAAAAATCAGCCTTTTCTTCTTGAAATATTAATAAAAATGAACATTGGATGCCAAGACAGAATGGTTGGGGGGAAAAAGTAGTAATAGGCATCCAACATGAGGAGAGGAGTTCTAGAGGGAGTATAAATGGGAAACCCTTTGTTCTCAAGGGAAGTTAGTAGGAATTCAAAAGTTTCACAAAATGTTTACCACTTTGACCCAACTATTCTGTTCTTAGTGACATACCGAAAGCAGTGTAAGTGTAAGTGTTCAACAATAGGAGTGACTTTTATTAATCAAATTTAAGATGGGCCATGCACAGTGGCTAACGCCTGTAATCCCAGCACTTGGGAGGCTGATGCAGGTGGATCACTTGAGCTCAGGAGTTTGAGACTAGCCTGGGCAACGTAGCGAAATCCCATCTCTACGAAAACATACAAAAATTAGTTGGGCATGGTGGTGCATACCTGTGGTCCCAGCTACTTGGGAGGCTGAGGTGGGAGGATCACTTGAGCCCAGAAGGTCGAGGCAGCAGCGAGCCAAGATCGTGCCACTGCACTCTAGTCTGGGTGACAGAGGAAGACCCTGCCTCAAAAAAAAAAAAAAAAGTAAGAAGACCACTTCTCTTACTTGGTGGACAATGCAGAATTTTCTGAACTTTGCTTACTAAATCTATATATACACACCTAGCTGGTGCTACCCCCATTCTCTCCTCCTTCCTGCCTGTTATGAAGGGAGGTGTGGGATCAGTTCCTCTGGCTAGAGCCATCCTTTCCTCCTGCTACACACATCCACATTGCTGAATATAACTCTCCACCCCTCTTCAGGACCCTGATACTGTTCCTTTTCTCCTTTCTCTTTAGTATCTTCAGTCTGTCCGTTGGTACTGGATCCTCCCATCAAAACTTAATCACGCTCAGGTCTTTCCTATCATCAGAACAAAAACTGTCCTCTAGTTGGCATACTCCTGTAGCTCTTGCTCTGTTTCTCTCTTGCCATCCCATTCTTTAACATGTGTTAATTTAGCTTTGTCCCCTAGACCACTAAATCGTTTTTTTTTTTTAAGGTCCTCAGTGACTTGCATCACTGTAAATGCAGTTTAACTCTCATCTTCCTCAGTCTTTCAACAGTATTATTCCCTTGGCTTCCATTATACCATACTCTGGCATTTGTGAGAAGAATCTCACAACTCTGACCATACCTTCCTGGTTTCCACTGGCAATTTACATGATTCCATTCAGACTCTAGATGCTGGAGTTCATTCCAACTGCTTTCTCTTTTAATTCTGTGTTTTATTCTAAGCAATCTCATTTTCTGCTTACAAAACTTTAGTTAATAATTGCATATTAGTGAGACTTCCTCTCTTGTCCTCAGCAACATTATTAAGCTGTCACCATTCTACATCTTAAATATTCTGTGTATTTAATAAGAGTGCAGTGGAAAATACTAAGTCTTTTTTAAAGGACTACACAAGGTAATTATAAAGTTCTTATGGGAGGAAGAAACACCATGCAAGAATAAACATTCTATGAAAGTAGTGTAATGAGGAGTTAGCCCTACCAGGTGCTGGGATATAAAACTACAATAACTAAAACAGTCTAAAGAACTTGTAAGTAAATGGACAGAAAGACCAAGGGACATTACAGAATTGATACATATATCTACATCTATTTGGACATTATGATGAAAAGGATATTATTCTAAGCAGTCACTGATAATAACAATTTCTTATGTCAGAGATACCAGTGACTGCTGCATCACTAAATGCAGTTGACATTTCTCACCCTATGTCTTACCTCTTGACAACATTTGCTCTAGCTGATCACTCCAGTCTCATGACTTTAAATACTGATCCGTATGCTGACAACTCTCAAATCTGTTTCTCCAGGATTATATGTTTAAGAGCCTACCAGAATTTCCATTTGGACTTTAATGAGTATCTCAAACTTAACAGGTTTTGATTTCTACCAAGCTCCTCCTGCATTGCTCTCCTACAGCCTTTGCCATTTTAAATGGCAAGTCTAGTCTTCCAGTGGCTCAGGTAAAAGCTTTGACACTGTCTTGACTCATCTTTTGCTGTCACATCCCAAATTTAGTCAGAAGATCCTGTTGGCTTTACTTTAGAATATAATCCACAATATAATCAAGTTGCTTCTTAGCACTACTACTTACTTCTTACTAACAAAACTGCTACCACTTTGATTCAAGCACATCATTTCCCACCTGATTATTACAGAATCCTCCTGACTGGTCTCCCTGCTTCTGAACCTGGGAGCTGAAGGTTGCAGTGAGCGCTTTGGGAGGCTGAGGCGGGTGGATCACTTGAGGCTAGTAGTTTGAGACCAGCATGACCAACGTGATGAAACCCTGTCTCTACTAAAAATACAAAAATTAGCCAAGCGTGGTGGTACGTGCTTGTAATACCAGCTACCTGGGAGGCTGAGGCAGGAGAATCTCTTGAACCCGAGAGGGGGAGGTTGCAGTGAGCCAAGATCGTGCCACTGCACTCCAGCCTGGATGGTAGAGCAAGACTCTGTCTCTGAAAATAAATAAATAAATAAATAAATAAATAAATAAATAAATAAAAATAACCCAGGTCAGGAAATAGCTCTTCAAGAGCCCTGTCATCATGATCCTTCCTAAGGAACATTGTAGCCTCCATCCTGCATAGAATTCGTTATTAATAATAATTCTTTATTGTCTCAGCTTTTATGGTAATGTTTTTATTTGCTTTGCTTCATAGTTGAAAATAAAAATTGCCTCCCTAAACAATGTGGACTAGTGTTTCCTGTTTTGACCTTTACGTTAAGTGAAACCATATAATATGCTTTCTTTTGTGCATGGCTTCTGGCTCATTATGTTTTCAAGATTTACCGATGTTGTTCTTTGAAAATGTAGTTCATTCACTTTAATAGCTGTGTAGTGTGTGTGTGTGTGTGTTTTTTTTCTTTTGTGTGTGTTTTTTTTTTTTTTTTTTTTTTTTTTTTTTTTTTTTTTTTTTTGAGACAGAGTCTTGCTCTGTCACTGAGGCTGGAGTGCAGTGACATGGATCTTGCCTCACTGGAACCTTTGCCTCCTCGGTTTAAGTGATTCTCACACCTCAGCCTCCCAAGTAGCTGGGACTACAGGCGTGTGCCACCACATACCCAGCTAATTTTTTGTATTTTTGGTAGAGATGGATTTTGCTATGTTGGCCAGGGTGGTCTCCAACTCTTGGCCTCAAGTAATCCGCGAGCCTCAGCCTCCTAAAGTGCTGGGAGTACAGGCATGAGCCACTGCGCCCAACCATAGTAAATATTTCTTAACATATTCATTCATTCCACTGCAGATGGACATTTGAATTATTTCAAGATTTTTGCCATTGCAAATGATGCTGATGTAAACATTTTTCTATATGTATCTTGGTGCGCACATTTTAGTTTCTGGTGCTGATGTAAACATTTCACATTAGAGGCAATCTTAGGTCATAGGATATATATGTCTTCAGCTTCTCTAGGTAATGCCCGTCTGTTTACTAAACAGGTTGCAGCCAGCAGTTTAAGAATTTCACTTGTTTCACATCCTTGCCAGCACTTATATTAACATAGTTTAATTGTGCCAGTTTGATGCTTGTGGTATAGTCTCTTACTGTGTTCTCAATTTGCATTGACTCAATTTGCATTAGTCCATGACTGATAAGGCTGAGTGCCTTTTCGTACGATTCCTGTTCTTCTAAATTAAGGTATGTTTATGACTCAGAATGTAGTCTATCTTGGTGAATGTTCCATGGGAGCTTGAGAAGAAAGCGTATTCTGTTGTTAGATGAAGTATGTCCATCATACCCTGTTTATTGGTACTGTTTTCTTTTAATTTTAAAAATGATTTCTATTTATTTTACTTCTTAAAATGTTTTTTATTACTTTTTTTTATTTTTTGAGATGGAGTCTCCCCCTCTCACCCAGGCTGGAGTGCAGTGGCGTGATCTTGGCTCACTGCAACCTTCAGCTCCCAGGTTCAAGTGATCCTCCTGCCTCAGCCTCCTGTGTAGCTCGGACTACAGGCACACACTGCCATGCCTGCCTAATTTTTTTTTTTTGTGGAGAACTGGTCTCACTGTGTTGTTTAGACTGGTCTTGAACTCCTGGGCTCAAGCAATCGTCCTCCTTCCCAAAGTGCTGGGATTACAGGTATAAGCCACCGCACCTGGTCTTCTATAAAAATTTTTAGAGACAGGGTCTCACTCTGTTGCCCAGGCTGGAGTGCAGTGGTATGATCATAGCTTACCACAGCCCCGACCTCCTGGGCTCAGGTGATCCTCCTGTGTAGCTGGGATTACAGGCACATGCCAACACACCTGGCTAATTTTTTATTTATTTTATTTATTTTTTTGAGGCAAGGTCTCGCTCTGTCGCCCATGCTGAAGAGCAGTGGTGCGATCTTGGCTCACTGCATCCTTGACCTCCTGGGGTCAAGCAATGCTCTCACTTTAGCCTCCTGAGTAGCTGGGACTATGGGTGTGTGCCACCATGCCTGGCCAATTTTTTTATTTTTGTAGAGACAGGGTTTCACCATGTTGGCCAGGCTAATTTTTATTTTAATTTTTGTAGAGACGGGGTCTTGCCGTATTGTCATAGGCTGGTCTTAACCCCTGGCCTCAAGTAATCCTCTCACCTAGGGCCCTTGAGTTGCTGGGATTATAGGCATGAGCCACTGTGCCCAGCTGATTGGTGTTACTGAGTTCATCTGTGTCTTTACTGTTTCTGCCTGCTGGATCTGTCCACTTTTGATAGAGGAGTGTTGAGATCTTCAGCTGTAATCATGGATTCATCTATTTCTCCTTCCAGTGCTATCAGTATTTGCCTCATGTTATTTTGATGCTCTGTTGTTAGGTGTATACACATGAAGGAGTGCATGCACATGAAGGACTGTTTGTCTCCTTGGAGAATTGACCCCTGTATCATTATGCAGAATTCCTCTGTATAATAACTTTCCTTGGTCTGAAGCCTTTTCTGTCTGAAATTAATACAGCTACTCCTGATTTCTTTTGATTAGTCTTAGCATGTAATATCTTTCTGCATTCATTTACTTTTAATCTTTGTGTCTATTTCAAGTGGGTTTTTTGTAGGCATCCCTTATAGTTGTGTCTTGTTTCTTGATCTAGTCTGACAATCTGTCTTTTAATTGATACATTTAGACCATTGACATTCAGAGAGATTGTTGGTATAGTTGGATTAATATCTGCCGTATTTGTTACTGTTTTCTTTTTGTTGTATTTGTTCTTATTTTTGTCTTCCACTTTTCTGCCTTTTGTGATTTTAATTGAGCATTCTATATGATTCCATTTTTCTCCTTTATTAACATGTTATGCTTTTTTTTTTTTTTTACCTTCTTTAGTGGTTGCCTTAGAGGTTGCAATATAATTTACAGCTATTTTAAGTTAATTTCAGATAACACTTTTCTGCTTCCCAGGTTGTATGAGTACCTTATAACAGCAAAATCATTCTAATTCCTTCCTCCTATCCCTCATATCGTATATATAAAATATGTGTACATAATTGCACTTGATCTTAGCCAAAAGGCTGAGAAGCGATGTGTACATAATTGAATTGTACATAATTGAATGTGTGCATAATTGAATTTTTGCTATTATTACTTTGAATCAAAAGTTTTCGTTTTACCTTCATTTATTCCTTCTTGAATGCTCTTTCTTTCTGTATGTAGATATAAGTTTCTGATCTTTATCATTTACCTTTCCTGTAAAGAATTTTGCTTAACATTTTTTGCAAGGCAGATCTACTGGTAGGAGATTACCTCAAGTTTTGTTTGTTTGAGAAGGTCTGTATTTTTCCTTCACTTTTGAAGAATAATTTTGCAGAGTACAGAATTCTAGGTTGGTAGGATCTTTCCCCTCAACACTTTAAATATTTCATTTCACTCTCTTCTTTCTTGCATGGTTTCTAAGAAAATTTGGATATAATTATTATTTTTGGTCCTCTGTAGGCAAAATGTTTTTTTCTTGTGGCTGCCTTTAGGATATTTTCTTTATATTGATTTTCTGTAGTTTGGAAGTAATGTCCTAAGTGTAGTTTTTTGTTTTTTGTTTGTTTTTTGTTTTTTTAGAGATGGGGGTCTCCCTGTGTTTCCCAGGCTGGTTCAATCTCCTGGGCTCACATGGTCTTCCTGCCTCAGCCTCATGAGTGGCTGGGACAACAGGTGTGCACCACTACACCTAGCTTTCTCTGTGTAGTTTTTTTGTTTGTTTTGGCATTCATCTTGCTTGATGGTCTCTGAGTTTATTGGATCTGTGGTTTGGTGTCTGACAATTTGGGGAACTTTTCTGTCATTATTGCTTCCTATATTCTGTTCTTTTTTCTCTTTCTGCTCCTTCTGGAATTCTCATTATGTATATGTTACATCGTTTGTAATTTGTGCCACAGTTTTTAGATACTCCAGTTTTGTTTTTTTTGATCCATTTTTTTTTCTCTGCTTTTCAGTTTGGGTGGTTTCTCTTGAGATACCCTCAAGCTCAGAGATTCTTTCCTCAAGCATGCCCAGTCTACCCAAAAACATCAAATGCATTCTTTATTTCTGTTGCAGTGTTTCTAATCCCTGATATATTTTAGTTATTTTTTTAGAATTTCCATTTCTCTGCTTACATTGCTCATCTGTTCTTGCTTGCTGTCTACTCTATCCATGAGAGCCCTTACCATTTTGTTAATTTTTGTTTTTTGAGATGGAGTCTTGCTGTCTTGGCCAGGCTAGTGTTGAATGCCTGGGCTCAAGTGATCCTCCCACCTCAGCCTCCTGAGTACCTAAGACTACAGACACATGCCATTACACCTGGCAACCATCTTAATTGTAGTTGTTTCAAATTTCTGGTCTGATAATTCCAACATTTCTGCTACATCTGATTCCAGTTCTGATGCTTATTCTCTCTTCAAACTTCGTTTTTTGTCTTTTAGTATGTCTTATGACTTATTCCTGATAGCTGGACATGATATACTATATGATAGCTGGAACTATTGTAAATAGGCCGTTAGTAATGATAAGGAGCTGGGGAGGAGGAATTGTTCTGTAGTCTTATGAGTAGGTGTCAGTCTTTTAGTGAGCCTGTGCCTCTGAACTATGAATGTCATGTGTCTCTCAGTCTCTTGTACTTTTTTGGTGGGACAGGGTGGCTAGAGCGGGTTGGGGCTGGCCATTTCCCCTCTTCTACATGGAAAGCAAGAGCTGGCTTGAGTTTGGTATTTTTCTTCCCTCGGGTCAGCAGTTTCTGATAAAAGTTCAGCAGGTTAGGCTCTCGTTACATAGTTTTGCCTGAGAGCAGACCCTGTTAAGAATGATGCTCTGGTGCATTTCAGAAGGGTGTCTTTTTTTTCCCCCATGCATGTCAGAAGCATGAGGGAGTTTTTCTCTGATAATCACTGTGAGAACCTTGTTGAGTTCCTAGAGGTAAAACTCACAAAAGTGTGGGAGCCCCAATGACTGGCCGGCCCTGGAGTCTTTATCTCTCTGACTTGTCCATGCTGGGCCTCCAGCAATTTGTCAGTTACAGTTCTGGTTTTCCTACATCAGCCCTGGCTCTGGGGGAGATTTGTGCTTGTGCGTTTCTACCCTGCAAGGCTCAATTTTCTGCATTTGCCATTTGGTCTCCAGTTTTGGGGTGCTTTGTTCTGCGACCTCACCTTTTTGATGGACCTAAGAAAAGCTGTTGGTTTTTCCCCTGCAACTTGTTCAGCTTTTTATTCGTTAGGAAGGAGTATCAACTTTCAGCTTCTTATGTGCTGGACTGGAAACCTGAAATTTTGTGTCTCTAGGTTTTTTTTTTTTTTTTTTTTTTTTTAACAGTTTCAAATAAGGCTGCTATAAACATTTGTTTAGAAGTCTGTGTGAAGTGGGGAAGACTTTTGTAGCTAGACCTTTCTAGCAAGATTTCAAACCAAGAAGCCATAAGATAAAAGAGTGATATAATGCATATGATAGACTAAGGACTAATTTCCTTAGTATATAAAAAAGCCAGTGATGTGTTAGAAATGGGCAAAGAACATGAATAGTGAGTTCAGAGAGTACTGTAGTAATACTTATTGCAGAATTGCTTATTATACTAAAGTTTTGGAAACAACCTTCATGACCATCAATTGGTGAAAGTTATGCAAATCCTGCTATACTGATACGGAATAGAATGATCTTCAAGCTAGAAAAACAAATTTGAGAACAGTGTATATTGAACACTATGTTAGAAAGAATGTGTTGGGAAGAAAATGTTTGCATTAGAAAGTGTTTGTGTTAGGCCGGGCGTGGTGGCTCACGCTTGTAATCCCAGCACTTTGGGAGGCCGAGGCGGGCAGATCACGAGGTCAGGAGATTGAGACCACGGTGAAACCCCGTCTCTACTAAAAAAAAATACAAAAAAATTAGCCGGGCATGGTGGCAGGCGCCTGTAGTCCCAGCTACTCAGGAGGCTGAGGCAGGAGAATGGCGTGAACCCAGGAGGCAGAGCTTGCAGTGAGCCGAGATCGCGCCACTGCACTCCAGCCTGGGCGACAGAGCAGGACTCCGTCTCCAAAAAAAAAAAAAGAAAGAAAGTGTTTGTGTTAGATAATGTTTGTGTTAGATAATAAGAGGGCAAATATATATATATATATGGATGCATGGGTGTCTCTGTAGAGAGAAGAAACTGACAGAGGAGAATTGGAGGCCTGGAAGTAAGGGCTGGGCTGTAGACTTTCCACTGTATCTCCTATTCCTCTGTTTAAATTTTATGCAGTGTGCTTATATTATCTATATATTAGAAACTAGAAATTAAAAGCCTATCACTCTCTAATACCAAAGCATTGATTTATTAGTTTTTTTGTTTTTGTTTTTGAGACAGATTTTTACTCTGTCACCCAGGCTGGAGTGCAGTGGTGCAAGCAATCATAGCTCACTGCAACTCAAGTGATTCTCCCACCTCACCCTCCTGAATAGCTAGGACTACAGGCACATGCCACCAGCCCTACCTAATTGAAACAAATTTTTATGGAGACTGGGTCTCGCTGTGTTGGCCAGGCTGGTCTTGAACTCCTGGCCTGAGGTGATCCTCCTGCCTTGGCCTTCCAAAGTGTTGAGATTACAGATGTGAACCACTGTAACCCACTGATTTATCAATATTCTTAAGTAACTCCATTTAAAGTGACTGGTTGCATACAGTCTCCATATCGCCGTTTCCTCATATGTAAATGAGGGTGATAATAGTACTTAGGCTTTAGTGACACAGTTTTGTGAAGTGCTTAAAAAACTTCTTGGTGCACAGCAAGCTCTGAGTAAGAGCCACTGTGTTCATCTGTTACTGTGTTCTACAGATGAATGACCTTGAGATGTTAGCCACACTGCAAGTTAACTTGCTGAGGTAGAACCATGCAACAGAAATTTTTTAAAAAAGACAATGAGGCAGGGAAAACTTGGGTCTTTAGTTTGGATTCGTATCTTTAAGCTACATCCTATCCTCATTCGGCCATGTCACTATCTTCTCTGTATTTGTCATCTTGGCTGAATCAACTCTAAGGCTGTGACCAGCTCTGATGCTCTGAGTTTGACCGTTCTGGAAATCTTTTATTTCAGGACACCTCCTACCTGTTCATCACTGGCCCTGATGTTGTGAAGTCTGTCACCAATGAGGATGTTACCCAGGAGGAGCTCGGTGGTGCCAAGACCCACACCACCATGTCAGGTGAGAGGCCTTGAAGATGACCTTGTTGTTTTCAAACATTGAGAAGAGGGTATTGCCAAAGAGCCTGGTGGCAGTTTTTAAGAAATATTACTTAATTGGCAGACTTTATTTGGGAAGACTGTGGTACAGTCTATTGTACTACAGTACCGTGTATTGTTTACAGATATAGTGATAAAGGTGGATTTAGTGTATAAAATTTATTAAATAACACGCTATTAGTAATGCCTGGTTATTCTTTAAAACAATTTAAAGCTAGTTGCTGGAATGGTGATTATAAGTAGGTATGATTTATATATGTACAGTTGAACCTTTGAAAAAAATACCTTATTGTGACATTTTTTATTCTAAGGTTGGTGTATATCTTAGAGTACATAAGTGTTTTCCAATCATTGGCCAGGTGCATGATGGTCATGAATCATGTGTTCACGAATTTGGTCATGGTTGTTAACTTCCTTTTTTTTTTTTTTTTTTTTTTTGAGACAGGATCCAGCTCTGTGGCCCAGGCTGGAGTGTAGTGACACAATCTTAGCTCATTGCAACCTCCGCCTCCCAGGCTCAAGCAATCCTCCCACCACAGACTCTTGGGTAGCTGGGACTACAGGCATGCACCACCACACCCAGCAAATTTTTGTATTTTTTTCTTTGTAGAGACGGGGTTTTACCATGTTGCCAGGCTGGTGTCAAACTCTTGGCCTCAAGCAGTCTGCCCGCCTTGTTGGCTTCCCAAAATGCTGGGATTACAGGCATGAGCCACCATACCTGGCTTTTGTTTTGTTCTGTTTTTGAGATAGGGTCTCACACTATTGCCCAGGCTGGAGTGCAGGGCACAATGATAGCTCACTGTAGCCTCAGTCTTCCAGGCTCAAGTAATTCTTCTGCCTCAGCCTCTCTAGTAGCTGGGATTACAGGTATGTGCCACCATACCCAGGTAATTTTTATTTTTAATATTTTTTTGTAGAGATGTGGTCTCACTGTGTTGCCCAGGTTGGTCTCGAACTCCTGGGCTCAAGCAATCCTCTCACTTCTACCTCCCAAAGTGCTGGGATTACAGGCGTGAGCCACCATGTCCGGCTAGTTGTTCACAACTTTAAGATTACATACCAAGTTTAAAATGTATAAAGATTATTCTGTGCCTCAGCATTGAAACAAAAAGTTCTTGTTTAAACAGAAAGGCATGGAATTGGGAGTAGGGCATGATTCTGATATTAGTGAAGACATGTTAGCTGTTGGAGTAATTATTGTAATTCCATGTTTTCTTGTAAAAGAAACCACCCAGCTGTGAATGGATTACCTACCACACAGCAATGTAACTAAAGACAGGAGAAATTGCTTCTTTGAGAGATTTTACAGCAGTAAGAGGCTGGCATGCCTGATTTATGCACCTCATTGTACTGTGGTTAAGGCATTGGGTCAGCATTTAATTGTCAGTGTTTCTTCTCAGTGTCCCCAAAGTAGAGATGTGTCTTATCAGTGAAGTCTTAGATTAGATGAAATGTAGTTTTAAAAAAGTTAGGGCTCTTGATCCCCCACCCACAAAAATTTTCTCCCCGTGTCAGGTTGGCATCGATCTTGACTCATTCCTTTCCCTTACCTATCAGCATCATTTAGCCCCATCTTTAAGACATGTCTAGAATCAGAACACTTCTTAGCATCAACTCCAGCGTAGCCTGATGCCATGCTATTGTTTTAGGGCTTTAGGCAGCAACCTGTTTTTCTTGCTGGGATATAATATAAAGCTGGGTCTTGATGGCGTCTTAGATTTGATGAAATATGCTGTTTATTTTTCCCCATTTTAATAGCATTATATGTTTGTAGTACAAAACTTAGAAAACATACAAAGCATAAAAACTGCTAGATATTCCATCATCCACAGAGAATCACTATTGATGTTTTGGTTATACCCTTGCGGTCTTCTCACGCATGTGAGCGTGAATACACATACACTTACTCAAACAGAGGCATGGGCATACTCTTACGTAACCTGAGGTTTTTTTTTTTTTTTTTTACTTGACAGCTTAAAGTAATGAATGTCTGCCCATGACATTAAAGTTTCTTCTGTAGCACAGTCTCAAGTACGTTTTGTTTATTTTTTGATTGTAGGGCAGTATGTGGTTTTCTTTCTGGGCCTGAGGCTCTTCGATGGACTGTGTCTGATGCACTTGGCCCTGTATCCCCAGGGCAAGGCACAAAAAGGTGCTCTGTACATATATTTTTCTCTTTTCTTTTTTCTCTTCTGCTAACAGCTTTATTGAGATGTAATTCATATACCGTGCATTTTAAACACCTATTTATAGTGTACAATTCAGTGGTTTTTACAATACATTCAGAGTTGCATAATCATTACAACAGTCAATTTTAGGACATTGGCATCACCCCAAGAAGAAACCCTGTGCCCATTAGCAGTCACTCCGCATTTCACCACAGATACTTCTGCTCTAGGCAATTACCAGGCTACTTTCTGTCTCTGTGGATTTTTTCATTCTGGACATTTCCTAGAAATGGAATCATATAATATGTGATCTTTTGTAACTGGTTGCTTTTACTTAGCATAATGTTGTTAAAGGCTAATCCATGTTGTATCATGAATCAGTACTTTATTCATTTTTATGGCCGAATAATATTCCAGTGTTGGATATACCACATCTAGTTGATTCATTGACCAGTTAATAGACACTGGGTCATTTCCACTTTTTGGCTATCATGAATATGCCTCTATTAATATTTATATGCAAGTTTTTGGGTAGACATATGTTTTCATTTCTCTTTGACTTCTGAGTTAAATGATAACTCGATGTTTAGCTTTTAAGGAACTGACAGACTCTTCCAAAGTAGCTGTGCCCATTTATAAATATTTTTTGAATGAAAGAATTCTGTCATGCTGAAAATGCTTTTTATTCAACAAATACTCATTTAGAATACATGGAAAAAGGCATATAGCAAAGGAATTAAAAATTTAAAATAGAATAATAAAAATGTAAAAAAAGAAACAAAACAAATATTCATTGAGTACCTATGTGTGAAGCATTGTTTTAGGTGCTAGGAATACATCTGTGGACAGAACAAAAGAAAGACCCCTGCCCATATGGGGCTTATATTCTAGTAGAGGAGATAGACAATAAACATTATAAATAAGTACACTATGCAGTATGTTAGAAGGCAATACGTGCTATGGAAAAAGTATAACAGGGTAAAGGGGACTGGGATTGTTGTAGTTTCAAATAGGGTGGTAACGGTAGGCCTCACTGAGGTTAGGAGCTGAGCAGATTTTAAGGAGTTAACTGCATTGATATGTAAGTGGGAAGCATTGCAGGCAGAGGGGAATAGCTTATGCAAAGGCTTTCAGGTAGGAGAGTGACTGGCCTGCTCAGTGAACAAGGAGGATCATTGGAGTAGAGACGTGACACGATCTGACTTAAAAAGCTCTGTCTGGCAGCTTTGTGGACAAGAGACTGTAGGAGCAATGATGGAAGAAAGGAGTCTCATGGGATGAACCTGGGGAGAGAGTTCTTGGCTCTGCTTTCTCCATCATACCTATGGCCTTGTTTTGGCTGCTCTGTGATTTCAGAGTGCTCTTCAAGAATTATGGCTTGATTCCTCACTAGGGGCAGGTGGCTCCCCTCCTTACCTTCCACTGTTGCTGAGCACCTGTTTGCCAGCTGCATTATTCTTAATGTTGGCCAGGCCTGATCTTACCCTGTTGGAGCTGATATTCCAGGAGAGATGTCCGGCAGTAAACCGGGAAATAGATGATGCAGGGAAAAGTACAGGAGGAGAACTCTCACATGGTATAGGGATGGATAGTGAAGGGTCTGGGAGTGGGTATGGAGGTGACATTAGAGCAAGGACCTGAATAAAGAAAGGTGTGACCCCTGTAGAGGTGTGGGTGCAGAACAGAGGGAACACGTGCTGCATGAGTTGAAGGATCACCTGGAAGGTATGTATTATGTGGCATTACATCCTCAGTGGAGGGTGCGGAGAACAGAGCTATCAGCACAGTCTGCCACTGACATGCCCTAGAAGGGTGCAGTCAGGCATGAAGCAGCAGCTTTGGGCTGGTTGGTACCCTGACTCATCATATATGCTCCCTGTTCTCTTAGGTGTGGCCCACAGAGCTTTTGAAAATGATGTTGATGCCTTGTGTAATCTCCGGGATTTCTTCAACTACCTGCCCCTGAGCAGTCAGGACCCGGCTCCCGTTCGTGAGTGCCATGATCCCAGGTGGGTTGTAGGCCGGTGCACCTTCTCTCATTCTGCAGTGTAGCTTGCCTTTCTCTGCCCTGACAGGACCCCCAGGGTCTGCCTTGTTGGGCAAGTTGCAGCAGAATGTGGTGGAGTGGCTCCCAGGTGTGGGGTTGATGTCATGTTTGGCTATAGGAGCAAAGAAAGATGATTTTATTTACCTTTTTCCTCTCTGTAATATCTGATGTATATCTTGGGGGTGAAGAGTGGCCTAAAACATTTTTAAAAAAAGTTTTTGATTTCTAAGAAACTCTTAAGTTATCTAGAATTGGAGATTGAAGTTTTTTTTGGTCTGGCCTAGTCCCCATGAAGAAGTCTCCCATTTCCTTTCCTTCCCCTCATACACAAAAGGAAGAGCCATGATTCTTCCTCTGCTGACTATACCTGGCTTTTTTCTGTCTGAAGTGACTGGTTCCTGGGCTCTACCTAGTTGTCCTTTTGAAATAAATAAATGTAAAATGATGCAAACAGCATGCCCTTTAGGAAACGTGTTTATGCATACTGCTTATAGCCAGAGGCTGGGACAGTCCTGGGGAAGGGTGTTTTGCTGGCCATCTGGTGAAGACCTTTCCTCTTGCTGTTGGAGTCTACTACCTGTTGTGGAGGCACCATAGAGCAAGGTGGAGGCCCTGCCCAGGAACTGCTCCACACCTCTAGCCATTCCATTTTATTTCCTCTCCAAATTATAAGCACTCGCTTGGCCTGGACTTTCTTCTGCAGAAGGGATTTGAAATTGTATTCTTTGGGAAGAGGTCATTTTCAGATGCTATCCTGTAGCTTAAACCTGGACTCCTTCCTGTGGGGCCTGGTCTGGGCCAGGGATGCTCTGAAGAGTTGTTGCCAGGGCCTAACTCTTGTCTGCCTCTGCCCACTCCACAAGGGACATACCCAGTGGCCCACTGTGTGTAGTCATGGAGGGGAGAGTGGTCACAAGGTCCAGAGCTGTGGGTATAGCCTTTCTGAACTGTTTGGAGTTCCTGAAGGGTTTAGGACATCACTTGAAGGTGTTATGGCCCAGGAGCCCAGAAATGTCTGAATAGCCCGCTTTGGCCCAGCCATACCTCTTCTGCATATGATTCCAAGGGAGATATATATCCATATATATGTGTACATATATATATGCATGTGTATATACATATATGTATACATGTATGTGTGTATATACATATATATGTATACATGTATGTGTGTATATACATACATGTTGATGTGTGCATACATATATGCACACATGTATACATATATACATACATGTATACGTATATACATATTTGTGCATACACATACACATGCATACATATGCA
Organism: Nomascus leucogenys; assembly: GCF_006542625.1. Classification (NCBI taxonomy): domain Eukaryota; kingdom Metazoa; phylum Chordata; class Mammalia; order Primates; family Hylobatidae; genus Nomascus; species Nomascus leucogenys. Next base: position 14,504,409 of record NC_044388.1, on the reverse strand, counting down.
TGCATATGTATATATGCATATGTATGTATATGCATGTGTATGTATATGCATGCGTATGTATGTATATGTATGCATATGTATATGCATATGCATATGTATATACATATATGCATGTATACATGCATGCATCTGTGCACATATGCATACATATATACACACATGCGTGTATACATGCATTCATTTGTATATATTCATATCCACACATATGCATACACACCCACACATGCATATATGCATGCCCACACATATATGCATAGATGCATATCAGCACATATATGCATATACGCATATATACATATATACACACATGCATATCTACACATATGCATATATGTATATCAGCAAATATATGCATATACGCATATATACACATATACGTGCATAGCTACACATGTATATATGTATATCTACACGTGTTCATACACATACATACACATATGTATGAGTATATGTGCATATATGTATATATGTATGTGTATATGTACACATATGTATATACACACACATATATGTATGGCAAGTGAAAAGTAATGGAGGACTTTATTAGTAGGTGGGGCTACCCTTAGTTTTCCAGCGTAGAGCTTTTTGCAAAGTTGGGCTTGACGGACACATGGCCTGACCCAAGGCCAAACCTCAGCCCAGGAGTATGTGTCAGGGTCACTGTAGCCCCTGGCTGCCCACACTGGGCAGGAGGGAATGAAGGCCTATTGGAGAGAAGAGGTTGGAGAAGGGCAAGTTGCTGGGTCTTCCTCTAGAGTAGGAGTGGGCTCTGGCTTAGCTTTTCTGCTGAGACAGTTGGATGCAGGAGGAAGGAGAGAGTCCATGAGCCTGCATGTGACGGGTCAGTCTGTGATGATTTTGCCCAGAGGGCCTGCAGTTTTGCTTTTTAAAGGAGCTTTAGCAGATTAACCTAACAGGGAATGTGAACCTATAGTGGTTTCTGCAGAGCTCTGACTTTGCATTTCCAAGTCCTTGTTCTTTTAATGTTCCAGGAAGTTGGGCTGGGATCTCCCAGGGCTGTGTCTTGTTCACTATAATGTCCTTCAGTGCCCTACACGGTACCTACAATGTAGGAGGTATTCAGAGAAGATAAATGAAAGAATAATGTTTAGAGGAATAAACTCATTTTTTCCTCTAAAAGAGAGCCAGAAGGTCTTTTGGATTGATACTTGTCCCAGGTTCAGTTAATATGGTGCTTACAAAGGAATGACTCTTTGGTGACTGCTTTGTAAGCCCAGCAGGGACAGAACTGGCCCAGTCCCTATGACGTGTCACCCCATTTCCTTTCCCACTCCCTTCCCACAAAAGGTAACTGACTCTTCCTATGTTGACTATACCTGCCTTTTTTCTGCCTAAAGTGACCGTCTGGTTCCTGAGCTCGACACAATTGTCCCTTTGGAATCAACCAAAGCCTACAACATGGTGGACATCATACACTCTGTAAGTGCCACATCTGTTTGTCTTGCCTGTCCTAGTCAGCCACATTCATGGGCATTGTGCTTCGGCCTAGTGAGGAAGCACTGGACCACTTGGCCTTCATGTCAGACAACACAGGTCGGGAATAGGGTGGGCACAGGACCAGTGGCCACTGAGTAGTGTGTTCTAGAAAGACCTAGTGGCTATAGATACCCTAGTGGCACAGATGAACTTGAGGGCTGGAGATAGGAGTAGTAAGGGCCAGCAGAGCTCAGGAGTCTTTAGAAGGCCCTCTGAGGAGCATAAATTAGGGGCCATGTCCACAGAGTCTAGAGTGAGGCCAGAGTGATCATTGTTAGGTATCACTGGGGCCCTGTGCTCAGAGGGGGTTTTGTCTTTATAGAGAAGAGAGTACACAGGGCATCCTAGAAGGTTGGACTGTGTGTGTAGAGGTCCGTGGGAAACAGGAGCCATTTGTAGCTTTTTTTGGTACAGCGGATTCCTGGGTCATTAAGTAATGGGGACAGTGTTGGGCAAACTGAAGGCATCTGTAGATGGCCATTGCCTTCCTTATGGGTACACTGTGCTCTTGGTAGTCCTTGTGTAACACAACATGATGGCTCTCTGGTAACTCTAGAAGTCAGATTCTCCCGCTTCCCTAGGGTTTGCTGTTTTCTGTTATTGTTTTTGTCTTTTTTATTCTTGTAGTCTCTTCCTGCACCAAGGATTAGCCTGAGATGTAACCTTAAGGTCTTCCTTAGGTCTTTTCTGAGCCTTTGCAGGGACATGTGCAATCACTTTCTAATTTTCCCTGTATATGCAGTTGTTTTTGAGTGTCCTAGTTGTTAATGTCTGGCCCCCAAAAGTAGAAAAAGAGAAAAAAAATGAAGATGGTAAAAAGATGTCAGCCCTTTAAATTCCTTGGAAGTCAGTTCAGCCCAAAGCAGGAGAGCCTCGCAGCAGTGTGGGGAGTTGTAGCAACAGTGACCACCCACCTCTTTGCACCTCTGTGATGAGAAGCAGCAGTTAGCAAGCACAGATTCTCAATATTTGGAGGGCGGGGTCCTTTTATGCCCACCCTGGCTCCTGCAAGCTGTGTGCAAACTGCTCCGGGGACACTTGCAGAAATATCTGTTATGGAGCTGGGGTGGGGGATGGGTAGCTGCTACTATGCTAAGAGCTGAAATTAACTCCAATTTTCAGTCCAATCCTTCCCCTGGAAGTTGCAGTCCTTCAACAGACGCCAGAGTCAAAATAGTTCCATCAGACAGATTCTGCCAGGCAATTGTTGCCTGGGTGGGGAGACAGATTCCTGGTGCTTCCTACTCTGCCATCTTCTAACTTTTTCTTAAGGTATATGTGATAACTCTTGATTCTCATTAAAAAGTTTCATATCCTGCTACCTATTAAATACTCTTGTTTGTAATTTTTTTCTGTCATTTATTTAGGGTTTTGAAAATGTGGTTGTATTCTGTCTATGTATAAATAAGAGTTCTGTCGGGTGCAGGGGCTCATGCCTGTAATCCCAATGCTTTGGGAGGCTAAGGCAGGAGGATCCTTTCATGCCAGGAGCTCAGAACCAGCCTGGACAACGTAATGAGTCACCATCTCTATAAAAAGTAAAAAAATTTGCTGGGTGAGGTGGCCGTTGCCTGTAGTCCCATTTACTTGGGAGGCTGAGATGGGAGGATTGCTTGAGCCCAGGTGTTTGAGGCTGTTCTGAGTTATGATCATGCCACTGCACTCCATCCTGGGTGATGGAGCAAGACTCCATCTCCAAAAATAAGTAAATGAACAAAGTTTTATCTTTCTAGTTATTTTACATGTCATTTCTTTCCTTGTCTTGCATTGGCTACAACTCCCTATACGTCAAATGTAATGATGAATCATAGTTGTGATTCTGGGCATCTTTGTATTGTTTGTAAGTTTAGCAAGACTGCTGTCAGTGTTTCCTAATTTATATCTTTTTTCATGTTGAAGCTACTACTGGTTTCTGTTTTAAATATTTTTGTTGTTGTTTATTTTGTTCTTAAAGTTAGGAATGAGTGTTGAATATTGTTGAATGCACTTTCAGTGTTTTTGGAGATGATCATGTGATTTTCTTCCTTAGATCTATTTATAAATCTATCCTAGTAGATTTCCGAATACTAAACTATTCCTTCATTCCTGAGGTTGTATATTCTGTTTGCGAATGTTTTGAGTTTTTGCATTGATATTATGTGATACTAGTGCGTATTTTTTAAGGTATTTTAAAATCAGGTTTTGGTATCGATGTTGTATTTGCTTTACTTATTTATTTATTTATTTATTTATTTATATATATTTTTTGAGACAGAGTTTTGCTTGTCACCCAAGCTAGAATGCGGTGGCGCAATCTCTACTCACTGCCACCCCTGCCTCCTGGGTTCAACCAATTCTCCTGCATCAGACTCCCAAGTAGCTGGGATTACAGGCGAGCCCTACCATGTCCGGCTAATTTTTGTACATTTAGTAGAGACACCGTTTCGCCATGTTGGCCAGGCTGGTCTTGAACTTCTGACCTCAGGTGATCCACCTGTCTTGGCCCCACAAAGTGCTGGGATTATAGGTGTGAGCCACCGTGCCTGGCCTGTATTTGCTTTATGTATTAGTGTTCTAGTGCTGCCATAAGAAAATACCATAAACCGCATAGCTTAAACAACAGAAATTTATTTTCTGTCAGTTCTGGAGGCTAGAAGTCCAAGATCATGGTGTTGGCAGGGTTGGCTTCATTCTGAGGTCTCTGTCTCTTTGGCTTCTGGACTACACTCTTGCTGTGTCCTCACGAGGTCTTTGCTCTCAGTGCGTGCAGAAAGAGATTTCTGATATCTCTTCCTCTTTTTTTTTTTTTTTTTTCCTCAGAGACAGGGTCTTGCTTTGTCACCCAGGCTGGAGTGCAGCGGTGTGACTTTGACTCACTGCAGCCTTGACCTCCTGTGCTCAAGTGATCTTCCCACTTCAGCCTCCTGAGTAGCTGGGACTATAGCTGCGTGCCACCACATCTGGCTAATTTTTAAGTTTTTTCTAGAGATGGCATCTTACTATGTTGCCTAGGCTGGCCTTTCCAATTATTTATTTTTTTTGAGATGGAGTCTGGCTCTGTCACCCAGGCTGGAGTGCAGTGGTGTGATCTTGGCTCACTGCAAGCTCCGCCTCCCGGGTACACGCCATTATCCTGCCTCAGCCACCCGAGTAGCAGGGACTACAGGCACCCACTACCACGCCTGGCTAATTTTGTTTTTGTATTTTTAGTAGAGACTGGGTTTCACTGTGTTAGCCAGGATGGTCTCGATCTCCTGACCTCATAATCTGCCCACCTCGGCCTCCCAAAGTGTTGGGATTACAGGTGTGAGCCACTGTGCCCAGCCGGCTTTCCTATTCTTTTTTTGAGATGGAGTCTCACTCCGTCGCCAGGCTGGAGTGCAGTGGCACGATCTCAGCTTACTGCAACCTCTGCCTCCCGGATTCAAATGATTCTCCTGCCTCAGCCTCCTGAATAGCTGGGGATTTCAGGCACCCGCCACCATGCTTGGCTAATTTTTGTATTTTTAGTAGAGACAGGGTTTCACCGTGTTGGCCAGGATGGTCTTGATCTCCTGACCTCATGATCCGCCTGCCTTGACCTCCCAAAGTGCTGGGATTACAGGCATGAGCCACCGCACCAGCCCAGCTTTTCCAATTCTTTAAAGAATTCCAGTCCTATCAGATTAGGGTCCCCCTCTTATGGCCCTGTTTAACTTTAATTACCTCTGGAACATCCCTCTCTCCAAATTCACTTTTTTTTCTTTTTCTTTGAGACAGAGTCTAACTCTGTTGCCCAGGCTGGCATGCAGTGGCGAGATCTCGGCTCATTGCAACTTCTGCCTTCCAGGTTCAGGAGATGCTTCTGCCTCAGCCTCTCAAGTAGCTGGGAGTACAGGTGTGTGCCACCATGCCTGGCTAATTTTTGTATTTTATGGGGTTTCACCACGTTGGCCAGGCTGGTCTTGAACTCCTGGCTTCAAGTGGTCTGTTTGCCTCTGCCTCCCAAACTACTGGCATTAGAGGTGTAAGCCACTGCACCTGGCCCATATATTTACTTTTAACTCAAAAAGTATTGTATTATTACACTTTTTTATTTTGCTTTTTAAAAAAACTTCTTCTGGCCGGGTGTGGTGGCTCACGCCTGTAATCCCAGCACTTTGGGAGGCTGAGGCAGATCGATCACTTGAGGTCAGGAGTTCGAGACCAGCTTGGCCAACATGGTGAAAACCCGTCTCTACTGAAAATACAAAAATTAGCGGGTTTGGTGGCGCGTCCCTGTAATCCCAGCTACTCGAGAGACTGAGGCAGGAGAATCACTTAAACTGGGGAGGTACAGGTTGCAATGAGCTGAGATCGCACCATTGCATTCCAGCCTGGGTGACAAGAGTGAAACTGTCTCTAAAAAAAAAAAAAAAAAAAAAAAAAAGTGAATATGCTAGAAAAGAGTCAAAGCAGTGACTTTCGAGAGAAGCTACTTAAGAGTGCACACACAAATCAATACGGTAGTCAGGGGAAGGCATTACTTCTGGGGAAGAAGAGTACAAAGGAAAGAGAGAGGTACCTTTGGAAATTGTGAAGGGAAAATGAAGCAAGGGCAGTAAATTTATGTACCTGCAAGACATACAAAATCCAATACACTGAAGGACACTACACCTTTCCCCATCATCCTCCCTAAAATTAGTCACCCATGAACTAAACTGCACTTTGCTATATTGACAGAAGAGGGTGCTCTTGAACTAGGATTTTTGTTCATTTGTTCATCTGCCAACTCTGGAGAATGCAGATACAAATAGTTTTCATTTATATAAAGCTACAATAAGAAAACAAAAAGTGAGAATGAAATATGTCATTTGATGGAACTCCGTTCACTGTAAAAGTCAATCATGAAGCAGCTGACTATGCTTCAATCTGAGTGCAGTAGCCCCTGATAAGCATTTGAGGTTGTAAAAATAGAAAATTCAGAAACTAATGACAAAATGGAGAGATAATAGAAGTGAAGTTAAAGCTGATTGAATTAAGAAAATGGGCAGGGGAGACAAAATTGCATCGGAAATGATATCAAAATTGCAAGGTGCCCAAAGGAGAATGTATTTGAATGAGAATTTAATAAGGAACATTGAAGAAAAGTAGATAAATAGCCTAAAAAATGAATGAAATAATATAAAAAAATAAAAGTAGATTTTACATTCTCACCACAAAAAAGTATGTGAGGTGGTGGATATGTTAACTAGCTTGATTTAGTCATCCCACACTGTATACATATATGAAAACATGTACATTGTACATAGATGCAATTACAAAATTTTAAAATAGTACAAATACCTTTAATACAATTATTGGTTATATTGTCACATCTGGGATTAATTTTTTTAAATTCTTAGTTAATTGTATGAGAAAAAAGTGACTACAATGAAAGGCAAAGAAGAATGAACATACATATAATTGGAGTGTCTGAAGAAAAACCAGTAGAACAGACTTAATATTTAAAACTGTAATCCAAGAAAATATTCCAGAAATAAAATAAGATTCAGATTTATATAATGAAAGAGCACACTGAGCACATGGGAAAATTGACCCAGAATGGTCAAACTAGAGAAAATAGTAACTGTTGGATTTTTAAAATAAGGAGAAATCCTCAGGACCTATGGGCAGAAATCAAATGACTTACAAGGGCAAGAGAATAAAATGGCATCCAACTTCTCCAAAGCAACATAGAAAAGCAAGGAAACAACAGAAAAGCACTTTCAGGAGGCTGAAGGAAAGAATCTGTGACTAAGGATTTTATGTTTAGCAAAGCTCACCTTCATGTATTAAGACTGCAGAAAACCAGTTTTAAACCAAGAACCGAGGGAAGTTTGTGTTAATGAGGCTTTCTTGAGGAATCTACTAGAGAATGAGCTTCATCCAATCAAGAGGTAGCTGGAGAAATTTCAACAGAAGGATTGGTAGTGATTATCTAATATACTTAATTATAATTCTAAGACTAAAACAGAACTGGGGATGAGGGTAGAGAACAATGTATAAGTGTTATATGTTTAGTTTCAGAAAAAAATGCAACTGAAAAATGGGAGGAGAAAAGAGAGGGGAAGAATATTGCAGAATCAGCTCACTGATTATTGTTAGCTAACAGATATCATTAAAAACAAACTAGTTAATAAAAGATGAAGGAAATGAACTAAAGGCATCAAAAGGCATAATTACAAAGGTAACCACTAGACTAAAAAATACAAACATTCTTTAATATTAAACTTCTCACATAAACAGTATATATCATTGTGGGTAATGATAAAGGGGAAAAAATAAAAAAAGATAATAAATATAGAATACATAGTAATTATAAAAAATAATATGACAGGCCAGGCACGGTGGCTTATGCCTGTAATCCCGGTACTTTCGGAGGCTGAGGCGGGCAGATCACCTGAGGTTGGGAGTTTGAGACCAGCCTGACCAACATGGAGAAACCCCATCTCTCCTGAAAATACAAAATTAGCCAGGTGTGGTGGCACATGCCTGTAATCCCAGCTACCTGGGAGGCTGAGGCAGAAGAATCGCTTGCACCCAGGAGGCAGAGGTTGTGGTGAGCCGAGACTGCACCATTGCACTCCAGCCTGGGCAACAAGAGTGAAACTCCGTCTCAAATAATAATAATAATAATAATAATATAGTAAAAAAGTGTCATACCAATAAATATGGATGGGTTTAATTCACTTGTTAAAAATGTCTAATTTGTTATGGACTAACTATATTCAGTATATAAATGTGATTCAGAAAGGCTAAAAATAAGGTATGGGCAGAAATATACTGGGAGAATGGAAACAATAACATAGCAGTATTTGTGACACTAATATTGAACAGAGTAAAGTTCAGGTATTAACATGATGAGGAAGGACTTTTTTTTTGATATGGAGTCTCGCTGTGTAACCCAGGCTAGAGTGCTGTAGCACAGTCTCGGCTCACTGCAACCTCCACCTCCCAGGTTCAAGTGATTCTCCTGCCTCAGCCTCCCAGGAAGGACATTTTCAACTGCTAAAAGCCATAGTTCACAATGATAATGTAAAGCATATCAAATATCTGTGCCACAAATAACCACCATCTTTATAAAGCTGAAACTATAGGAGATTCAACAGACTTAGGTAGAAACACTAAGGAGACGTATACACAGCATTGTTAATACAAAGCAGGTCAAATGGACAAAAGTAATAATTTAGGAGACCTAAATAACGTAATAGATAGATCTTACACATCTATTTTGGACGTTACACCGTGGTCATGAACAATAAATCTTATTCTGAAGTGCACATGGAATATTCACAAAAGTTGATCATATGTATTAGATCAGAAAGAAAACATCATTAAATCCTATAGAGCAAAAAATACTGTGAAACGACATTGCTTAAAATTAGAAACTTTTTGTAGCAACTAAAACAAAGGCAGCCTCCAGCCAGGAAATAAATCTTCTAGTAAACAATTCTTAGATGAAAGGGGAAAATAGAAACCAAATGACAGAATTCTAAAAGAAACAAAGACAAGACACTATGTGTCAAAACCTATAGAATATGTTTAAAACAATGAACAGATGAAAGTTTATTTCCTGAAACAGTAAAAATGAGAGAAGGAAAATAAACAGGCCAGGCGCGGTGGCTCACACATGTAATCCCAGCACTTTGGGAGGCCGAGGCAGGTGGATTGCTTGAGCTCAGGAGTTGGAGACCAGCCTGGGCAACACGATGAAACCCCGTCTCTACTAAAATACAAAAAATTAGCTAGGCATGGTGGCGTGTGCCTGTAATCCCAGGTACTCAGGAGGCTGAGACAGGAGAATCACTTGAACCTGGGAGGCAGAGGTTGCAGTGAGCCGAGATCGTGCCACTGCACTTCAGCCTGGGTGACAGAGCAAGATCCATCTCAAAAAAAAAAAAAAAAAAAAAAAGAAAAAGAAAAACAGATTCCCAACTGGAAAAGCTAAGGAAAAAAACCCTGTAAAATATTTCAGAATAAATCCAAGAAATAATTTAATAAGGATAAGTGCAGAAATTTATGATGGAAATAGAATAGCTGCAATTAGTAAACACTGGCTAACTTCAAAAAAGAGACAGTAAAAGCAGAAGTATGAAGTGAAAAAGGGAATAACCATTGAAAAAGAAGAAACTTAAGAATCGTTAAGAGGCCAGATGTGGTGGCTCATGCCTATAATCCCAGCACTTCGGGAGGCTGAGGTGGGAGGATTGCTTGAAGCCAGTAGTTGAAGACCAACCTGGGCAACATAGTGAGTCCCTGTCTCTACAAAAATTTTTAAAGTTAACTGGGTGTGGTGGCATGCACCTATAGTCCCAGCTACTTGAGAGGCTTCAGTGTAGGAGAATTGCTAGAACACAGGAGTTCAAGGCTGTAGTGAGCTGTGATTGCACCATCATACTCCAGCCTGGGCAACATAGTGAGACCCTGTCTCAAAAAAAAAAAAATTCTAAGAGACAAGATACAATGGAAAATTTGTTTGGAAAACAGAGTTTAACAGAAATTGATCCCATCAGAGGTAGGAAGCTTAAATGAACCACCAAATTCCATGGAAGGAATTACTTCACCAAAAAGCACCAGGAGCTGGATTCAGTGGCTCATGCCTATAATCCCAACATTTTGGGATGCTAAAATGGGAGGATTGTTTGAGCCCAGGAGTTTGAGACCAGCCTGGGCAGCATGACGAAACTCTGTCTCTACAAAAAATAAATTAGGGCCAGGCAAGGTGGCTCACACCTGTAATCCCAGCACTTTGGGAGGCCGAGGCGGGCGGATCACCTGAGGTCGGGAGTAAGAGACCAGCCTGACTAACATGGAGAAACCTCGTCTTTACTAAAAATACAAAATTAGCCAGGTGTGGTGGCACATGCCTGTAATCCCAGCTACTCTGGAGGCTGAGGCAGGAGAATTGCTTGAACTTGGGAGGTGGAGGTTGCGGTGAGCCAAGATCGTGCCATTGCACTCCAGCCTGGGCAACAAGAGTGAAACTCCATCTAAAAAAAAAAAAAGCCAGGCATGGTGGTATGCAGCTGTAGTCCCAGCTACTGGGGAGGCCGAGGTGGGAGTTTGCTTGAGCCCAGGAAGTTGAGGGAGCAGTTAACCATGTTTGTGCCACGGCACTCTACCCTGGGTGACAGAGCAAGACTCTGTCTCAAACAAACACCAGGCCCAAATAGTTCCATGTGGAATTTCTGAGACCTTTAAAGGCCAAATAGTCCTAGTGCCACATTAATTCTTCCAGAGCATAGAAAGTAAACAAAACACACAAGAACCTTCCAAAATTTTTTTAAAGAAGTATGATATCAATACCTGAACCTGATAAAGGTAGTACTTAAGATTTCAGTTTCATGTTGCTTATCTCTTTAAAATTATATCTGTGGCCTACTGGGATTTATTCTAGGAATGCAAGATTGGTTCTAGGAAACTCAATAATATACTGTATTAACACATATGGGGAGAAAAATCACAATTATTTATATAGACGCTGAAGAAAACCTTTAAGAAACATTAATACCTATTCCTGATAGACTTCATAAAATAGGAATTAATTAATACTTTCTTAATGTGATAAAATTTGGTATAGACCTTTTCAAAAGCCTGCATCTCATCTAATAAAGACTAGCTTCTACTAGGATTAGGAACAAGTATAGGATGCCCATTATTTCCATTATTATTTAACATTGTTCTGGAAATATTAACCAGTACAGTTAGCCAAGAAGAGGACCAATTAGAGACAAAAGCCTTGGGAGAGATGTCAAGCTGTAATGTAGGTGATATAGTATTATGGTATTCAAGAAAACTAGAGAATGCATTATTATACTAAAACAATACTTGAGGAACAGGATACAAAATTAACATACAGAAATCTTCATATACACAAGCAGTAACCAATTATGGTAGAGTAAAAGCCTCTTTTACATAGCAACAAGAAGATAAAATATTTAGTAATAATTTTAACAGGAAATGTACAGAAGCTGTTGTAGGGCAAATTTATTTTTTTAGACAGGGTTTCACTCTGTCACCCAGGATGGAGTGCAGTGACCCAGTCACAACTCACTGCAGCTTCAACTTCCTGGTCAAGCAATCCTCCCACATTGCCAGGACTACAGGCATGCATCACCACACCCACCTGATTTAGTATTTTTTTTTTTTTTTTTTTTGGTAGGAAGAAGTCCTGCTATGTTGCCCAGGCTGGTCTGAAACTCTTGGGCTCAAGCAATCCTTCTGCCTTGGCCTTCCGAAGTGCTGAGATTTTAGGTGTGAGCCCCCAAGCCCAGCCCAGGGTGATCTTAAAAACGCTTTTGAAAATCAAAAGTAGGCCAGGCATGGTGGCTCACACCTGTAATCCCAGCACTTTAGGAAGCTGAGGAGGGAAGATCCCTTGAGCCCAGGGATTTGAGACCATCCTGGGCAACATAGTGAGACCTTGTCTGTACAGAACAAAACATAAAAGTAGACTTGAACAAATGGAAAGACATTCCTTGTTCCTGGGGTTAATGTTATGAACAAATTGGTGATTCTTAAGTTGTTCTATAAATTTAAGGCAATCCCAATAAACAGTTTTTAAAAACTAGAACTAGATAAGTTTATACAAAAGTACACATGGAAAAATAAAAGTGCAAGAATACCTAAGAATATACTGCAAAAGAAAAGCTGTGGGGACTAGCCATGTTTTATGTTACAGCATCCTATAGTTAAAACTGTGGTACAGGCACATAAATAGACCAGTGGAATAGAATAAAAGCCAGAAATAGACTCAAGTACATACAGAATTTTAGTACAGTCACGCGTTGCGTAACAACGGGGATATGTTCTGAGAAATGCATCATTAGGCAATTTCTTTTTGCAACCATCATAGAGTGTACTTCCACAAACCTAGATGGTATAGCCTATTACACACCTAGGATCTGTGGTATAGTCTATTGCTGTTAGGCTGCAAACCTGTATAGCGCGTTACTGTACCAAACACTGTATACACTTGTAACACAATGGTAAGAATGTATCTAAACATAAAAAGGGTACAGTAAAAATAGGGTATTACAATAGGACCACCTTCCTATAGGCAGTCTGTCATTGACCAGAACCTCATTGTGCAGTGCCCAACTGTATATGATAATGATATTTTATCAAATCTCAGGGGCAAAAATTAGCTTTTAATAAATGATGCTGGGGCAACTGACTAGCCATTTAGGAAAATATAAAATTAGATTCATACTTTACACCATGTACAAAAATAAACTGCAAATGGGTCAGAGAACTAAATATAATCTGTGAATCCATACAAGCACTAAAAGAAAACACAGATGAATTCCTCGGAAACCTTAGGGGAAGGTTTAGAAATGCTTTTGAACTGTAACTCCAAAACTAGTTTCAGTGAAAGATAGACAAAGCTGACTGTGAAAATTTTAAAATCCCACTCTTCATAGCAAAAAACTGTAAACAAAATCAAAAGACAACCAATATGCTAGAAGAAACTCTTTGCAGCATGTATCCCAGAGTATGAATATTCTTAATAAAGAGCTCTTACGCTGAGGGATTAACAACCAAAATTGATAGAAAAGTGGGCAAAAAACCACGGATAGATAGCTCACAAAAAAGATATAAAATGGACCTTAAACATGTCAAAAGATTTTCAACTTCATACATAATGCTAGAAATACAAATTCAAATTACACTGAGTATTTTCTCACATGTCAGATTGGCTAAAAATAAAAACCCTGAAAAAACTTTGCACTGGAAAGTCAGTGGAGAAGCAGGCACTCTTGTGCATTGCTGGTAGGGGACTCTAGTATTATCCAGGACTAAATTAGCATTTGCCCTTTAACTCCGCAATCCCATTCCTAGCAATTTACCCTGAAGATACATTTCCCACCATACAAAATTATAGATGTACGAGGTTACTACCTTTACGTTGTCATTTGTAATTGCGAGATACTCTAAATAACCTAAATGTAAATTTTAAAATAATGTAAGCCACGTGTAGATTGGTTGAATAAACTTTGGTACATCACACAGTACAGTACTATGCAGAAGTGAAAAAGAATGACGATCTCTATGAACTGATAGGAAGTGATTCCCAGGACATATTAAGTGAAAAAATTCAAAGTACAAGAGTGTCTGTACTGTTACTTTCCACGTAAGATACAAGGGTAAATTAAAAGATACAAATGCAAACACACACATAATACATCAGAAAATAATGAGATTAATAACAGGGTAGGTGGGACTAGGGTGGAAGGGATGGGGAAGGAACACTATTAAACTGTATTAGTATTTTACTTATTAAAAATAAAATCAAGACTGGGGAAAACCTTTAAAATGAAATACAAACATGAACCTGTTTTAAATGAGTGACTTTTGAACATATATTTTGACTATATACCTTTCATCTAAAGACCGAAATAGCTGTAAAAAAAATTCTAGCTAATAGGTCTGTTCTTTGTAGCTGTCTAAGTTAGCAGTTCTGAAACCTTTTTCTCTGTATTTGAGGATCGAATAAATAAGTACATTTTGAGGGTAGTGGCAGCCAGATTCTGCTATCGGAGAAGGGAGTTGTGAATATGGCAAGAGAAAAAAATCTAGACTGAACCCTATAGTTGCATTGGAGTAGGCTTAGAATTATCAGCATGAACTCATGGTTTTTCATATAGCTGGACTTTGGATGTTTTAGAAGGAGTCACACACACACACACACATCCCTAAAAAGAACCCAGGCCTTTTGGAGAAATGGCTGACTGTAGGGCTGGGGCAGGAAAGAAACCAAGATGAACCAGAAAGTAAGATAATTCCAAAATGTAAGGTAGTGCTCAAAAAATGATGGGGACACTTTAGAAGGACACAGGAACCAGCATGAAGGAACTTTGGTAAATATAGGACAATTTGAACATAAAATGATGGTGAAAGATTATAATCCATAGAATAAAACAATCCATAAGTTCATACTGATACCTATAAGTAAATGGGAAAGGCAAAGATCTTTCTTGTGGTAGATGTCAGCTAATAAATGGAGAAGAAAAGTGGAATTGGAAAACTCACCATTTGAGCTGGGTGTGGTGGTTCACACTTGTAAGGAGGGCGGATTGCTCGAGCTCCAGAGTTTGAGACCAGCCCGGCCAACATGGTGAAACCCTGTCTCTACTAAAAATACAAAAATTAACCAGGTTTGGTGGCATGAACCTGTGGTCCCAGCTGCTTGGGAGGCTAAGGTGGGAAGATCGCTTGAGCCTGGGAGGTGGAGGTTGTAGTGAGCTGAGGTTGCTCCACTGCACTCCCACCTAGATGGCAGAGTAAGACCCTGTCTCAAGAAAAACAAAAACAAAAAAGAAACAAAACAAAAAAACTCACCATTTGGCAGCTATCATGACAGTAATGAGTCAGGCAAGAATCATGGCTGCTTGATGGCTGCTAGGATGCTAAACCTAGTGGATGAAGAACTAGGTTAATGATTAAAGTTTGAAGAACAGGATTTTATGTAGTCTCAAAGTATTTCCTCACAAAATTCTTATTAAATTGGAGAAATAGTAACTTTACAGGGAAACCTGCAGATATCACCATCATTAATGGACAAATCAACACCTTGTGCCACTTGATGAGAATGCTCCTTCTGTGGTACTCCCGTGGAAAGGCTTAGCTCAAAATTAAACATGAAGAAATACCAAAGGAACCCAAATAGAAGGCATGCTTTACAAATTAACCGGTCTGTTGTCTTCAAAGATGTCATGATTATGAAAGACAAAGATGGAGGGGGAAAGTTAAAGGAGCCTAAAGAGACATGACCACTAAAAGCACCAGGTGATCCTGGCTCAGGTTCTGGACCAGAATTTTGTTGCTTATGCTGCTATAAAGGATACTATTGGAACAATTGGCAAACTTGAATAATGTCATAGAATAAGAAATAGTGGCCTGGCGCGGTGGCTCACACCTGTAATCCCAGCACTTTGGGAGGCCGAGGTGGGCGGATCACGAGGTCAAGAGATTGAGACTATTCTGACCAACATGGTGAAACCATCTCTAAAAATACGAAAAAATTAGCTGGGCATGGTGGTGCATGCCTGTAGTCCCAGCTACTCGGGAGGCTGAGTCAGGAGAATTGCTTGAACCCAGGGGGTGGAGACTGCAGTGAGCCGAGATTGTGCCAGTGCACTCCATCCTGGGCAGCTAAGCGAGACTCTGTCTCAAACAAAAGAAAATTGTGAATTGGGCACAGTGGCTCATGCCAGTAATCTCAGCACTTTGGGAGGCTGAGGCAGGTGGATTGCTCGAGCCCAAGAGTTTGAGACCAGCTTGGGCAACATAGCAAGACCCTGTCTCTACAAAAATACAAAATTTTTTTTTTTTTGGTGGCATATACCTGTAATCCTAGCTACTTGGGAGGCTGAGGTGAGAGGATTGCTTGAGCCCGGAGGTCAAGGCTGCAGTGAGCTGTGATCATGCTTCTGCACTCCAGCCTGGGTCACAGAGCAAGACCTGTCTCAAAAAAAAAAAAAAAATAGTATTGTGGTAATGTTTATTTCCTGATTTTGATAATATCACTGTAGTGAATGTTCTTGTGTGTTTATATATATATAAAAGAGAGAGTGATGGTTGGGCACAGTGGCTCACGCCTGTAATCACAGCACTTTGGAGGCCAAGGTGGGAGGATTGCTCAAGGCCAGGAATTGGAGACCAGTCTGGGCAACATAGTGAGAGCTCATCTCTACTAAAAATTAAAAAATTAACTGAGCATGGTGGTGCACAGCTGTGGTCCTAGTTGCTTGGGAGGCCGAGGTGGGAAGATCACTTGAGCCCAGGAGATCGAGGCTGCGGTGAGCCATGATTGCACCGCTGCATTCCAGCCTGGGTGACAGAGGGAGACCCTGTCTCAAAGAAAAAAAAAAAAAGCAAAATAGTTTGTAGTAAAATAATAAATGAAGAATCGGGGTGAAGGGTATATGTACTGTTCTTGAATTTTTTATTTTTATTTATTTTTTGAGATAGAGTCTCCCTCCATTGCCCAGGCTAGAGTTCAGTGGCATAATGTTGGCTCACTGCAACCTCTGCCTTCCAGTTTAAGCGATTCTCCTGCCTCAGCCTCCTGAGTAGCTGGGATTACAGGTACCTGCCACCACACCAGGCTAATTTTTTGTATTTTTAGTAGAGAGGGGTTTCGCTACATTGGCCAGGCTGGTCTTGAACTCCTGGCCTCAGGTGATCCACCCGCCTCGACCTCCCAAAGTGCTAAGATTACAGGAGTGAGCCACTGGGCCCGGCCTGACATTTTTATTTAGGTTGGAAATAATTTCAAAGTGAAAAGGTAAAGTTGTCACAAAAATTCCACATTCAAATAGGACTTTTAAAACAAACTTCATTGGTGTGTCCATCTTAGCAGCAGTTGAGGTTTTCCACACCATTTCTCCCCAGCAGGGAGGAGGTGCTGCCTCTGCCTGTTGTCCTGCTTCCTTGGAGAACCTGTGATAGAGCTGGAGCTGTCTACCTCTACCTCTGTAATTCTGTAATAGAAATGTCATTCTGTAGTGTCATTACGTCTTATACTTGTCTTTATCATTTTGAGCTCAGAAGTGAATTTATTCCTGCAGGTTGTTGATGAGCGTGAATTTTTTGAGATCATGCCCAATTATGCCAAGAACATCATTGTTGGTTTTGCAAGAATGAATGGGAGGACTGTTGGAATTGTTGGCAACCAACCTAAGGTGGCCTCAGGTAGGATGGAGCTCTTATAAGCCTTGGTTGTGGGGTTGGAGGCCAGGGAAGCCTGGGTCCATGGTATCCTTTCTGTCTTTTGCCTGTTCTTCAGACGTGGCCTTCCATGACCAGAGGGAAAAATCTAAATGGTCGTTATAAAAGCTACTTTTTTTTTTTTTTTTTTTTTTTTTAAGACAGGGTCTTACTGTTGTCCAGGCTGGAGTGCAGTGGTGTGATCTCAGGTCACTGGAACCTCTGCCTCCCAGGGTCAAGCAGTCCTTCCACCTTGGCCTCCTGAGTAGCTGGGACTACAGGCACATACCACCATACCTGGATAATTTTCTTTTTTTGTATTTTTGGTAGAGATGGGGTTTTGCCATGTTGCCTGTGCTGGTTTCGAACTCCTGAGCTCAAGTGCTCCACCCACCTTAGCCTCCGAAAGTGCTAGGATTACAGGCATGAGCCACCACACCTGGCCTATAAAAGCTACTTTTAATATCTCAAAATGCTCCTTTCATACTCCTTTTCAAAGGTTTATAGGAAACTTACATTCTTAGTGTATAAGGTTTTTAATTTTTTTTTTTTTTTTTTTTTTTTGAGACGGAGTCTCGCTCTGTCGGCCCAGGCTGGAGTGCAGTGGCGCAATCTCGGCTCACTGCAAGCTCCGCCTCCCAGGTTCACGCCATTCTCCTGCCTCAGCCTCTCCGAGTAGCTGGGACTACAGGCGCCTGCCAGCACGCCCGGCTAATTTTTTTGTATTTTAGTAGAGACGGGGTTTCACCGTGGTCTCAATCTCCTGACCTCATGATCCGCCCACCTCGGCCTCCCAAAGTGCTGGGATTACAAGCGTGAGCCACCGCGCCCGGCCGGTTTTTAATTTTTTAGGGCTCAGTTTTCTGTTCCCCCTTACCCCCAGTTAAATATATGACTCACCCACTAATCAGTGAGCTCCATGAGGGCACGGGTGGTGATGTCTTATTCACAGTAGTATCTCCAGTGCTTTCAACAGTGCCAGGTACATAGATGGTACGTGACAAGTTAATGGCATCTTACCATGTCTGTGCCCCACAGCTTGCCGGTGATACGGCCAGACCTGATTCGCAGCCAAGTGAGGGAGACTCTTCCGTGGCTGTGCTCTGGGAGGGACTGGGAGTGCTGGGGTGGGGACTGTGAATACCACTTCTCTCCTCAATATTTTTCCTCTTAGATTTGTTTTCTATCCTTGTTTAGGAAGAATCTGCCTTTCTTCATGACCTAACCTCATCTTGTTTCTGCCATGGAAATTTTTTATTGTCTTTAGAAAACTGTTTTGGCTGGGCGCGGTGACTCACGCCTGTAATCCCAGCACTTTGGGAGGCCAAGGCGGGTGGATCACAAGGTCTGGAGTTAGAGACCATCCTAGCCAACATGGTGAAACCCTGTCTCTACTAAAAATACAAAAAATCAGCCGGGCGTGGTGGCACGTGCCTGTAGTCCCAGCTACGTGGGGGACTGAGGCAGGAGAATCGCTTGAGCCGGGGAGGCGGAGGTTGTTGCAGTGAGCCAGGGATTGGGTCACTGCCCGGGAGGCGGAAGTTACAGTGAGCTGAGATCACGCCACTGCATGACAGAGTGACACTGTCCCCACCTCCCCAAAAAAAAAATTTTGTCATGGTAAAATATATATACAAAATTTGTCTGTTTGGCCCATTTAAAGTAGTGCAAACACAGTGATTACATTCACAGTGTATGCAACCGTCACCACTGTTTCCAAACATTTTCATCACCTCAGAGACTGTGAACCTGTTAAACAATAACTCACTATTTATCTCAGCCTCCAGTCTTTGCTATTCTAAATCTACTTTCTTTCTCTATGAATTTGCCTATTTTAGATATTTCATATAAATGGAATCATACAGTGTTTGTCCTTTTATATCAGACTTATTTCACTTAGCATAATCAGGCTTATTTCATTTAGCAAGATTCATCCATATTGTAGCATATGTTAGAACTTCATTTATTTTTATGGCTGAATAATATTATGTTGCATGTATATACCACATTTTGATTGATTGTCCATTTGTCAGTGGACACCTGGGTTATTTCCACCTTTGGGTTACTGTGAATAATGCTGGAATAAACATTGATATATAAGTATCTGTTTGAACCTCAGTTTTCACTTTTTCTGGGTATATACCCAGAAGCAAAATAACTGGGTTATGTGGTAATTCTAGGTTTAACTTTTTGGGGAAACACCATACTGTTTTCTACAGCGTCTGTACTATTTTACATTCCCACCAGCAATGTGCAAGGGTTCCAGTTTTTCCACATCCTTGCCAACACTTATTACTAATTTTTAAAAATAGTAATCCTAGTGGATGTGAAGTGAATGGAATTGTGTTTTTGATTTGCATTTCTCATCAACATTAGTCTTGGTGAGCATCTTTTCATGTGCTTATTGGCCATTTGTATATCTTCTTTGGAAAAATGTCTATTCAAGTCCTTTTTCCATTTTTTAATTTTGTGTGTTTTTTGTTGTTGAGTTGGAGTTCCTTGTATATTCTATAAATTAAACTCTTACATATGACTTACAAGTATTTTCTTCCATTCTGTAGGTTGTCCTTGCACTCTTTTGATCATGTCTTTTGATAACACAAAATTTTTTTTTTTTTGAGATGGAGTCTCGCGCGCTCTCACTCTGGCTCCAGCCCGGGCTGGAGCGCGATGGTACGATCTCAGCTTATTGCAGTCTCTGTCCCCCCAGTTTCAAGCCATTCTCTCACCTCAGCCTCCCAAATAGCTGGAATTACAGGCATGTGCCACCATGCTGGGCTAATTTTTGTATTTTTAGTAGAGACGGGGTTTTGCCATGTTGGCCAGGCTGGTCTCGAACTCCTAACTTCAAGTGATCTGCCCACCTTGGCCTTCCAAAGTGCTGGGATTACAGGTGTGAACCACTGCACCTGGCTGAAAAGTTTTTAATTTTGATTAAATCTGATTTCTGTATTTTTTCTTCTGTTGCATGTGCTTTTGTTGTCATATATAAGAATTTAAATTCAAGGTTGTGAAGGTATGTTCCTGGTTTTTTTTTCCTGAGAGTATTATGGTTTTAGCCCTTACATTTAGCTTTTAATTTCAAGTTAATTTTGTGTATATGAGATAGGAATGCAACTTCATTCTTTTGCATGTGGGAATCCAGTTATTCCCGCACCGTTTGTTGAAGAGATTATTCTTTCCTCATTGAACAGGTGTGGCATGCTTGTGGGAAATCAACAGGCTGTGGGTGTATGAATTTGTTTCTGTATTCTTAACACTATTCTATTGGTCTGTATGTCTATCCATATTCCAGTGTCACACTATTTTGATTACTGTAGCTTTGTATATGTTTTGAAATTGGGAAGTGTGTCTTCCAACTTTGTTGTTGTTCTTAGGATTGTTTTAGGCATTTGGGGCCCTTTTAAATTCCATATGAATTTTGGTAGTGACTTTCCCATTTCTGCAAAAAAGGCTGTTGGAATTTTGATAGGGATTGTGTTGAATCAGTAGATTACTCTGAGTAGTATTGACACCTTAACAATATTGTCTTTCAATCCATGAACACAGAATGTCTTTCCATTTTTCTTCTTTTTTTACTTCTTTCAGCTGTGTTTTGTAGTTTTCAGAGTCCAAGCCTATCACCTCTTTGGTTAAATTTATTCCTAAATGTTTTATTCTTCTAGAAGTCATGTACATGGAATTGCTTTCTCAATTTCTTTTTCGGATTGTTCATTGCTGCTGTATAGAAGCACAACTACAAAACTGATTTTTGTTGATCTTGTAACTTGCAACTTTGCTGGGTTTATTAGCTTTGTTAGCTTTTGTTTCAAAATTTGTATTTCTACATTTTGTTTGATTGTTCGTCTGTGGACACAGGGTATTTCCACCTTTTAGTTGTGAATAATGCTGCTGAATATTGTGAATATTATGAACGTTGATGAATTTGTTCATTAGCTCTCTTGTGGATTTGCTGGGATTTTCTATATATAGGATCATGTTTTCTGCAAATAAAGATAGTTTTACTTCTTCCTTTCCGATTTGGATGCGTTTTATTTTTCTCGTCTAATTGCTCTGGCAAGAATTTCTTGTACATTGTTGAATTGCAGTGGTGAAAGTGGGCATGGTTGTCTTGTTCCTCATGTTAAGGGAGGAAAACCTAATCTTTCATTATTGTATGATGTTAGCTGTGGGTTTTTCATGAATGCCCTTTATAATATGGAGGAAGTTTCCATCTATTCATGATTTGCTTTGTTTTATCATGAAAGGATGTTGGATTTTGTCAAATGCCTTTTTTGTGTCAATTGAAATGATCATGTGGTTTTTGTCCTCCCTTTTGTTAATGTGGTGTATTATGTTTTCTTTTTTTTTTTTTTTTTTTTTTTTGAGATGGAGTCTTGCTCCGTCGCCCAGGCTGGAGTGCAGTGGCGTAGTCTCGGCTCACTGCAAGCTCCACCTCCCAGGTTCACGCCATTCTCCTGCCTCAGCCTCTCCGAGTAGCTGGGACTACAGGCGCCCGCCACCACGCCCGGCTAATTTTTTGTATTTTTAGTAGAGACAGGGTTTCACTGTGGTCTCAATCTCCTGTCCTTGTGATCCTCCCGCCTCGGCCTCCCAAAGTGCTGGGATTACAAGCGTGAGCCACCGCGCCCGGCCTATGTTGGTTTTCTTATGTTGAACTGCCTTTGCATTCCTGGAATAAATCCCACTAGATCACAGTGTATAACCTCTTTAAAAAAATAGACTTATAGAACAGTTATAGGTTTGCAGCAAAATTGAATGGAAAGTACATAGAATTCCTGTACACCTTCTGCTTCCACATGCACACATGCACAGCCTCTATATGTCCAAAATCCTGCACAAGAGCAGTATATTTGAGGTTAATGGTTGTATTAATCTGTTCTCACACTGCTATAAAGACACCACCCGAGCCTGGGTATTCTATAAAGGAAAGAGGTTTAATTGGCTCACAGTTCCATATGGCTGGGGAGGAGTCAGGAAACTTACAATCATGGTGGAAGGCAAAGTGGAAGCAGACCTTCTTCACATAGCAGGAGAGAGAAGTGAGGCAGGGGAAATGCCAGATGTTTATAAAACCGTCAGATCTCGTGAGAACTCACACATTGTCATGAGAACAGCATGAGGAAAACCACCCCCATGATCCAGTCACCTCCCTCCCTTGACACATGGTCCCTCCCTCAACACATGGGGATTACAGGTTCCTCTCTCAACTCATGGGGATTACAATTTGAGATGAGATTTGGGTGGGCACACAGAGCTATCCCATATCAATAGTATTTTGTTTTAAATTTCAAATTTTACTTGTTTATTGCCAATATATAGGAAAGTAATTGATTTTTGTATATTAGCCTTTTATCCTGCAAGCTTGCTATATTATTAGTTCCAGCAGTTATTTCTCGGTCACTTCTTTCAGATTTTCTGTATGGACAATTTTGTCATCTGTGAACAAAGACAGTTTGATTTCTTCCTTCTCAATGTGTATATGTTTTGTTTTCTTGTCTTCCTGCATTAGCCAGGATTTACAGTACAATATTGAAAGATAGTGGTGAGGGGACATTTGATCTTAGCAGGAAAAATTCTAGTTTCTTACAAGTAAGTGTGATGTTAGTTGGAGGTTTTTCATAGATGTTCTTTATAAAGTTGAAGAAGTTCCCCTCTATACCTAGTTTATTGAAAGTTTTTGTCATGAATGTGTTTTGGATTTTGTTACATGCTTTTTTTGTATTCATATGATCATGTGATTTTTCTTCTTTAGACTGTTTACAGTCTAAAGATTACATTAATTGGTTTTTGACTGTTGAACTAAACTCACATACCTGAGATAAATCCTACCTGGTTTTGATGGATAATTCTTTTTATGCATTGTTGGATTTGATCTAATATTTTGTTGAGGATTTTTTCATATATGTTTATGAGCAATATTGAGATATAGTTTTCTTGCAATGTCTTTGGTTTTGGTATCAGAGTGATGCTGGACTCATAGAATGAGTTAGAAAGTATTCTTTCTGCTTCTGTCTTCTGGAAAAGATTGTAGAGAACTGGTATTAATATCTTCCTTAAATGTATGGTAGAATTCACTAGTTGAAACCTGGGCTTTATTTGCTTTTTAAATTATGTAGGAAATAAAAGGTGGAGTTAGAAACCAAAATACTCAAATCCTAGTTTTTGTATTTGCCCATGTAGTCATCTTTACTTGAGATATTTATTTCCTAGTGTAGCTTTGTGATATTGTCTAGTGTTCTTTTCTTTTAACCTGAAGGGCTTCCTTTAGCATTTTTCTGTGGAGTAGGCTGGTTGGTACTGAGGGTCTCAGCTTTTGTTTATCTGAAAATGTCTTAATTCCTAAATTTTCTCTCATTTTTGAAGGATAGTTTGCCAGATACAGAATTCTTGGTTGACACTTTTATTCTTTTAGCATTTTAAATATGTTATCCTGCTGTCTCTGGCTTTCAGAGTTTCTGCTGAGAAATCACTGGATAATCTTAATAAGGATTTCTTGTAAATGATGAATTGGTTGTTTTTTTTTTTTTGCTGCTTTTAAGATTCTCTTTTGTCTTTCAGTAATTTGACTATAATATGTCTCAGTGTGGGTCTCTGAATGTATTCTTCTTAGAGTTAGTTGAGTTTCTTATATTTCTAGTTTCACATCTTGCATCAAACTTGGGAAGTTTTCGGACATTATTTCATCAGATTATCTCCTTGCCACGTTCTCTCAGTCTTCTCCTGCTGCTCTTATCCTGTGTATGTTCGTTCACATGTATGGTGTCCCACAGGTCCCTTAGGTTCTGCGCATTTAATTTTTTTATTTTCTCCTCTGAGTAATTTCAACTGTTTTATCTTCATATTATTCTCTGATCTTTCTTCTGCCTGCTCAAATCTCCTATTAAATCCTTGGAATGAATTTTTCGTTTCGTTTATTGTACTTTACAGCTCCAGAATTTTTCATTATTTTCCTGATTTCCTTTAGTTCTTTGTCCATGTTTTCCTTTGCCTCTTTGAATATATTTAAGACTAGTAGTGTTTTAGGCCGGGCATGGTGGCTCCTGCCTGTAATCCCAGCACTTTGGGAGGCCAAAGTGGGCAGATCACCTGAGGTCAGGAGTTCGAGACCAACCTAGCCAATGTGGTGAAACCCTGTCCCTACTAAAAATACAAAAAATGAGCCGGACGTGGCAGAGGGTGCCTGTAGTCCCAGCTACTTATGAGGCCGAGGCAGGAGAATCACATGAACCTGGGAGGCAGAGGCTGCAGTAAGCTGAGATGGCGCCATTGCACTTCAGCCTGGGTGACAAGAAGCGGAACTCCATCTCAAAAACAAAACAAAAAAACCCCACTAGTAGTGTTTTATAGTCTTTATCTAGTAAGTTCAGTGTCTATGCTTACTTAGGGACAGTTTCTTCATTTTACACCTTATGATTTTTTTAATTGAAAATGGGGTATTTATACATTATAATGTGGTAATGCTGGCAGTCAAATTTTCCTCTTTTCCCCAGCTTTTTTGTTTTTTTTGATATTTAATGTCATATATGTTTGTCTAGTGTCTTTTTGCAATTACTTTTCCAGAGACTGTATATTTCTTGTCATTTGTGGTCACTGAAGTCCCTGTTTCTTTTTATTGTTTCTTTCTTTCTTTTGAGACAGGGTCTTGCTCTGTTGCCTGCGCTGGTCTTGAACTCCTGTCCTTAAGAGATTCTCCCAAAGTAGCCTCCCACAGTGTTAGGATTACAGGCGTGAGCCACCATGCCCAGCCTGTTTCTTAACTTGTATATTTGACAGAAATTTTCTTGAACACCAGGAACTAAAACCAAGAAACAACAAACAAGAAAACTCCTGGTCTTGAAATTGTCTCTGTGTTGGGGCTCTCCTTTGATGCTTAGCCAAACTTGAACTAAGGTTTGAGATCAGCTCAAGGTTAAAGTTTAAGGTTTTCCCAGGTCTTTTGTTTTGTAATAGGGTTTTCATTTTCATTCAACTTATTTTCTTATTTCCCCTCTCAGATCTTTTCTGATCGTGTATCTCATCCTAGGCATACATGTGTCTTTCTGAATTCCCCCTATTCACGGGTGCTTTTGAATGCACTAATTTCCTAAAGACACTCTCTCCTTGTTTTTTTTTTCTCCCATTTGGTGGTTTCAACAATAGTCTTTTGCCCAGACATCTGCAGGTTGTTCCTCTACCTTACCATGATTTAAAGAAATGCCTGCTACATTTCCAGCCTGGATAAGTTCTGAGTTAGGTGAAACAGAGATGTGTTCCTTGTGTCAGTCCTTCAGGCAGCCCACAGACAGGTTAGAGCAGACTTATGCGGAAATTTGTGAATGAGGTCTGCTCTGCTTCCTCCACAACCAGGAAGGAAATGGGACAAGTGTAATTAAAAAGCCACAAAGCTTTCATACCATTTTATTTTATTTTATTTTTTTGAGACAGAGTCTCACTCTGTCACCTAGTCTGGAGTGCAGTGGCATGATCTTGGCTCACTGCAACCTCCTTCTCCCAGGTTCAAGCAATTCTCCTGCCTCAGCCTCTGAGGTAGATGGGATTACAGGTGTGCCCCACGCTCGGATAATTTTTGTATTTTTAGTAGAGACAGGGTTTTGCCATGTTGGCCAGGCTGGTCTTGAACTCCGGACCTCAGGTGATCTGCCCACCTTGGCCTCCCAAAGTGATGGGATTACAGGTGTGAGCCACCACGTCTGGCCATTTTTTTTGTTCTTTTAGAGACAGAGTGTCACTATGTTGCCCAGGCTGGTCTCAAACTCCTGGGCTTAAGCAATCCTCCCACTTTGGCCTCCTGAGTAGCTGGGACTACATTGTCTTTTTATTGTTGATTTCTAGGGCCTGGCTTGTGACTTGCCTATTTATTTCCTTCCCTTTCCTTTCTTTTTTTTTTGGGGGGGGGAGCGGGTGGGGAGACAGAGTTTCACTTTTGTTGCCCAGGCTGGAGTGCAATGGCACGATCTCGGCTTACTGCAACCTCTGCCTCCTGGGTTCAAGTGATTCTCCTGCCTCAGCCTTCTGTGTAGCTGGGATTACAGGCACACGCCACCATGCCCAGCTAATTTTGTATTTTTATATTTTTAGTAGAGATGGGGTTTCTCCATGTTGGTCAGGCTGGTCTCGAACTCCTGACCTCAGGTGATCTTCCTGCCTCGGCCTCCCAAAGTGCTGGGATGACAGGCATGAGCCACCACGCCTGGCCTCTTTTTATTTTATTTTATTTTATTTTATTTTATTTTATTTTATTTGAGATGGAGTCTCACTCTGTTGCCTAGAGCGGTGGTGCAATCTTGGCTCACTGCAACCTCTGCCTCCTGGGTTCAAGTGATTCTCCTGCCTCAAGCCTTCTGAGTAGCTGGGAGTACAGGTGCCTGCAACCACGCCTGGCTAATTTTTGTATTTTTTAGTAGAGATGAGGTTTCACCATGTTGGCCAGGCTGGTCTTGAACTCCTGACCTCACGTGGTCCACCTGCCCGACCTCCCAAAGTGCTGGGATTACAGGTGTGAGCCACTGTGCTGGGCCACATTTTTATTCATGAATGGATATTAAATTTTTTCAGGTGTTTTCTCTACATCTGTTGAGATGTTCATACAGTTTTTTTCCTTTATTTAATAACTTCATTGGTTTTCACATGCTGAAATCAACCTTGAATTCTTGGGATAAACCCTACTTGGACATGATGTATTACTGTTTTTTTGTTTGTTTGTTTGTTTGTTTGTTTTTTTGAGATGGAGTCTTGCTCTGTCGCCCAGGCTGGAGTGCAGTGGCATGATTTCGGCTCCCTGCAAGCTCTGCCTCCTGGGTTCACACCATTCTCCTGCCTCAGCCTCCCGAGTAGCTGGGACTACAGGCACCTGCCACCACGCCCGGCTAATTTTTGTGTTTTTAGTAGAGACGGGGTTTCACCTTGTCAGGCAGGATGGTCTTGATCTCTTGACCTCATGATCCGCCTGCCTTGGTCTCCCAAAGTGCCGGGATTACAGGCGTGAGCCACCGCACCCGGCCTACTGTTTTTCTATATGTTGCTGGACTTGATAATGTGCCTTACTTAAAAAGTAAAAAATTTTCATTTATGTTTTTGGTCTGTATTCTTTTCTGATTATGTCCTTGTCCTGCTTTGGTATCGGGGTAATACTGGCCTCATAGAATTAAGTTGGAAACTCTTCTAGGAGGGGAGATTTACTAGTAATTGAGCTCCTACTCTGTGCTGCTTTATAGATTCCATTTCCTTTACTCCTTAGAACTATGCTAGGAGGCAGTATCGTCCCTAGTTTGCGCTAAGGAACCTTTAGGTCAAAAGGCAAAGTAATTTCTCACGGGCACATTGCCATCATCAGTGGAGCCAGAATCTGATTGAAAGCTCTGAGGACTCTCTAAGACCAGCCCCTGAATGCTGCCTCCCACTGATGGCTCCGTGTGGCAAGGCCGGCTGTGTCTCATCTGGCGGCAGCCCTTTGGTCTGTAGTGAGTCTATAGTGAGTCTAGTTCTGGGCCTCTTTGGCCAGTGACAGACAGATGGATTCTTCATCTTCCCTGTTTCCTGGAGTTTGAGGGGTCCCTGTTATCATTCTGCAACGAAGAAATGTTGGTGCCTCCACAGAAACCAGCTCTGGATGGCTGCTGAGGACAAATCCCCATTATGGATAGAACTGGGAATTGCCTGGATATTCAGTATGGATAATCTCTCTCTTTCTAGGATGCTTGGATATTAATTCATCTGTGAAAGGGGCTCGTTTTGTCAGATTCTGTGATGCATTCAATATTCCACTCATCACTTTTGTTGATGTCCCTGGCTTTCTACCTGGTAAGTTTTTGACAGAGTGGGGGCTAAGAGAGTTGCCTTTCCCAGTAAGGTGCCCACTTTATTTGGAGATCTTCTTGCAGAACTCCCTGAGGACTTGTGACTTCTCCATGTATTCTGGGTGTCCAGAAGATAGGGCTGTGTAAAAAATGGCCCTCTCCAGAGGTGGGAAAGACCTCACAGCTGAGGGTGGCAGGATAACCATGTGAGGACTTGTGGGTATCTAGTAACTCTTCCTCATGTCTAGGTACAGCACAGGAGTACGGGGGCATCATCCGGCATGGCGCCAAGCTTCTCTACGCATTTGCTGAGGCAACTGTACCCAAAGTCACAGTCATCACCAGGAAGGTGAGGACCTCATGTTGGAGGCCATGACCCTGCTCACTTTCCTACAGCATAGCCATGGTGGGAGGTCTGGCAGAGTTTTACCAGGGCTGGAAGGAGTACACCTTGCTCATCCTTAAAAAGATCTCTTGAGGATGTTGTTCCCAGCCCCGCAGAAATGTCTGTGCTTTTCTTTTAACACAAGGGAACTGAAGGCAGCAGTGGGAAAAAGCCAGAAAAGATAATGAGCATTAACTTTGAAAGGCCTTACAGACCGTGGGCCTTCAGGAGCCCAGTAGGGCCATTCTTGTTCTTTGTCCCAATTTTACCTGGTTTCCTGGGATCTTTCAGGGACATGATCTGGCTGTCTCAGGCTCTAACATTTAGCATTTGGATCTGTTTTAGGCCTATGGAGGTGCCTATGATGTCATGAGCTCTAAGCACCTTTGTGGTGATACCAACTATGCCTGGCCCACCGCAGAGATTGCAGTCATGGGAGCAAAGGTGAGGGCCTCTCACTTTTCCCTTTCTGGGTCCAAGGACTTGACTCTACCAGTGAGAGCTCAAGGCATAGCTGGGAAATGTTGGAGAGAGGCCAGGGCCCCTAGGGTGAGCCAGGACTGAGGCAAATGGGACCTAGACCTTGGCAAGTCTCCCTCTTGGGGCTCCAGAGATAGCTCTGCCACCTGTCCTATACCCTTTCTTCAGGCCCACGCTGGTGTCTTCATGCCAAGGTAGGGGGGCGGTGGCAGGTGAAAGGAAAGTGAGAGGGGTCCAGAGTGGGTTTTGAGATTGTAAGTAAAGGTGACAAAGGGTTGAGTCAACTGAAGTCACCTTCAGAAGTATTGGACATTCTCCCAACTCCACCTCAGCTTCCAGGGAGGGCCCCAGAGCTACTCTTTTAAGCTCAGAAGAAGCTAAACTGTAAGTCTGACCCTAGTGACGTTGGACAAGGTACTTCCTATTGCTTGACCTATTCCTCACTCCTTCCCTGCTTTGAAGGTAGCTATTGTGGTTGAATCAGATAATTTTCAGGTCCCCTAGAGTTGACTTATAGGTGCTCTGACTTGAAGGCCAATCCTTCTAATTTCCAGTTCAGTCTGGCCGCCTCTGGCCACCGAATTGTATACTCAGGTCTCAGGGTACTGAAAAAGGGAAATAGCGCTTATAATTCCCCTCGATACAAGACCATGGATTTAATAATGGAAAACAGGGCTAACATCTTTGGCTCAAAGAAGTATGATGAGTGCAAACGGAGATGGTAGAATGGGCTCTGGGGAGAGAAGCTACTGGCTTTTGCCTGACTGCCCCTCATTGGGGCCACAGGGAAGCATCACATCCCGTCATGCAGCCCCTTGTGTCATGATGGTCAGCCCCAGGCAGTGCCTCCCTCTATGCTATGGCCTTTAGAGATGGCATTTCCCCCCAGTACACTGATTTACCAAGAGATTTGCAACCACACACAGTGATAATGAGTTGAAGGAGATCTGTCCAGGTTGGGACGACCAAAGACGTTCATGAACTCCTCTAATCACAGGGCGCTGTGGAGATCATCTTCAAAGGGCATGAGAATGTGGAAGCTGCTCAGGCAGAGTACATCGAGAAGTTTGCCAACCCTTTCCCTGCAGCAGTGCGAGGTAGGGGACTGTGTTGAAGAGGGCAGCTTTGTTTGTTTGGTCACTTGCTCATTCTTTCTCTACAGAAATTGTCACATAACTGCCTTTTTGCCTTTGCAGTCTAATCTGTTGACAAGTGAGGGTTGGGACTGTCCCTGGGCAGTCATCACTTAGGACTAAGGACAGTGGGCAGGCTGCTTTGGTAACCACAATTAAAACAACATTGCCGAAGTGTGTTAAATTTCTAGGTGTTGTTCCAGTTGTCTAGTGCTGTGCAGAAATTCACCCTATAACTCAGCAGCTTAAACCAACCACCATTTCCACCCGTGCTTATGGTTCTGTGGGGTCCACAATTTGGTCTGGGCCCAGCTGAGTGGTTCTTGTGCTGGTCTTGCCTGGGATCACCCACACAGGTATAGCCATTCTGTGGCTTGACTGGGGCTTGACAGTCCAAAATGGCGTCACTTACTTGGTAGTTGCTGTTAGCTAGACTCACTCCCCACGTGGCCTCTCACCCTTGAGGAGGCTAGTCCAGGCTTCCTTACATGGTGTCCCGAGAGTAGCAAGGGGGCAAAGGGAAACAGGCCTAGATTTGGAAGTTGCACAGTGTCATTTTTGCCACATTTTACAGGCCAAGGAAACTCACAAGGTTAAGCGAAGGAATACAAATCCACCTCTTGAAGAGAGAAGTGGTAAAGTCACATCGCAGGACTTGTGTACAGGGATGAATTGTTATAGCCATTTTTGAAAACCTAGATGTATTATTTCCTATTGAATTCATTGTGGCAGGATGGAGGCACTGGAGCAAGCAGGGTTAGGGAGGGTGTCAAATTTTCCTTTTCTTGCCAAATGCTCCTAGGCCAGAAGCTGGGGAGCTGTCAGAACAGGCCAGCTCCTGGGATGCAAGGGGGGATTCACAGGGCCTACCCTCTGTGTATCAGGTTGGGGACTTCTTATCTGCTGGCCCCAGGGATGTTGCCCAGGCTGAGCAGAAGGTTGAGGGGTGGCATCATCTCAGGATGCAGATGATCCACTCCCTTTTCTGTGCTTCACCAGGGTTTGTGGATGACATCATCCAACCTTCTTCCACACGTGCCCGAATCTGCTGTGACCTGGATGTCTTGGCCAGCAAGAAGGTACAACGTCCTTGGAGAAAACATGCAAATATTCCATTGTAAACAAATCAAAGGAAAAGAAACCAAGAACTGAATTACTGTCTGCCCATTCACATCCCATTCCTGCCTTTTGCAATCATGAAACCTGGGAATCCAAATACTTGGATAACTTAGAATAACTAAGTTTATTAAATTCTAGAAAGATCTCTTTTGTGCCTTACTATAAAATTATTTACATTTTAAGTTGTATTTTTTGAGCATAAATTCAATTTTTTTAGGTGGAAATCTGAAAAATCAATAGAATTAGAAAGAAAAATAGTACACAGTGTTATCACCTAGAGCTGATTTTTATTTCTCACCTCTGGGTATTGTTCTTTTTCTCTCAAGAATTAGTTTTTTATCCATAGGGAGATATATAATAAGCTTTTAAGGCAAAGTATTTCTTCGGCTTAAGTTTCCTTATTTTAAAAATAGGGATAATATAATACACCCTGTCTGTCTCCTAATTCCCCCATGAATTGAGGATTCAATGTGATGTTTGCAATTGTGGTATACGTGTTTAGCCGTACAGATGCTCAGTAAGGCATAGCACCCTATGTTGACTCAGGTTATTTTCAGAAATGTGTTCTTAAAATTAAAAAAAAAAAAACTTTTTAATTGCGAAAATTTTCAAGCTGATAGAAATGTTGCAAGAATTGTATTGTATCCACTTCACCTAGATTCTCCAGTTGGTAACATTTTCTCCATTTGCTTTATTTCTTCCATACGTAGATATATCTAATAATATATAATATGCATATAAGATATATCTAATTATATAATTATATTAATATAATTAATGTATAATTATCTCTAACATTAGAGATAATTATATATATTATGTATGTATTATGTATTTATATATTATATAATTATATAATTGTATAACATATACAATATAATTAATTGACCCCTTTGAAAGTCAGTTGCAGATTCATGACCCTGTGTTCCCAGAAACTTGTATCTCCTAGGAACAAGGTCCTTTGTCTTACATGGTCTGTCGTTCGTGACGTTGACATTTTTGAGGAAAGCTTACTTGCTGGTTATTTGGTAGAGTGTCCTTCTGTTTGGGGTGTCTGTTTCCTGAGGTTTAGATTCAGATAAGACTAACACATATTCCTTTCAGTGCGTCACATTAGTAAGCATATTGTGTCAGTTTTTCCTGCTGTTGGTAACTGATTCTGATCACATGGTTAAGGTCGTGGCTGCAAAGGTATTTCCATGGTAGTTACCATTTTCTCTTTGTAACTGATAACTAATTTGTGGGGTATTATTTAATCTTGTCTGTCAATAAACTTTCACCTGGGCCAGGCGCAGTGGCTCATGCCCATAATCCCAGCACTTTGGGAGGCTGAAGCGGGCAGATCACCTTAGGTCAGGAGTTTGAGACCATCCTGGCCAACATGGTGAAACCCCATATCTACTAAAAATACAAAAATTAGCCGGATATGGAGGTACGTGCCCAGCTACTCAGGAGGCTGAGGCAGGAGAATCGCTTGAGCCTGGGAGGCGGAGGTTGCAGTGAGCTGAGATCACACCACTGCGCTCCAACCTGGGTGACAAAGCTAGATTCTGTCTCAAAAAATTAAACTTTCACCCAATAATTTTAGTGTTTATTGATGATTCTTGCCTCAATCCGTGATTCTGCATTGATTATAAAATGTTGAGTTTCTAACTCTCTCATATTTATTAGTTGGAACTCTAGGTAAGGAAGAGAGCTTTCTTTTCTCCTGTTTTTGTTTTCTTAATCTCATTTTGGACTTTATTTATTTTATTTATTTGTTTTTTTGAGAAGGAGTCTCACTCTATCGCCAGGCTGGAGTGCAGTGGCTCAATCTCGACTCACTGCAACTCTGCCTCCCAGGTTCAAGCGATTCTCCTGCCTCAGCCTCCCTAGTAGCTGGGACTACAGGCATGTGCCACCATGCCCAGCTAATTTTTGTATTTTTAGTAGAGACGGGGTTTCACCATATTGGCCAGGATGGTCTCGATCTCTTGATTTCATGATCTGCCCGCCTCAGCCTCCCAAAGTGCTGGGATTACAGGTGTGAGCCACTGCGCCTTGCCTGGACTTGTTGATTTTTTTTTAAATTTAATGTTATTCATTTTGATGCTTAAAATCACCTGATTTGGTTAGTGGGAGCTCCTTCAAGCTGGCTCCCCAGGTCCTTTTAATATATCCCACTGAATTTTTTAGTATTTCCTTATTTTCTGACAAGATAATGCTCTAGGCTTATCTTATATTTTCCTTGCCCAGCCTGGGAATCAGCAGTTTCTCCAGGAAGTTTCTTTAATAGGTATGTAGTAGTAGTATATAGTAGTTTCTAAGTTTCTTTTAGTAGGTATGTCATTTAGAAGCTAAAATTGGCACTAGGTATTCACATCGATACTGCAGTATCATTGCTTTGAGGCATTTCAGCAGACAGAACTAGGAAAATTTATGCAAATAAGTGTGTGTATATGTGGGACACATGTATATATGAATACATATTTGTCGTACTTTTAAATCATGAGTTCATACTGAAACTTTTAATCCAGCACCATGGGTGCTTCTTTGCCTTCTCCCGTTCTGTACTGTCTCTCTTACCACAGCGGTAATAACCTTGGCTCCCATTATTCTCAATATATTTCACTCATTTGCTCAGTGCTACGATAAATACAAGTTTCAGAATCACTGCAGCTCTATCAACAATAAACCTTCTAAAGTTCAAGACTTCTTTGTAGTTCATTTTGTCTTTAAACTGAAGATACATGGTTAAGTTACCTGAATTAGTAACTGAGTGGTTATCAATATGAATTAGTCCTTTTTGTTTGTAAACCACTTTAAAGCCTTTCCTCCTACACTGTTGACTTGATTTTACTAAGTTAAAACATTAATAGTTTTACCAGAACTGGAGATTAAGTTTGAGCAGAAGGGCCAACCATGGAGTGCTGATCCAAGATGCCCCCCCACCCCAGGCATCCTCTCTGGTGAAAACCCAGGGCCCTCCCACTACTGATGGCTTTCCCTTGGCTCCAGAGATCTGTAAGCACTGCTTGGACAGTGAATCATTATTTCAAGGTCAACTTAATGTGTGACTGTTTATTCTCCACTTTTCCCATTTCAAAAATATTTTCCCCTACACCCCATTCCCAGTAGCCCTTATTAAGAGTCATTTTTTTTTTTTTTTTTTTTCTTAAAGCATCTTTCCACTCTCCTTCAGTCACCAATCCTAGTTGGGCTCTGAGGACTTTTGCAGCAGTCTCTTCACTGATCTCTGTGGCCTCCCACTAAGCTGGAAATCCTGTTCTCAGCTACCATACTAACTCCAGATCCAGATTTTGTTGCATTCCTCTGCTCCAGCGCTACTTCCAGAGCTCCCTGTTCTCCAGAGTCCTTAACCCACGTAGGTGGTCCTGGACAGTCTGTCCCTCCCTTGCTTGCCTAGTGAGTTTTCTGAGCCCACAGTTCTTGTTTTTGTGATCTCTGCTATGGTCCATACAAGAGGACATACAAGCTCTTTCTTTTCTTTTTGGAGGTAAGAGTCCAAGAAGTGTTTCACCAGGTTGTGCAATCTGGATACCGAGATGGTAGAGGGGCTGTAAGATGGTAGAGGAACCAGCTCAGGAGAGCAGCTGGGCTAGTAGCTTTACGGAAGCCTTGGATGGTGGGGAAACTCTCGTACAGAAACCCAGCTGGTCAAAGAAACTCAAAGCCGCAAGACCTTGGAAGCTTTGTCAAGTGGACCAGCCTCCATGGACCACGGAATACCTTGAGAGTAATGACAGTTGGTTTGTTCTCTTGGCTGTTGTGTGGGAATGCCTTTCCCAGCTGGTGCCCTCACCTTAAAGGGAAAAAGAAAATACACTGAATTTTGTAAATGGGAAATACTTGGGTCCACTGAGCTGATAGCTGACAAATGTCTGTCTTTAAACTGAGAGCAGGTAATATGGTGAGCTGTGGTGTAGGAAGCACTGCTAGGGTCTTGCTGGTCCTGCCCCTGCCTTGTGTTAAGCCAGTTCCTCCTGAGCTACACAGCTAACAAGTGGTGAAGCTGGGATTTGAACTCAGATGGGTTTGACCCCAGCCAAGCCTGTGTTCTAATCATTTCAAAGTACTGCCACTCAGCTGATGAGGAAGGTGAGATGGACTTCGAAGGGTTGGCCTAAGAGTAAGGGTGAGGGAGGTTGGTGGTCTGTTCCCCTGGGCTTGTGTCTCAACCCA
This sequence comes from Nomascus leucogenys, assembly GCF_006542625.1. Lineage (NCBI taxonomy): Eukaryota > Metazoa > Chordata > Mammalia > Primates > Hylobatidae > Nomascus > Nomascus leucogenys. The sequence goes on along the minus strand of NC_044388.1, from coordinate 14,469,124 downwards.
GAAAGCTACTACATTTAGACAGCTTTCCTATCTCCTCCATGAAATCTCTTGCAAAGCAGTGCCAACAGATGGCCAGTCATCTTTTTGAGTTGCTAGAGTAATGGGGAGCATATCCACAACACACCCTTCTAATGCTTGTTAGAAAGTGCTTTTGTTGCAAAGTTCTTCTAGCTTCTTTTTTTGACCCTGCCTTGGTCTCCCCAGCCCAACTTTGTGCCTCTGATTGCACTGATACTTTATCCTGGTCCTGGTGCTGGTGCTTAAGATGTGGTCTGCTCAGCCAAAGAAGTCTGTGAAGGATACTCACCCACATGTGGAGTTGATGAATCAGCCCTCTTCACCTATTCAACAGATGTGACTGTTTTGTCTTTCTGGTTACAAAGGATTTCTGGAGAGCTATGGCTTTACCCTTTTAGAACTATTGGTTCTCATACTCTGTGCACCTCTGATGTCAGCATGGGATTTCTACAATTCCAAGCAGGAGTTGCAGCCACTTGATAGGCAGCGCCTCAGTCTGGGGCCTCTGTGGAATGAGGCTGGCATATTCCAGCCAATGTGGCAGCCTCAATAGTTAAGTTTTGACCATGTCCCTACTGTCCTGGGTGCTGAAAATACCCCCTTTATGTGTCCTTGGGAGCAGAAAGATGCTCTTCAAAAAGTGGTGCCTGATGGTGATCTCCACAGAACAAGACACTCAGAAGGGCAGGGATAGAATCTTACCTGGGCTTGGTCTAGTATGAAAAGCCTAAGGCTGGGTGCGGTGGCCCATGCCTGTAATCCCAGCACTTTGGGAGGCCAAGCAGGCGGATTGCTTGAGCTCAGGAGTTCATGACCAGCCTGGCCAACATGGTAAAAACCTGTCTCTACTAAAAATACAAAACTTAGCTGGGCGTGGTGGTGGGTGCCTGTAATTCCAGCTACTTGAGAGCCTGAGGCAGGAGAATCTCTTGAACCCCCGAGGCGGAGGTTGCTGTGAGCTGAGATCACACCATTGCACTCCAGCTTGGGTGACAGACCGAGACCCTGTCTTCCCCCCCGCCCCCCCCCAAAAAAAAGCCAAGCCTGAGTGGCATCAAACCTTTGTTTCCCATGAAAGTACTAGTCCCTGCTTGATGGACTCTTACCCGGGAACAGGGGCAAACAGGGAGTTACAGTCAAGCCACAAATGGGAGATTTGCAAGCCTGACCCAAGCCTGAAAGTGCTCATCTAGTCTCATACTCTTGTAACCATCAAGATGAGCTGTTACAGACCATCCTTAAATGACCTTCCTTCCTTAGCTGCCTGGAAAGCTTACTTGCTGATTTGTCTCCCACACCTTTGCCTTTTCTGCATAGGCATATTAGGCCATTTAAGGAACTCACCCCATATTGCCAGACCCATGAAGTGTGTAGGGTATCACTTCTTAAGAGGAGGTCTAATGCCAAGAGAAACTGAGAGTCTGGCTGTGTTACCTAGATTGGAGTGCAGTAGTTGTGCAATCTTGGCTCACTGCAACAAGCTCCGCCTTATGAGCTCAAGCCATCCTACCTTAGCCTCACAAGTAGCTGGTGTGCGCCACCACACCCAGCTAATTTTTGTATTTTTTGTAGAGGAGTTTCACCATGCTACCCAGGCTGGTCTCAAACTCTTGAGCTCAAGTGATCCACTCACCTTGGCCTTCCAAAGTGCTGGGATTACAGGCGTGAGCCACCATGCCTGGCTGAAAACTTCATTTCTGCAGCTGCACTGAATCTATGTGGTCTTCAAAAGGGCACTGCCAGGGTGCAATTATGCATATAAGCCCAGAGTCTCAAGCTGTGAGGACCCACGCTACAGGCCAGTGGATGTTCCCTGAATGCCTCATGCAAAACTCAGTTTGCAAGAGACTCCTTAAACCACAGATGACTTGGCCTACACACACTCCAGAGAAATCTAAGGAATGAAAGAAAGTGAGCTAGTCCTAAATTCTGCTTTCTTAAAAAAAATTAAAAAGCCAAAACAACAAAATCACCACCTCACTAATACGGTTAACTTGCTGTCATTTAACAGATTATCAGAAATTGCAAACTCTCTCAAGAGCCACAGGACAGAAAATCATCTCTTTAAAGCCATACCTGGTAGGAACAATAGGATGACTACCACAAGCCTGATTTTGAATAGTTTATTAAAGGAAAGGTGAAGCATCAGTTTCAAATTGTACAAAAGGAAAAAAAACCTCATATTGCAAATGTACAATTTACAGAATTACTAGCAAAACCAATCAAGGAGACACCGAAAATACAAAAATTTGATTGACTTCAAACTGAACTGGAAACCCATTGGAGTAGATATTTAGCCTCTCTGTGTGGCATGGTAGTCTACAATTCTGTCAGCATCTGTTTTCCATACAAGACTGTCATGCAAAGCATCAGTTTGTGCATGTGCCAGGGCACCTCATGGCTTGCTCCCCAGCCGAAACCACAGGCAGGCAGGGCTGGGGTGGACAGTTCAGTCATTCCTGCACCTTCACTTCCAGTGAAGCCCACAATTCTGGGAGAAGGTGAGGCCCCAGCTCCCCTAACTGGAGCCCAAGAATTGCTGAATTAGCAGAGAAAATATTTTTGGTGACCAGGTTTTTTCAGAACTGTACAAATGTTGAGAAAAATCTGTTTTGTGTCTTTACTAAAAGGATGAATAAAATCATCTATCTATCTTGCTTTCCCGCACAAAAGATGATCACTGGGTGTGCAGAATTTTTAAAAATGTTTTTCGTATTTGATAAAAAGGGAAAGCCTCATGATTCTGTTGCAGCTACTTTAAAAACCAGCCCAGAAACAGCTGTGGATGGATTGGTTTGGAAATAAGTGGGGTTTTTAAAACAATAGCAGCAAGTCATAAAAGTCTAGGCAGAATGTAACTCTAAACCATTGTAGACTGTCCTGAAGATTCATAATTAATTTCTTTCCCCAAAAGAATTATTCTTAATATGCACATTTAACACTGAAATGTAGCTGTAATTCAAGGTAAGCTTAGGAACTTCACCCTCTAAGCACAGACTTCTATGCGGCACATAATTCTATAATCAGTAAACTTAATTCACAAAATTAGCGCATAAGGGTATTAAGTGCATGGGAAGTAGACACAGTTATGTTACACTTAAAATTACTTTTGAATGATAAAGGATTTCTTCATGATTATCTTAAAATGGAAGTCTGTGTAACTTGAATTTGGCAGGGCATGAAATAAATAAGTGGTAAAAACAGCAAACTGATAACTTGAGAATCATTTTCATTTTACTGAGAATACTTTATTTGCTGGTAGAAGTTGCTAAAAATGCACAGAACAAATACCAATAGAAAATGCACTGTATTTGAATCTCCCTAGTCTATATAAAATGAATGGTGTACAGCATCTGTTGGAAAAATGGCTGCATGGACATTTCTTATTTTATGCCCACTTACTTATAAATAAAAATAAACCTTTTTATTCAAGAGTATATAAAATCTGGGAATTCATATCCATATCCACAGAGGGTGTGTGGTTTTTGGCAGAGATGCACTATGTCAGAATTTCATCTTAGCTTGTCAGTGTTCTGCTCCTTCATTATTTGTGTTCCACAAAGGTCAACCAAATCCAGTGAACTCCAAAACACTCTTCGGCAATTAGGATGAGCTGCTTACTCATAGGTTTAATAAAAATGGTTAGCTTTTAAAACATAAAAAGGCAAAATGTTAAAACGGTTTTTAAATTGTACAACAGGAAAATAAAGTTAAAAATATTTTTTTTTTTTTACTCAATGTTGAGTTTTCATAAAACAAGTGTATAACAGTGTTTATCTTGACAGCTGTTTTAAAAATTTAAAATTTCTTCCTCCCTCCAGAAAAACACACACATCTGTATTGGGATAAGTCCAATAGTAGGACACAAATGATTTTCAGGTCAGTCTTTCTGAGTTGACATTCACCAACATTCCCTTGGGTAATTTACGTGCTCCTCTTCTGTCACTGCAAAAAGGGATTGACCTTAATCATTTGATTAAAAAACAAATCAGATCACATGAAAAGTGTTTTTCCCCATACAAGCTATCACAGTATATAGGCCTCTAGCTCTAAATAATAGAGTTCCAGATTTGTAAATTTTCTTCAGACTTCAGAACATAGGCATTCCAAATCCCTAGAAAAATGATGAGAAACATAATTATTAATTTCATGCATAAACAGGACCCAGGAACCATAAATAAAAAGCAATAATTTGACATTTACTGAATCATCTTCTATGATAGCTGCAGAGTCAAAGAAGTCTGGCCTTAGCTCAGCTCTCTCTCGCCGATTTCTTGATGGAGGCTGGAAAGAGAAATCGGTTTCTTAATTTTTTTCTGAGATCATTAAGACAATGAATTGTGATAATCAGCTAATATTTCTGACAGTATCATAAATATATAGAACTGCTAAGAGTCAATTTTGAAAGGAAGAAGAGAATCTGGCTTTTATATGAAATAGATTTTTTAAAAACAGTACTTTTGGCTTTTAATTATGTTGGCAAAAACAATGCACAAAACTTTCAAACTACAATGAATAAACTGAACATGTTAATACATATAAATAACTTTGGGCCTACATGCCCAGGCCGTATCTTCCCTTTAAAGTCACAGAAAAATTACAAAATTCATTAACTACTAGGTGATAAACCTCTGTGAATTCCCCAAAGCAGGTAGATGGAAAGTTATTGGAAGGGTGGGGGCAGGGAGGTTATAGATTGGAGTAATACGATCTCGTTTATATTTACAAAACTTACAAAAACTTTTCATTATGGAAAATTCACAACAAAGCAAAATGTTACGGGCTGAATTATGTCCCTTCAAAATGTGCATGCTGAAGTCCTAATCCAGTACCTCAGAACATGCCAGTATTTGGCAGCAAGGCCTTTAAAGAGGTAATTAAGGTAAAATGAGGTCATATGGGTGGGCCCTAATTGAATATAGTTGGGGCCCTGATAAGAAGAGGAGAGACACATATAGGAAAGACCATCTAAAGACAAAGGAGGAAGGCAGCCATCTACGAGCCAAGGAGAGAAGCCTCAAAAGAAATCACCATCTCAGGACTTCTAGCTTCCAGAAATGTGACAAAAAAATAAATTTCTGGGCCAGGTGTGGTGGCTCACGCCTGTAATCCCAGCACTTTGGAAGGCCAAGGCAGGCGGATCACAAGGTCAAGAGATCGAGACCGTCCTGGCCAACATGGTGAAACCCTGTCTCTACTAAAAAATATAAAAATTAACTGGGTATGGTGGCATGCGCCTGTAGTCCCAGCTATTTGGGAGGCTGAGGCAGGAGAATCACTTGAACCTGGGAGGCAGAGGTTGCAATGAGCCGAGATCGCAGCACTGCACTACAGCCTGGCAACACAGCAAGACTCCATCTCTAAATAAACAAATAAAAATTTGTTTACCCACTCAGTCTGTGGTATTTATTATGGCAGCTTTAGAAAATACACAGAAAAAGCAGCATGATGAATTTCTATGTACCCATCACCCAGTTTCAAAAATTGTCAAACATTTGGCCAGTCTTGTTCCACTGAGTCTCACTGTTTTTCCTTCCCTATGTAATTTTGCCTATAACTACTACAATGTGTTGCCTATAACTGATGAGAACTTTTGAAAAAAACATAATCACCATGCATTACTATTCCTGAAAAAATAAGTTCTTAGTATCACCTATGGTTAGTCCATATCTCAAACATGTCTTCTTATACTGAACAAAGAAGTCCCATATTCGGCATTTTGTTATGCTGAAGCACTGTGGATTTTTGTCAGGCTCAAATTTAAAGCACAAGAGGCCAGATACACAATGATGCTGAAAGATCTGGTATGAGCTCTCTTCAAAGAAGGTAAAAACCAGTTTCTGTTATTATCAGAATTTAAAATATGACTGCTTTGAAAGCAGGCTTGAAAAACACCCAAGCTCATCCAAATGCCCACTGTTGTTGGTCAATGTTACCTCCTCCTCACCTCACCCTTCCTCCCAGAATTCTGAGAAGAGGATAATTTTTTTTTTTTTTTTTTGAGATGGAGTTTTGCTCTTGTTGCCCAGGCTAGAGTGCAATGGTGTGATCTTGGCTCACTGCAACCTCAGCCTCCCAAGTAGCTAGGATTACGGGCATGGGCCACCACGCCTGGTTAATTCTGTATTTTTAGTAGAGACAGGGTTTCTCCATATTGGTCAGGCTGGTCTCAAACTCCCGACCTCAGGTGACCCACCCACCTCAGCCTCCCAAAGTGCTGGGATTACAGGTGTGAGCCACCGTGCCCAGCCTAAGAGGATCATCTTACACCAATGCCCCCACACATTTTAACAAAAGAAAAATATAGTGAATTTCTCTACCAGATCAATAACCATAGTATCCTCAAATTCTTCATTCATATCTTCTAACTGGCTTCGGGATGACATCATCACATCTTCAAAGATGGGCTCAGCATCTTCCTCCATTAGACCCCGACTGGTAAGAAAAAGGTATTGTCAGAAAGCTCATCAGACTCCACCATTTGGAGTCCTGGCTGTTTCTCAGATTAAAGTTATTCTAACCAACTGAAGTATACCTTCTAATCATGACCTACAGACTACACAAATTATAGTGAACTCCAAGACAATTAAGAATCATTCCTTTGGTTCATTCAAGATTTCATCTCACACATCAAAAGGAAGTACAATTCAATAATGGTTGTTAACATTTATTTATGTGTCAAGTACCCTAAAAATCTTATTGGCAATATTATCCCAATTTTACAAATGAGGAACCTGAAGCACAGATTTTTTTTTTTTTTTTTTGAGACGGAGTCTTGCTCTGTTGCCCAGGCTGGAGTGCAGCTGGAGTGTAGTGGCGCACTACAACCTCCACCTCCTGGATTTAAGCGATTCTCCTGCCTCAGCCTCCCGAGTAGCTGGGATTACAGGCGCCCACCACCATGACCAGCTAATTTTTTGTATTTTTAGTAGAGACGGGGTTTCTTAGTCTCTAAGATCACCACCTCAGGTGATCCGCCCGCCTCGGCCTCCCAAAGTGCTGGGATTACAGGCGAAGCCACCACGCCTAGCCAGCACAGATGTTTTAGAGCTTGTCCAAGGCCATGCAGCTGCCAAGTGGCAGAGCTAGGATTTAAATGCTGAAAGTGTTAAGAACTCACGCCCTCCTTTCCTATGCTGCATAGCATATCACAAATTATAATTTTAACTCCTAAGACCAAACATCAAAGAAACCCAAGTCATTTCACAAAATGATGGGCATCACATAGTTGTTACGTTCTTGTGATACTCAATGTAACACTTACACAGCATGCCTCACTCCAGTTCTCACTTTCATGTAGTTCATTCCTGTTCTGTCCTTCCGATTTAAGTCTTCTAACTTCGGCTGGCCTAACCAAGAGATCTGCATCTGAGGACTAAGAGAGGGTACTATTATTAATTTTGTAGCAGCAGATGATGAATTTAGCTAATGAGCCCCATGCTAAGAAAGCCCAGGTAGGTTTACTTAATCCCATGTTGGAGGAATTAGCTGGATTTATTCTGGTGCCTTTTTATAAAAAAGGTATCTGTAAGTCTCCAAGAGAAGCTGGCTGAGGCTAATTGTTAGATGCTTAAACTATCAACCAAATCTCTGCCAAACAAGGGTTCTCAGACCTGTCTTGGGCAGGTGCCGCACTCACAGGTGTACCTAGCTGGACAGCAGACCCCCAGCTAACAGAAATTATGTTGGCTTGGCAGCTGAAAGTTCTCCAGAATTCAACAAGGAAGAATATAGCATCTTTTCCTCAGTCTTTATTGAGTCAAATCTGCACTGTTGTACTCTAAACTTACTGGCACATGGAAGTGTGTGTAAACATGCCTCTCAGGAATTTTTTTTTTTTTTTTTTTTTTTTTGAGACAGAGTCTTGCTCTCTCATTCAGGCTGGAGTGCAGTGGTGCAATCTTGGCTCACTGCAACCTCTGCCTCCCTGGTTCAAAGGATTCTTCTGTCTCAGCCTCCCGAGTAGCTGGGACTACAGGCGCGTGCCACCACACCCAGCTAATTTTTTGTATTTTTAGTAGAGATGGGGTTTCACCGTGTTAGTTAGGATGGTCTTGATCTCCTGACCCTTGTGATCCACTCGCCTCAGCCTCCCAAAGTGCTGGGATTACAGGCGTGAGCCACCGCGCCCAGCCAGGAATTTTTTTTTTAAGACAGGTTCTCACTCTTGTCACCCAGGCTGGAGTGCAGTGGCATGATCTCAGCTCACTACAACCTCTGCCTCCCAGGCTCCAGTGTTGCTCTCACCTTAGCCTCCCGAGTAGCTGGGATCACAGGCATGCGCCACCACGCCTGGCTAATTTTCTTTTTTGGTGGTGGTGTTGAGACAGAGTCTGTGTCACCCAGGCTGGAGTGCAGTGGCGCGATGTTGGCTCACTGCAACCTCTGCCTCCCGAGTTCAAGCAATTCTCATTCCTTAGCCTCCTGAATAGTTGGGATCACAGGCGTGTGCCACCATGCCCAGCCAGGAATTTTATAGGATGTAAACTTTAGTGGTTTTTTAGCCAATACAAACTGTCACATGAAGTTGTCTCTAAGTAGCTGTCTTTATATCATGTGGGGCCACCACCTTGATTAAACCTATAAACCTGGAGCAGGGAAAATAAGGCAGACCATGGCCACAGGGACTGACAAATGGTAAGGTCAGAGAGGCAAGGCAGGCTGCTAAAACAAGGAGAAACCCACCCTGTAGGAAGAGGGGTGGGAATACTGGTTAGGTCACCCATCTTGGGATGCTTGCCATAAGGCAAACCACCTTCTAGGATACTTAGCAGCACAAGAATGCCCAGTTATACCAAGGGTGACAGTGAGTATCCTCTTGGGTTTGAAGGCTGATCCCTTAGAGCAAAGCGGCCTTATGAAAACCCAGGATTTGATACTTCTAACACTGTCTCTATTTTCAACCTAACTAAATTTGTTGAGTTCAAATGAGAGTTCTCCCTCTTACCCATCAGAGTAATTCACAGCATTACTCAACTACACACAGAAACACAAGTGAGGAGCTCAAAGAATTTCAAAGTTGGATGGAAAACAACAATAAGATTTTTATAAGCAAAACACACCATCACCCTCTGCCTTCTCTACAATTTTCAGAGGTCTGTGTATTAGAAAACATTTTAATTACTAGCATGGAGAAAAGGTAAGACCTTGATTCTCTCTTTGAGGGCAACTATTCTCAGAATTTATCAAGTAAGATCTTAAAAATTCTTAATCCGTGAGAAGTTTGAGTTTAAAATATAAATGTAACAAGACAAAATATTAATTAAATGGATGATAAAGCTAATATAGTCTATTTATTTGGTGTTCAGACTACTGACAACTTAACATAGGCTGTTGCAGGTTTTCTTGCCTAGGAATAACCTGCATTTCTTGGCAAGTCCGAGAAGAAACAGACCTGCCCAATGAAAATGCACATGCCAACTGAAATTAGCACCTGGTGAGACACCATACATTTAAAGGTCTGTGAACTTCCAGGAACTGATATCTTAAACAATGTTTGCAGAATTTTTATAGCTCTTCTCACATAAAAGTGTTTACCCTCTGTTTGTGGCTTCTTTTATCATGAACTGACCAGTAATATGTTCTGATGAACAAATAAAGTTTTTCTTAAATAGTTTTACTTGCTTTAAAGGCTTTTTGCGAAGAAGACAAATTTTTGCTACTTACTTGTGTAAAAAGTCTGGTTCAGAACCATGTTCAGACTCAGGTTCTTGAATCTGGTCTCCCATGGGCCGGCTGTTCTCCCGCAGTACAGTGGATGTGAGTTGTGGTGCTGGCAGGGGGCCAGGAGTCTGAATCATGGTGTCAGTCCTGTTTAGCCACGTGTTGTCCAGACTCTCATCTGTAAAATTCCAGTTAGGGTCACATAATGTCATGGGTGGAGTGAACTCTGGTGGCAGTTATAGCACAGACTTGTGAAGAGTGTGGCTCTGCAGTCAGACTGCCTACTTTAAATCTCAGTTCCACCACTTACTTACACGACTTTGTGTAAGTCATTAAACTTCCAAAGTTGAGTTTTCTCATATATACAATGGGGACATCATTACCTAACCTCACGAAGTTGTAGGGACTAAATGAGGTATGTAACCACTGAATGTTACCTATCATCACATCATCATCTCTTTAAGCCCCTCCATCTCTAAAGATTCATTCATCCTAGAAGGGGAAGATTGCAGCCAGCCAGAGACCTCTCCTCTTTTCTTTGCTCAAGCAATAAAGGGCCTATTTCCTGGGCCTCGTAGGGGTCCCAGGCAGTAGCAATTAAAGTCTGACTGGCTTTTGTGGAGAAATAAGCAAATCCCCTTGCATAACTAGACACTGGTCAATAACTTCTTGCCAGGTTATACATGTGGAGATGGGTTGAAAGGTTCACCATTTTCATGCCTCTGTGTCCTTCAGGGAAGCCTTCCCTGATTACCCCTACCCAATCCCCCACTTACCATTCTTTTTTAAAATTTTTTTTTTTTTCAAGACGGAGTCTCAGTCTGTCGCCCAGGCTGGAGTGCAGTGGCATGATCTCGGCTCACTGCAACCTCCGCCTCCCAGGTTCAAGCGATTCTCCTGACTCAGCGTCTCGAGTAGCTGGGATTACAGGTGCCCGCCACCACGCCCGGCTCATTTTTATATTTTTAGGAGAGACAGGGTATCATTATGTTGGCCAGTCTGGTCTCGAACTCCTGACCTCAAGTGATCTGCCCACCTCGGCCTCCCAAAGTGCTGAGATTATAGGCATAAGCCACCACGCCCAGGCTTCTCTTTTTAATTTCTAGAGGAAATACAGTCATTCATACTCACTTAGGACTTAATTATACACTATCCTGCATTAGCAGGTTATGTAATTTGTCATGTGTATAAATTGTCTCTAAAACTTAAATTTTCCAGGGGCTAGGAACTGTTTTTCCTTCAGAACTTATGAAAATCGTTTATAAATATATATATTTTTTGAGACAGTCTCACTCTGTCGCAGGCTGTACAGTGGCACGATCTTGGCTCACTTCAGCCTCCGCCTCCTAAGTTCAAGTGACTCCCCTGCCTCAGCCTCCCAAGTAGCTGGGATTACAGGCATCTGCCATCATGTCCAGCTAATTTTTGTATTTTTAGTAGAGATGGGTTTCACCATGTTGGCCAGGCTGAACTGGAACTCCTGACCTCAAGTGATCAGCCCACCTCAGCCTCCCAGAATGCTGGGATTACAGGCGTAAGCCACCGGCTAAGATGGTTTATAAAGATTTGAGCAGATTAAAGCATTATTTACAAACTGTCCTGATAAAATATTACCTGGTTTATTTTTTTTTTTTGAGATGGGGTTTTGCTATGTTGCCTAGGCTGATCTCAAACTCCTGAGCTCAAGCGATCCACCCATCTCCTAAAGTGCAGGAATTAAAGGCATGATACTATGCCTGGCCAAGTTTCTACCTATAAAAATTCTAAATTATTCTAGTATGATAAGGCTTCTTAAAAAGTATTACTGCTTTGGTTTTCCTTCTGAAGAATTTTAATCCCAATACATAGTATGAATCCCATTGCTTTTCCTCTCAAGTCTCAGAGATGTGTGTGTTAGGTTCCTCCTTTGCCATCAAGCATCCTGTTTCTCCTCATTTTTCTCAGGTTTCTGATATTTTGTTATACCTGTACATTCTACATGAGCTTTTGTGTGCCTGGAAATACCTACCCATTGTCTGGTTAAAGTAATTCCTCTGATCTGAAGCTCACTACTCAATCTCTTCTTAGTTAACAAAGACACATTTCATCATCTTCTATTCATAACACATTTCATTCAACATTTAATTCAAAACTTTCTCTACCACACTTAAAATTTTATGATAAAAAGATTATTATCACTTAGTTTCTGAACCTGGTAAACTCATCTGTCAGCTGTCTACTACATGTTGTCTTTTCCAGAAAATCTTCCTGTATTCATTAAAAGTTTGGTCACTGTCTATATGTTCCCAGAACCTCCTGTGTTTGGCACATCAGAGCATTGACCATGGTGAAATCAAACAGCCTGTTTCTGTTCTCTATCTGCACTCACAGCATATTAATACCTAATCTATAGTACTTAGCACAGTTCTTAAGAAGGCACTTGGTAGAAACTTACTGAATGAATGGATAACTCCAGGGAGAACTCATTCATCTTAAATAGAAATAGATACTTCTAATCCTTTAAAGATTCCTCAATGAAAATATTTCTTTTAATATTTTCTCATTTTCATCTCTGAAGGATGAAACTCTGCAGCCTAAGCGTTCTGTGCATGCAACCCATCTTAGTCATTTTGTAAATCTCAAATTGACAAAAAAGTTTTCATTTTGTAATTTAAACAAATTAGGTTATCTGGTTCCACATAAGCTTCTCTTATTCTTGAAAATAATATTGACTGTACCATTAATGAACATTATGGATAGTTAAAATCTCTAAGCTTTAGTTTCTTTTGTGAAAAATTTAGATAATAGTGTTGACTTATAAGACATTTATACACTTATACGTCATTCACTATGTGCCAGAGACTGACTTAAGTGTTTTACAAATATGTCAAATAAATGATTAAATGATATAACGCATGTTAAAACATATTCCTAGTACATAGCAAAAATTTGATGAATGTTGGCTAATAAGAATATTGCATTGAAGAATGGCTAGGCGCAATGGCTCATGCCTGTAATCCTAGCACTTTGGGACACTGAGGCATGTGGATCGCTTGAGTACAGGAGTTTAAGACCAGCCCGGGCAACAAGGTGAAACCCTGTCTTTACGAAAAATACAAAAATTAGCTGGGTGTGTGGTGGCACATGCCTGTAGTCCCAGCTACTTGGGGGCTGAGGTGGAAGGATTGCTTGAGCCAGGGAGATTGAGGCTGGACAAGACTCCAGGCCTGGGTGACAGAGTGAGACCCTGTCTCATTTAAAAAACAAACAAACAAAAAAAAAAACAAAAAAAGAAAAAAAAAGAAAAGGCCAGGTGCAGTGGCTCATGTCTATAATCCCAGCACTTTGAGAAGCCAAGGTGGGTCAGGAGTTCGAGACCAGCCTGGCCAACATGGTGAACCCCTATCTCTACTAAAAATACAAAAATTAGCTGGGTGTGGCAGTGGGCGCCTGTAATCCCAGCTACTTGGGAGGCTGAGGCAGGAGAATTGCTTGAACCTGGGAGGTGGAGGTTGCAGTGAACCAAGATCACACCACTGCACTCCAGCCTGGGTGACAGAGGGAGACCCTGTCTCAAAAAAAAAAAAAAAACAAAAAAAAGAAAATGCCTGTAGTCATTCTTCAGAGAAAAGTCCAGGATCCTACAGTACAAAGACAAGATTTTATATTTTCTTTCTCTGGACTTTTAAAAAAGATTTTAAGTCCCAAAGCTGTAATCTGAAAGGAAATCTTAAACTTTGTGGAGATTTTGTTAAACTTGAACAGTAACATTTATATTAATTATTTTATTCCTTTTGAAATATAGATGCTTTGAGCTGGAGCTGCAAGGTTAAAAAAAGAAAAGAAATACAGATGCTGCCTAATTTACTGACTGATGCTAGATAGATATGAGGCATTACTATACAATGATAACGTTCAGATAATTTATTGAATGCTACCTATGTGCCAAGCACTGTGCTCAGTACTGTGTGTATACTAAGTGGTTTATTTGTAGTAGCTAATATTCACGGGAAGTGACAGGATAAATACTCTGCTCATCCTTCATTTGATGAATGATTTAAACTTAGAGAGGTTAAGTAATATGCTGAAAGGTTGCATAGCTGATAATGAGAAGGCCAGGTCTGAATTCTGGAACTCTGATGTTAGAATTTGTACTCCTCATCAATAGTCAATACTGTCTCCCCAATAATGAAAAGAATCATTAGATTTAAATTCTAATTAATTTTGCCACAGATTTTAGCAAAACCTTTATTAGTGAGTCATTTTTTTAGGCAGCACAGGTAAGATGCTGAAAGATAAGAAGTTATAAAAAGAACAAGAGAGAGGACTCAGATCACAGACCTCCTCTTGGTCTGGAGAAAATTTATTAGAAGCATGGAGAAGGAGAAGATTATTTGAGAAAATAAGCATTTTTACTTTGAGGCTTCTCTTAATAATTTTAACAGGAATGCTTTGTTTTAATAGGGCAATTTTTAGTTTTTTGTTTTTTTTTTACATATAGGAATACCTACTATTGATCAGATTTTCATGACAATTTAACTTCCTATTCCCCATAGTCCAAGAGGGTTATAATTCCAGATTTAGCCATTACTGCCTTTTTAAAAAATTAAATGATGGGAGTCTTGCTCTGTCGCCCAGACTGGAGTGCAGTGGCATGATCCTAGCTCACTGCAACCTCAAACTTCTAGGCTCAAGTGATTCTCCCACCTCGGCTTCCCAAGTAGCTGGGACTACAGGTGCATGCCACCAATTTTTAAATTTTTTTTTTCTTAGAGATGGGAGTCTTGCTATGTTTCCCAGGCTGGTCTCAAATTTCTGGCCTTAATTTCCTGATCCTCCTTCCTTGGTCTCCTGAGTAACGGGGATTACCGGTGTGAGCCACCACACCTGGAGGTCATCACTGTCTTACTGTTCCAACCAAGTGGTAGAACTGGAAAACTATTCTGGTATATTCAATTTGCTGCAGAAATCTACCTCAAATTACCTGTATCTCACCTATATTAGGAAGAATTTTAATAGAATAGCATTGTGACTATCTTACTTTATATTTTAATGTATTAGAGGCATATAGTATGGGGATTGATTTTATAGACCTAGCTAATTTTTTCCTCTTTTGGTCTGTCTTCCTTTATGCTCCATGCTTCCTCAACTTCTTTTTCCTTGATGCTTTTCTGTCTTACTTTGTGTTTCAACCTTTTTGCCTTAACATCTCATTGTGAATCTTATATACAAGGAAATCATGTGCCTGATACTATTATCTTGCTTCAAAAGATTATTTGCTACTTTATCTCTTTAAAACCAGGCAAATTGTTTCTTACAGTGTAAAGGCAGACTTACCTTCTACTCGTTTTTTATGAAGTGGAGGTCGTCCTTTCTTATTCCTTACTGATGAGGTTTTGCTGCTGCTACTTCCACTGTTCACAGACATTCTATCATCTTCACCCCCAGTGACTAATGAATTTCTATAGGAGATGAGTGGAAGCCATACATCTTCCCTCCTTTCCATCATCTGCTCGGTAAGGAATTTCTCCAGGTATGAATGACTAGAAACACAATAGAAACAGCAGTGATTTTCATGGAAGCAGTTCATACATCACTTACTTTTTCTTAATCTGAGGCTCTCTTTCTGCAGGTTCTGAAGAATACCTAAGGACACACACTAAACTATTAACAGTGGTCACCTTTGGAAAGAGAGGGACTGAGGAGTTAAGGTTTTGTTTCACATATTCTTGGGATACTTTAAAGCAAGAGAGTGTATTACCTAAAGGTGTGTATGTACGTACGGTCTTTCCTATATTTCTTCCTTTGCTTTTAAACACCAATGTTTAAAAAAAAATCAGAAGTTTAGCTCAAAAAGATTACTGAGTTTTCTTATAAAGTGTTCAAGCCAAAGCAGGATTTCTAAGATGGTGGAGTAAGGAGGCTGGCATGCCCTCTTTCCAGCAAAACAACATTTTAACTAGTAAAAATTATAAAATACAGTAATTTGAAGTCTTTGCCAATTCTCTTAAGGGCATACAGCACATGGAGAAAAATTTATTCAAGAAAATCTGGCCAGGCACGGTGGCTCACGCCTGTAAATCCCAGCACTTTGGGAGGCCGAAGTGGGCAGATCACTTGAGGACAGGAGTTTGAGACCAACCTGGCCAACATGGCAAAACCCTGTCCCTACAAAAAAAATTAGCCAGGCGTGGTGACATGCACCTGTAATCCCAGCTACTCAGGAGGCTGAGGCAGGAGAATCGCTTGAACCTGGGAGGCAGAGGTTGCAGTAAGCCAAGACCGTGCCACTGCACTCCAGCCTGGGTGAAAGTCTGGAGACTCCGTATAAAAAAAAAAAGAAAATTTAATACATTTTGGCAAGAACAGCAAAAGTATTGTAGCATTTGATCCACAACCTGTTCCCTTCCCTTGTTTCCTTCTCCTTGCCACTACAGCTCTGTATTTTAGAAACTCTATCTAGTCCAGGCAGGTGGCCAAGAAGATGGGGGTTCCCTCTCTCTCTAGTTCCCAGGCTACCCTGAAAGAAAGAAGCATACCATTTGCATTTCTCATCACCTCCCAGCCCTGTGTTGTGTAAGTTCTATTCTGAACAGCAACCAAGAAAAATGAAGCTCCTTTTATCCCACCTAGCCTCCACTCCTGGGGTAAAACACTACCCTGGGCACAGCAGGCTGAGAACACTGGGACCCTGAATGCCCCACCTCAAACCCCCTGTCGAGAGATTCCAAACCTGGGGCAAGCTGAGAACCAGGGGTTACCTACTCTCTCCCCTGCTCAAAGGAGCCAGAGGTGTTATTCTGGGAGAAGAGGGATGCTGTTCCATCCCATCCAATTCTGCCCTCCTCCCCATTTCAGTGGCATAAAAGTTAAAGTTCTCCCTGGTGGCTGAGGCTGACTATGAAGAAGAAACTGCAGCTGGAGAGAGGAGTGAGGAGGAAGGTGGTGGTGATGACTTTGTTTATTTGGAATGAAATGTAGAAAATTCCTTTCCTAAGGGTGTTGACAACAGAGACCTTGACAGAGTGAAAATGAGAGGGTGCTGGTAGTTCTCTGACAATAGCAGCAACAAATGACAGAGCAAAACAGCCGGAAGTTCAACAGAGAAAACCAGAGAAAGCGACAGCCAAGAAGAACCTTGCTGGAGTCACAGTCAATCCTGGGAGTTGGATTTGTTAACTGACTGTTGTAATCATTTCACAACATATATGTATATCAAGACATCATATATACACCTTAAATATATATTATTTTTTAAAAGGAAGGATTTGTTTCCCTTTGTTTTTAACTAAAAAACAAGTGATTCTTCATTTCAGTAGTTCCCTTTGATTCATTTGAACATAGCCTACCAAATCCTCCACTGTGCTTATGTTTTTTTTTTTTTTTTTTTTTTTTTTTTTCATCACAGCACTGGAAGAATGCTTTATCACCAATCTTTGGTGGTTATTAATAGGTTGCTGAGCTAACTTGGCATTTCATATGTTTCTTCTTATATGAAAGAAGGATAACATTTTATTGTTATTGATCTGCTTAAGTAATTGCTATGCTTAAAGTTTCCTTTGTTTATAGGTTTCAAATTTTGTGAGTTTATCCACTAAGCATATTTGGAACAGGTTTAAAAAATAAAATAAAAAATAAAAGTCCTGGGAGTTGGGAAAGCTATGCACATATCCTAAGCTGCATTCACTCATGGGCAAAAAAGGGAAGGGAATGAGGCAGACTTGAAAGCATTCCCCAAGCCACATACAGATCTATCAACACAGGGAGGAAGCTTCACTGGCAAAAGTGGTTTAAATACAACCTCTCACCAAACACTGGCTGAACAAACAGCTATTCTTACACCTAGGAGCAACTCCTAGGAAGCCAGGCTTAAAAATAAAATAATAATGCTTCCCTGGTCATCTGAAGACTATGCACACCCAAGGCTGCCTTTCTCAGGAATAATCAGAGAGGTATCTTCCAAGCTTCTAGTCCCTGGCCTAAAATGTGGGTCAAAAAAGTAAATACCCTGAATTATGAAAGCAGCCTGCAAGCCATACACATATCCAACAGTAAAGGGTAAACCTAACTGGCTAAGGGGTTTAAGCGCAACCTTTGATCAGTAAGTGGCTTATGCTAACCCAAGGGTGACCTCCTCAGCAGCCAAGACAAATGATAAAAACAAAGGAAAAAAGATCTGAGCAAAGACATCAGGCTGCACACGGCAGAGAAAATAGATTTCGGAGTTTGTTCATCCAACTAACTAAACAAATAAATGACCAATGAGAAAATAGTATCAACCTCTAGGGGGCAGATAATTAGTAAAGAGTAGCTATATTATTATTTCAAAAGATATCATTTTTGCAATATTTGTTCTTTTCATTTATTTATTTATTTATTTGAGATAAGGTCTCACTCTGTCACCCAGGTTGCAGTGCAGTGGCACAATCTTGGCTCACTGCAACCTCCACCTCTCAGGCTCAAGCCGTCTTCTCACCTCAGCCTCCCGAGTAGCTGGGACTACAGGCATGCATCACCATGCCCAGCTAATTTTTGTATTTGTGTAGAGACAGGGTTTTGCCATGTTGCCCGGGCTGGTCTTGAACTCGTGAGCTCAAGTGATCAGTCTGCCTCGGCCTCCCAAAGTGCTGCGATTACAGGTGTGAGCCACAGCGCCTGGCCAAATGTCCAGTTTTTAAGAAAAAATTATGAGACATACAAAGAAACAGGAAAATGTGATGGATACGTTGATAAAAGAGCAAGCAACAGCACCTTGGCCCACAAAGATTTCAAAGCAATGATTATAAATACAAAGTCCCCAACTTACAATGGTTTGACTTATGATTTTTTTTTACTTTATGATAGTGCTTTTAGCTGTGTACTTTAATGGTGAGTACCTATGCAATCATTGTGTTTTGTACTTTCAGTATAGTATTCAACAAATTTCGTAGTATATTTGACATTTCATTATAAAATAGGCTTCGTGTTACATGATATTATCAAACTATAGGCTAATGTAAGTATTCTGTGTGTTAAAGGTAGAATATATTATTCTGTGATGTTTGGTAGATTAGGTGTATTAAATGCATTTTTGACTTACAATATTTTAAACTTATGATGGGTTTATTAGATGTAACCCCATCTTAAATCCAGGAGCACCTGTATGTTCAAAGAACTAAAGAAAATCAT
Organism: Nomascus leucogenys; assembly: GCF_006542625.1. Classification (NCBI taxonomy): domain Eukaryota; kingdom Metazoa; phylum Chordata; class Mammalia; order Primates; family Hylobatidae; genus Nomascus; species Nomascus leucogenys. The sequence goes on along the minus strand of NC_044388.1, from coordinate 14,450,296 downwards.
ATCTAATTAAAAGTGGATATGATGACAATATCTCTCATGAAATAAAGAGTATCAATTTAAAAAAAGAACCAAATGGAAATTCTGCAGTTAAAAGTATAATCAAAATTAAAAATTTACTATAGTGGCTTGACAGTAGATCTGAGCTGACAAAAGCAAGAAACACCACATTTGACGATATATCAAGAGGTTATGCCATCTGGAGAGAGAAAAAAGAATAAAGAAAAATGAACAGAGTCTGAGAGAAGTATGGGATACCATTAAATATACTGACATATGTGTAATGGGAGTAACCAAGATAGCAGACGAAAAAGCAGAAAAATTTAGGAGAAAGAATGGCTAAAAACTTGCCCAATTTGATGAAAAACATAATTTACACATCCACAAAGTTCAATGAACTCCAAACAGGATAAATGCAAAGAGATCCACACATGGATTCATCATAGGAAAAATGCTGAAAGCCAAGGATAAAAAGAAAATCATGAAAGTAGTAAGAGAAAAGTAATTCACTACATACAAAGAAAATCCAATAAAATTAATGATTAATTCTTATCACCTGGCTCACAATGGCGGCCAGAAGGTAGTGGGATGACATGGTCAAAGTGTTGAAAGTAAAAAACTATCAAACGAGAATCTTACATTGCTCACTGTAACCTCAAACTCCTGGGCTCAAGCAATCTTCCTGCTTCAGCCTCCCAAAATGCTGGGTTTACAGGCATGAGCCACCCCTGAGAAAATTTGTTGCTATCAGACTTGCCTACTAAAGGAAGTTAGTCAAGCTGAAAGCAAATGTCACCACAGGGTAATCTGAATTTACATGAAAAAACAAAGAGTGCCAGTAAAGGTAATTTGTAGGTAGTTATAAAAGTATAATTACATATTTACTTATCCCTTCTCTCTTAACTGATTTAAAAAGTAAATATATAAAACAATATGTATATTACTGTATTGTTGGGTCAATAACATAGAAATGTAATATATTTGACAATAAACACAAAAAAGTGAGTGAAAGAGAAGCTGTATTTGAATATAGGAATGATACCAGATGGCAATTCGAATCCACAGGAAGAAATGAAGAGAACCAGAAAAATGGCAAATAGGAAGATTAATATAACAAACTCTATAAATACATACTTGCTTTCCTTTCTTTTCTCAGTTTCTATAAAAGATTATCTCAAGTATAATTATAACAATTTATTATTGGGTTTCTAACATATATAGATGGACTAGGTATAACAAGAATAGCCAAAAAAGGAAGAACGAAATGGATTTGTATAGAATTAAAGTTTCTGTATTTCCTTAGAATAAATCAGGATAGACCTTAGGTAAATTTTGTTTTGTTGAGGCAGAATCGCACTCTATTGTCCAGGGTGGAGTGCAGTGGCACGATATTGGCTTACTGCAACCTCTGCCCCTGGGGTTCAAGCAATTCTCCCACCTTTGCCTCCCAAGTAGCTTGGATTACAGGCATGTGCCACCATGCCCGGCTAATTTTTGTATTGTTAGTAGAGATGGGTTTCACCATGTTGGCCAGGCTGGTCTTGAACTCTTGACCTCAAGTGATCTGCCCACCTCAGCCTCCCAAAGTGCTGGGATTACAGGTGTGAGCCACTGCACTCGGCCAGTAAATTTTGATAAGATGTATATTGTAAGGCCTGGTAAGGCCACTAGGAAAATAACTAAAAAAAATACAATTAAAGATTAATTAAAGGAATTAGTATGCTACACTAGAAAACATACATTTAATATAAAAGAAGGCAGTAAGGAGAAAGAACCAAAAAAAAAAAAAAAAAAAACCCCAAAAAAACAAAAACCCCAGGAGACATATATAAAAAACAAAAAGTGGCCAGGCGCGGTGGCTCACGCTTGTAATCCCAGCACTTTGGGAGGCCGAGGCGGGCAGATCACGAGGTCAGGAGATCAAGACCACGGTGAAACCCTGTCTCTACTTAAAATGCAAAAAAAAAAAAATTAGCCAGGCGTGGTGGCGGGCGCCTGTAGTCCCAGCTACTCAGAGAGGCTGAGGCAGGAGAATGGCGTGAACCTGGGAGGCGGAGCTTGCAGTGAGCCAAGATAGCGCCACTGCACTCCAGCCTGGGTGACAGAGCGAGACTCCGTCTCAAAAAATAAAATAAAATAAAATAAAAAACAAAAAGTATAATAGTAGAGAATGTCAGGTTGAATTTAAAAAAACATGATCCAATTTGCTGTCTACATGAAACACACTTTAGATTCAAAGATACAAAGGCAGAAAGTGAAAGAATGGAAAAAAAGGTGTACCATGCAAAACAGTAGTCAAAATAAAGCTGGAGTGGTTATAGTAGTATGACACAAAAATGTCTTAGAGAATGACACTTTAGAGTAAGACTCAACTGGACAGGAAGACGTAACAATTAAAAATGTATGTACAGGCCAGGCATGATGGCTCACACCTGTAATCCCAGCACTTTGGGAGGCCGAGGTGGGCAGATCACTTGACGTCAAGAGTTCAAGACCAGCCTGGCCAACATGGTGAAACCCCATCTCTAATAAAAATACAAAGTTAGCCAGGTGTGGTGGCACACACCTATAGTCCCAGCTACCCAGGAGGCCGAGGCAGGAGAATTGCTGGAACCCGGGAAGTGGAGATTGCAGTGAGCCAAGATTGCGCCACTGCACTCCAGCCTGGGCATCAGAGTGGGACTCCTTCTTAAAAAAAAAAAAAAAAAGTACATACACCTAACAAGAGAGCCCCAAAATATATGAAGCAAAAACTGACAGAACTGAAGGGACAAATAGACAATTCTATAGTAATATTTGGAGACTTCAATATCCCACTTTCAATAATGAATAGGACAACTAAGCAAAAGATTAACAAGAACACTGAAGACCTGAAAAGCACTATAAACAAAACTATAAGCTAATTAGACAGAACACACATCTACAGAACAAAAACTCCAACCAAAAACAGAATGGTATCACATTTTCTCAAGTGATACAGGGAACAGTCTCTAAGACCATATGTTGGTCCATAAAACAAGCCTCAATAAATTTAAAAGGATTAAAATAATACAGTGCATGATGTCTGACCACAATGAAATGAAGAAATCAGTAACAGAAGGAAAATCTGGAAATTCAGAAATATATAAAAATTAAACAAAATACTCCTGAATAACCAATAGGTTAAAGAAGAAATAAGTGAAATGAGAAAATACTTTGAGATGAATAAAAACAGAAATGCAACATACCGAAACTTACAAGATGCAGCTAAGGTAATGTTCACAGGAAAATGTATAGCTGTAAATGTCTGTATTGAAAAAGTTTTCAAACCACTCCCACTAATATTCAACACCTGTCTCTATCATATTACCCCATTTCAGTGCCTGAAACTCTCTTGTTTGTCTGCCTGTTTTTTTTTTTAGAGAGTCTCACTATCTTGCCCAGGCTGCTCTCGGACTCTTGCCCTCAAACAATCCTCCCACCTCAGCCTCTGGAATAGCTGGGATTCCAGGTCGGAACCACTGAGCCTGGCCATCTGCCCGTTTATGCTGTGCCCCCTGGCATTAGAACATAAGCTTTACAACAGTAGCTGACCATACTAGGGGCTTAATAAATATTTTCTCATCAACATAACATCAACATCTTTACTTAGAACTATCACTTATATTCATATAAGTATTAACTGTCTCTCCAAAATTCTATTTATTTAGAATCTTGTTATATTTAAAAAATCGACTGATTAAGACAGGCTCCCCAGGCTGTCGCCCAGGCTGGAATGCAGTGGCATAATCATAGCTAAGTGCAGCTTCAAACTCCTGGGAGCTCAAGTGATTCTCCGACCTCAGCCTCCCAAGTAGCTGGGACTACAGATACACACCACCACACCTGGCTAATTAAAAATTTTTTTTATAGAGATGGGGTCTTGCTATGTTGCCAGGACTGGTCTTGAACACCTGGACTCAAGCAATCCTCCTGCTTCAGCCTCCTTACAGGCATGAATCACTGCACACAGCTAGAATATTATAAAGGACTCTATCTTATCAGTTTATAAAATTTAGGATTCATTATAGTATTATCCTCTAAAAAAGTTTTTATTTTTTTATTGAGACAGAGTCTCGCTCTGTCACCCAGGCTGGAGTGGACTGGCATGATCGCAGCTCACTGCAACCTCTGCCACTTGGGTTCAAGCGATTCTTGTGTATCAGCCTCCTGAGCAGCTGGGACTACAGGCACGCACCACCATGCCTAGCTAATTTTTTTGTATTTTTTTAAAATTTTTTATTTTTTTTTTTTGAGACAGAGTCTCACTCTGTTGCCCAGGCTGGAGTGCAGTGGTGCGATCTCGGCTCACTGCAAGCTCCACCTTCCAGGTTCACGCCATTCTCCTGCCTCACCCTCCCGAGTAGCTGGGACTACAGGTGCCAGCCACCACGCCCGCCACCACACCCGGCTAATTTTTTTGTATTTTTAGTAGAGATGGAGTTTCACCGTGTTAGCCAGGATGGTCTCGATCTTCTGACCTTGTGATCCGCCCGTCTCGGCCTCCCAAAGTGCTGGGATTACAGGTGTGAGCCACCATGCCCAGCCTAGAAGTTTTCTGGTTTGGTTTTAAATAAAACTTACCCAATCAAGATTTTCTTTTGAAATTACATATATATTTCTTTAAACTGTTATCAATAATCAAAAAAAGCAAATATGAAAAAAATCAATCTTTTGAAACAAGTCAAATAGAATATAAAACTAAAATGAAATTAATATAAAAGGAAAGAAGGAAGAGTTACACAATGGCTAAACCAATGTTCATACATCTTTGAACTGCATAATAAGAAATCATTTCCACCTGCTTAATTTCATGTTGCAGATTCTAGGGTACTAAAAGATAAGCAGTGAAATAACTACTACATAAATGCTTGAAGGAAACTATAATTCCTTAAAACAAACTATTAGAGCCTAAATTATCAAGAGTAAAGATATCCAAATGATTAAAAATTTTTCAAACAATAAACATTTACAACAGTATTATTATAAAAATTTCTCTTGTAATGTGCAACTTACACCGTCTTTTTGTCCTGTCGAAGAAGTTTAGAAGAAAATTCACTTAGTACTTCAAGAAAAGCCAGATTAGGAGGTGGATACTCTTGTCCTTTCTGATTTTGGTATTTAAATGCAAACTCTATGCCATCCCTGAAGTAAAAGAAAATATCAACTTATTTTTCCAGATAGTGTAGTTCTCTCAATTAGCTAACATTACACAAATATTTGTGAAGGTAGTAAAATCATCACAAAAGGTAGTAGAATCTGATAAATTCAAATAATAAACTAATGTGAATATATAGGACATATTTGTGTATATTTTATATATAATATTTTATATTTCCCCAATGAAACTGTAAGTTGGAGAAAATATACAAAAAGTAGCTAAAGAGCAACAAAGCTAAATTCCTCTTTTTTTTTTTTTTTTTGAGACAAGGTCTCACTGTGTCACCCAGGTTGGAGTGCAGTGGTGCTATCATGGCTCACTGCCTTGACTTCCTGGGCTTAGGTGATTCTCCCATCTCAGCCTCCCGAGTAGCTGGGACTACATGTGTGTGCCACCACACCTGGGTAATTTTTGCATTTTTTGTAGAGATGGGGTTTCGCCATGTTGCCCAGGCTGGTCTCAAACTCCTGGGCTCAAGCAATTGGCCTCCTTTGGCTTCCCAAAGTGCTGGGATTACAGGCATGAGCTACCCGTGCCTGGCCCACTATGTGTAGTTTTTAGAGGTGACAAGATACCCTGGAAAGAGAATTATTAATAGATTGCAGAATATTTGCTTCTTGGAGCTGGTAATGGCACCAAGCTGTGTGAGTTTACTAAAGGTTTTCCGTTACTTCTGTTTTCACAATAATGAACCCCAAATCAGTTTTGTATAGTCTTAACAAAAAATTCTATAATAATTATTTTTTCAGAGACAGGGTCTCACTCTGTTTTCCAGGCTGGAAGGCAGTGGTACAATCATAGCTCACTATAACCTCAAACTCCCAGTCTTAAGTGATCCTCCTGGCTCAGCTTCCCAAGTAGCTAGGACTACAGGCACATGCCATTATGCCTGGCTCATTTTTATTTTTTGTAGGAGACAGGGTCTTACTGTATTGACCAGGCTAGTCTCGAACTCCTGGCCCCAAATGATCCTCCTGCTTTGGACTCCCAAAGCACTGGGATTACAGGCATGAACCACCACACCCAGCCTGTATAGTCTCTCAAACCCAACTGTTTTCTTACTGACAGACCAGACAATAATATGTTATTAAATTTTGCTTTCCATACTTTTAAGATGAACAAATGGGTGATTTAAGTTTTTTCAAATTAAAAACATCCTCCCAGTTTAGAACCTCTAAACTAATCTCTAAAGTTCTTATAACTTAAAATTCTATCGTCACTTTAAAAATGGGTCAAATAAGAGTTATTTCATTAAAATTCAAGTAAATCAGATTCTGCATAACAAAGTGTTTATCTCACTCACTTGTGAAGTGTGGCAACTGCTTCTCGTGTCTTAATCTGGTCCAATCCAAATGTAAGGGCAAAGCGACGTGCCAGTTCTTTAATGCCACTGACATGGGCAGACGTCCTATCTAGGTTGGGACCTTGCTCTTGAACAAGTTCATTAAATAACTGGTAGAAAGAAAAAAAGAGGAAAAAACCTATAGCTCAGAATTTTAAACATTTATTTTCAGAATAGGTAATTAAGAAATATGTAAAAGGTATAAGGTGAAATATGTTTCTCTTCTTGCACTGAACTTCAGCTACTCTGTTCCCTTTCTACAAATTGTCTATTATTAATAGCTTAATTTTCATGCTAGTGGTGTGATTAAATGCATATAGAAATTTGTTTCTAATAATAATAAAAAAATACATTCTTTTTTTATTGAGAGAGTCTCGCTCTGTCACCCAGGCTGGAGTGCAGTGGTGCGATCTCAGCTCACTGCAACCTCCACCTCCCGGGTTCAAGCAATTCTCACGCGTCAGCCTCCTGAGTAGCTGGGATAATAGGCGTGTACCACCATGCCCATCTAACTTTTAGTAGAGATCTTGGCCAAGCTGGTCTCAAACTCCTGTCCTCAAGTGATCTGCCTGCCCTGGCCTCCCAAAGTGCTGGGATTACAGGCGTGAGCCACCACACCTGGCCAAAAGAACATATTTTGAGATGGGAAAAGGAAATATATTTATAGAAGTACACTGTATATTTATAAACATCTATTCTTTTTGTTATTGTTTTTACAGGAAAGACTATATGAAATATAGGGTTAAGAGGTTTGTTTTTTCACTTATTATATTTCAAACAAGAACATTATATAAAAGAAGACCATTTGCATACATGGGGCTATGATTTTCCCACCCAGTAACAAAATACACCAAAAAGTTCTTAAGCTGGGTGGAGTTTTATAAATTGCATTATCTGTTAGCTATTTCCTGTGAAAATAACAACAAAAACAGAACCCTGGAGGTAATATACAAGCAATTATCATTCCACTACCAAATCTAAAAACTTAATTGTATCTGTAGACATCTACCTTTCCTCCTGTTTTGAGGGGTGAACTGTCCAGACTTTCACCTAAAGCCATTCTCTCCTATGTATTAGATAAGAAGGGAGTATGTAAGGTTTCACCTGCTCAATAGTTTTGCTCCTGTGTTTACTGCTCTCTCCTGCCTCCTAAACTATTCCTTCTGTACTAGATGCATACATCTTAAAAATACTCTTAACTTCTTAACCCCATTTCCTGTGCCAGCTACTAACCCATTTCTCTGATTCCCTTTATAGCGAAGGTCCTGAAAAGTATTGTTGACATTTCTTTTCTTCAGTCCGTCAACCTCCCAATCTCTCAATTTATTCTAATCACACCATTCACTGAAATAGCTCCTGGGTGCTAATATGTTCTGCACCTTTTTAGTTTTCTTCAGCAATAGACTGGCCTGAACTACTTGCTTTGTCATTACTGAAGGAACAGTTCTTCCAGGGATTTCAAATTTATTCACAGATAATTGTTTATTAATTCTTTTTTTTTTTTTTTTTTTTTTTTGAGGAGTCTCGCTCTGTCACCCAGGCTGGAGTGCAATGGCATGATCTCGGCTCACTGCAAGCTCCACCTCCTGGGTTCATGCCATTCTCCTGCCTCAGCCTCCTGAGTAGCTGGGACTACAGGCGCCCGCCACCACGCCCAGCTAATTTTTTGTATTTTTAGCAGAGAGGGGGTTTCACCGTGTTAGCCAGGATGGTCTCGATCTCCTGATCTTGTGATCTGCCCACCTCGGCCTCCCAAAGTGCTGGGATTACAGGCTGTTTATAAATTCTTAAATTTTAAAATGTTTTCACATACTGGTATATACAATAGCTTTCAACTTTAAAACTTAAAGTGTACATTTAAAGTGAATACAAAGAATACATTTTGTTGTGAAAAATTCAAAGAATATCGAAGTAAAAGTTCTTCTTTCTCTCTTCTACCAAATACCATTATTCTCTCCAAAGGTAACCAGTGTTTAAAGTCTGAAAGTTTTCTAGATCAGTATAGATATATTACATTTACAGCTAAAGTTTTTATTTTTACATAAATGATAGCATACTGCATTTGTCCTGAAACTTGCTATTTTTCACTCAATATTTTGTCTTAAAAATCCTTTATCTAGCTCAGTTTATTTAACCATTCCCCTGTTGACAGACATTTAGACTATTTCCAGTTTGTTACTATTACAGAGACTGCTGCAATAAAACATCTTTTACATATATTTATTGGTACACACCTGTGCATATCCATGTAGATACCTAGAAGCAAAATTACTGGCTTAAAGGGAATACATATCTTCAATTTTGGAATATACTACAAAACTGTCTTCTAACAAGGCAGTTTTCAAAAGGGGCCTTTTCCTCTATATCTTTGTCAATCATTTTCATTCATGCCAATCTGTTGAGCAATAAGTATCCATTTTAATTTGTATTTCATTAATAATAATCATTATTATTAGAAACAGGGTCTCACTCTGTCACCTAGGCCGGAACGCAGTGGTGCAATCATAACTCACTGCAGCTTTGACCTCCCAGGCTCACGCCATCCTCTCACTTTACCCTCCCGAGTAGCTGGGACTACAGGGTGCGTGCCAACACATCTGGCTATTTTTGATTTTGTTTTTGGAGACGGGGTCTTGCCATGTTGCCCTGGCTGGTCTTGAAGTCATGGGCTCAAGCGATCCACCTGCCTTGGCCTCCCAAAGTGCTGGAATTACATGTGTGAGCCACTGTGCTTGGCTTTCATTAATTATTAATTATTTATGTTATATATAATTAATTAATGCCTTTTTTCTTTCTTTTTTTGAGACACAGTTTTGCTCTTGTTGTCCAGGCTGGAGTGCAAAGGCATGATTGTCTTGCCTCAGCTTCCTGAGTAGCTGAGATTACAGGCACCTGCCACCACAGCTGGCTAATTTTTTGTTTTTAGTAGAGATGGGGTTTCACCATGTTGGCCAGGCTGGTCTCGAACTCCTGACCTCAGGTGATCTATCCACCTTGGCCTCCCAAAGTGCTGGGATTACAGGTGTGAGCCACTGCACCCAGCCTAATGCCTCTTTTCATGTTTACTGGTTTGTAAGATTCTTCCTTGGAAAAGTGCCTTTTTCATATCCCTCACTCACTTTTCTATGGGATTTATTTATCTTTCCTACTGATCTGTAGGATTTGTTATGTAGGACTGAAAATATTTCCCCCATCTGTCATTTATTTTAACTTTGCTCAAAGTGCTGATTGATGTATACATCTATTTAATCTATTTAAATTTATACAGATTGGCTGGAGCAAGGTGGCTTATGTCTATAATCCCAGCACTTTGGGAGGCCAAGGTAAGTGGATCACTTGAGGCCAAGGAGTTTGAGACCAGCCTGGCCAACATGGTGAAACATCATCTCTGCAAAAAAAAAAAAAAAAAAAAAAGAAAAATTTATACAGATCATCAATTATTAACTCTGTGACTTCTTTAGAAAGAGGATTTTAAAACTATCCTCTTATTTTCTTATAAACCCTTACTTTTGGTCTTTTATATATAAACCATCTAGTAGTTATTTTGGGTACACATTAGGTAGGACTATGAACAGCTATTTTTTCAAATACACAGTCAGCTGACCCATCACCATTTATTGAATAGTCCCAATCCTTTTGCCACTGATATGAGACTTTTATCATAAACTAAATACAAACATATATATGTATTTTTATGTATTATATTATTATATATATTATGTATTTTTATATATGCACATATCACATATATATATATCCACTAGGCCCCCTGAAATCATTTTAAATTACTAAGCATTTATTAGAAATCTTATTTATGCAATATGAAAAACATTTTCTTATCTCCTGGTGCCCTTCCTCATGAAATACTTTTTATATTTTTCTTCTTAAATTACTACTTTTTAAATTTCCAATTTGACATTTCATCTAGTCCAAGAATAAATCACCTTAGGACTGCATCTATTTGAAATATGCACTCTAGGATTTTCTTCCAAAAGAAAAGACACCTAACCTATGTCTTTGTACCAGAAAATATTCACAGTAATGCACTGACAAAACGATATAAAATGACCTAGTTTAAATGAGATGAGATACCTAGCAAATATTAAGCACAGAGAAGTGCAATAATGTTATTTCCATTCTTTGTCTCCCTCTCTCCAAATTTCTTACCTGTTGCAAACTGAGAATGAGAGTCTTGGCACACTGAATTTTATCAATCTGCCTGGTTTTACTCAGTGTTTCCTTAATAATATCACCATAGTCATTGTAATACTGTGAGGGAAAGAAAGAAAACATGGCTTTAAAATTACTGAAATTTCATAAGATAAAGAATAGGTTGGTGTCACCTCCTTTGAAAATGAAAAAAAAAAAAAAAAGAACAGGTTGGTAAGAGAAAGGAAAGGTAAATAAAAAGTGTTTAATTTCTTCATCTTAAACATAACAGGAGTTAAATAACTAAAGTTACAGGAATGCACATTTGATGTTTAAGATTATAAACTAATACTAGTAAAACCAAAAAAGCTGGGAATTCCAGGAAGAGAGGTGGTTGACAAAAATTCCCCATTCTTGTTTTTTCTTGTTTGATACAGGGTCTCACTCAAGCTGGAGTGCAGTGGTGTGATCGTAGCTCACTGCAGCCTTCAACTCTGGGCTCTGGTGATCCTCCCACCTCAGCCTCCTAAATAGCTGGGACTACAGGCATGTGCCACCACGCCTGGCTAATTTTTTAAAAAAATATTTTGTAGAGATGGGGCTTTTGCCATGTTGCCCAGGCTGGTCTTGAACTCCTGACCTCAAGTGAGCTACCCACCTCAGCCTCCCAAAATGCTGGGAATACAGGCGTGAGCTACTGCACCTGGACTTCTCCATTCTTGTTTTTTGTTTTTGCTTTTGTTTTTGAGACGAAGTCTCACTCTGTTGCCCAGGCTGGAGTACAATGGCATGATCTCGGCTCACTGCAACCTCTGCCTCCTGGGTTCAAGCGATTCTCCCACCTCAGCCTCCCAAGTAGATGGGACAACAGGTGTGTGCCACCACGATCGGGTAATTTTTATATTTTCAGTAGAGACAGGGTTTCACCATGTTGGCCAGGCTGGTCTTGAACTCCTGACCTCAAGTGATCCACCAGCCTCAGCCTCAGCCTCCAAATGTGCTGGGATTGCAGGTGTGAGCCACTGCGCCTGGCCCCATTCTTTATAACATGATTGAAAAGACAACATCTAAAAGGTGACAGAGCAAGAAACAGAATTTTGGTAGAAGCCTCTGAAGAACTAAAACCAAAACAGTTAAAACTGCTTACTTCTGGGGGGTGGGCCAAAATAGGGGGAAGGGGGGATTAGGGTAACAGACTTAACTCTTCATTTAATACTTTGTGCACTATCTCATCCCTGTAACCCCTCATCAACATGTCTATATTTTACTATCGAAATATAAAAAAGTAAAACACAGACATCTTCAACAGTGACTGGGAAAAGTTATAATTCGGTTTTTTGACACAAGATTTAAAGAATTTTTTCTGTGAGTAAATAATCAAAAGGTTTCATTTAAAACCATTAAATCTGGACAATGTTTCCAAGCTAAAGTCTACAGCCTATGTGAAGAAGTGACTAATAATAGTTTGGCAATTAGATTTTCAAAATCTCAAAAAGATAGGTATGTTTCCATGATGTGAAATGCTAAAAGGCGAACAGCTCAAAAGGATCATCCTTTTAGTGCAAATAAGAATTATCTCAATGAAGAAAAAAAGATAAATATCAAAACACTAAAGTACTGGAGCAGACAGATTTCTTTTAAGTTCAGACTGAACTAATTATGTACAAAAATTGGAGGAAAAGCCACACAGCCATATATCAGAAGAGCAAATAGCTATCATAATACTCACAAAAAGGTTAGAGCCTATAGTGAATAGAAGTGTCCCTGAAATGCTAAGGATGATAAAAGTTCTGAATAAGACTCACTTCTTGGAACCAATGAAGTATTGTTAAAGGATTACCAGGAAAAACCAGAACTCAACATATTTTATGCCTCTTTATTTCCTGCTAAAGAGAAAACTATATAAAAAAGGGTAGGATAAACACTTATAAAATGGAACTGACATCCAGGTTTAGTGAAGAGATAATGAAAGCATCAAGTTGTTCCAAATTGAATTACTTTCCTAGGCCAGATGAATCGTGTCTTAAGAAAATTTGTGGAGATTATGGAAACTTTGTGCTCTTTAAGAAATGGTGAAGAATAGGAAAGGTGCTAGAGGACAGAGAAAGATAATCATAGTTCTGATTTTCCAAAGGGAAAGAAGGTTATATGGAAAATTAACCCCTCCTCCATAAACGCCTGGGATCCACCCTAGACATTTTTCATTTAGGTTGAGTGGGACCCAGGAACATGTAATTTGGAATAAAGTTCCAGGTGACTGATGGAAAATCAGGATGAGGAATAACTTTTCTGAACAATACCATCAGTGAGCTTGATACTGAGCCTAAGACTACAGAACACATTATTAAATGTAATGCCTGCGAATATTTGGAAAGGAAATGGTCATTGGAAGCAAGCAGAAGTTTGCTAACAGATCATGACATTTTCTTTTAGAAAGGTTCAACATACAAATATCACAGTCTATTTGGATATCAATAATTAGTTTGACAAGTTCTTTCATCATTTCTTTTTGGACTAAGTAGGGAAAAATGAGCTGAAACAGGTAGGCATATTTATGCTGCTGTCTTGGCAAGGGCTCGTCTTCCTTCCCATGCTCATCTAGTAAGCTCCTATTCATCCATGCAACTCTGTTTACACATTAGCTTTAGGAAGTATTCTCTTGCTCTTCTCACTTAAGTCTCTCTATATTTGGTGTTAGGTTAGTAATTTATGCATCTATCACTACAATAATCATGCTGAAGCTTTGTGGTCTAGTGAAAAGAGCTAAGCTTTGAAGTTAGACAAGCCTAAAATAAAATCCCAGTTTCTGTTACTTTAATAGTTTTGTGTGACCTTGAAAGGTTTACCTCTCGAGCTTTAGTTTCCTTATATGTAAATGATGATACTATTTCTTACATCACAGGGTTATTAGAAAGATCAATGATAATGTGAAAGTCTTAGAACAGTGTCTCAAATATAAATGGCATGAACACATGGCAGTCATTCATTATCAGTATGCTACATTATATTATGTTTACATGTTAGTTAACTCTTAATCTGTAAGCTCCTTAGTGCAGAAATCATGTCTTACTTAAACCTCTGGCCACCAGCACATTACTCATCACATTGCAGTTGTTCAGCAAAATATGATAAATCAGCTACTGTATCATAACTGGAATTGGACTATACCCAAACAAGAAGACACAAGTAGATCAAATGGCACATACAATATTCTAAATAAAGCAAAAGAGAACATTCTGTCTGACACAAGAACAAGGCAAATACAGGAAAACTGAGAAGTATTCCCTCTCATCTGTGCCTGTCAGGCCACATCAAGAAGAGCTCTGAGCACTGCTTTTTCAGAGAGTCAGGAACAAAATGGAGCTTATGAAAGTAGCTAGAAAGTATGTTCTTTCATATAAATGCCTGAACTCCTACTCAATGGAACTGATATAATAGTACAGACTGATAAAAAGCTTATATAAAAGAGAGGAACTTTATCATAAAATCATCCACATTACATAGGTGAAAAGCTGTCAATTTTAGCTTCTGTCATCATCCTTTCAATTGCTAATTTCTCTGCCAGTTAGAGGAAGGAGAAAAATAAGAATATATAACTATACCTTCATGTAGTGTTTGAAGATGTCTGCAGCTGCATGCATGTCAACAATGTCATAAATGATAAGTTTGCTGAAAGCAGCAAGTAGATTCCTTCTTTTATGTAAGGCCTCAATTTTATTAGCTTCATCTTCTTCATCACCCTCTAAACACAGATTACAAATTGGTTATGAATTCTGGTACTTTATCCACGTAAAACAATGCAGATAATCTGTATAATTGAAAATTAGCTTAATATTATAACTTCACAAATAGTACAATTCAGTTTTAGATGGGACAAAAACTGTTACATTAATTATTTTAGGGTGCTGTATTTAGTTACTCATTTATCAAACATTTAATAGGTACTAAGGTTTCTATCTTCTTAGGAGATTATCATAGTAAAGACTGAATAAGATAAGCAAACCATATATAGTCTATCCTCCCTATCTGTGGATGCAGAACCCACAGATAGGGAGGGCTGACTATACTCTGCCATTTTATTTAAGAGATTTGGGCCTCCATGGATTTTGGTATGAGTGGGAGTCCTGGAACCAATCCCCCACAATACTGACAGACAGCTGTATAAAAAGATTGTTTTTCTGATACTTGTGTCATAACAATACTGTGCAATTATCTGATTACCTTTAAAATGCTGTCTTTTCTTATTTTAATATTCTTTATGTGTTAATACATTCTCACAGAGAGAACACTTCTGAAAAATTTTAAGACACAGGGAAAATGTTTTCTTTTAGAAAAATATTTAGGGAAGAAATGGAAATATGGATGGGTTAAATTTTCAGTGCTCATCCTAAACATGGTTACATTATCAACTGAGAAAATATTTTCCAAACCATGTTATGCACATATAAAAAATTTTTAAAGCCCTATCAAATACTTTCAAAACAAGTGTGTTTCTTCCTCAAATTTTTAAGTTCCAGACCCCACTGGGGTTTCTAGTTCTAATCCTAGAAAAAACATGCCAACAAGACTCCAGATGATAACATTTGTTTCAGGCTCTGTACTGACCCTCTCGTGACCTGGCCTGCCCTTATTTGGAATCAACCTTCTTTCTTCTCTCCCTTATATGTATAGATTCGTAAAAAGAACTTGCTGTCAGTCGCTCTTTCCTTTCTACTAATTAGTCTTATTGTGAAGCATCAGTGGTTTGAGAAGTAGACATTTTTTTGCTTAAGACAAGTAGCAAGTAAATTTGTCTCCTGAGATGAATACAGACTCTAAATAAACATACTGTTTCACAGATTAGTATTTTCCAAAATGTTCTGAAAGAACAGCCGAACAGCATCAAATAGACTTGTGGATCAAATACACTTCTTATATTATTTTAGAGAGCTTAAATAATCTATTTCATAAATAACCTATTCTAAATGAACTTATTTACAACTAACCATTGACAATTCGGTCTAATATTGCTAAGTTATCATTCTGCAGGCACAGCACAATTTTCACTAGTGAGGTTTGATAAGTTTTGCAGCATTTAATATCAGTTAGGTTTTGTTCATTTAAGTAATACATAATGACCACTTAGGAATAGAAAGGAACATGGATACTTTCTTTTAGAAAAATTATGAACCCGGACATAGCCAATTAGAAACAACATCTATCCTACATACACATTTGTACATGTGGGAAATGACAAATGTACACTACTATTCACTACACCATAGTTTGTAATAGTTGAAGATTGGAAACTAGCCATATGTCAATCTATGTGAGGTGGATAATATGAATTATGCTATATCTACATAGAGAAATGCTGTGTAGCTGTTAGAGAAAGAGCTCTCTATATAACGACAGGAAAAGATCTGAGGTATAGTGTTAAAGGAGGGAGACTTCACTCTGTACATTTTTATTCTTGTTGGTTTCTGAACTACATGAATGTATTACTATTAACTTTTTTTGTTTGTTTTTTCTGTTTTGTAGAGACAAGGTCTCGCCATATTGTCTAGGCTGCTCTCGAACTTCTGGGTTGGAGCAATCCTCCTGCCTCAGTCTCCCAAAGTGCTAGGATTAATGGTGTCAGCCACTGTACCCGGCCAACTTTTTCAAAAGAAAGAAATCTCGATAATTTTTAGAACTGAATCCGTTTCTTTTCTCCTATCTTTTGGGGTTGGTAAAAAAAAATCAGTATTGACAAGATGATAGCTACAAGTACCCATGCTCTGGTTCTCCTCGTCTTGGTCAATAAAAACGTGATCCATCACAAAACTGAGGAGTTCAGACTGGAGTCCAGTATCTGGATTAAACACCAAAGGCTGAAGGCCTTCTCTGCCACCTGTCATTAATTGGTGGCTGAAAATCATCAGAAGATCACAGAGTAACATGAAAGCCTGGAATACAAAGGCAATTCATCAGCAAAATATTACATAAATATAACTACAAGTCAACATTAATGAAAATGTATGAAATTAAAACATAGTTTAATAGCAGTACCATAATATAAATTTTAAGTATTTAAATTCCAAATATTTAGTTATAATTTCCAAATTTAATAAAATTATTTTTTCTCACTAAACAGTTGTCATATTTAAGACTTTTCCCAAATATAACCTATTTCTTTTACTTCGCTGTATCAACTCAAAAACAGCTCATTAAGACACTTTGACTTGAACTTTTAAAAAATGAGTTTAAGCAAGGTGTTGATTACAAGTCAAAAGAACAAAATGAGTTTAACCCAACTCTGGAAATACAAAATTGATATAACAGATTATAACAAAGATTAGAAATCAACTGTATACTGCTTAATCAAATTAGCATAAAATTTGAAGCTCTAATTCAACATAGTATAATGAATACTTCTAAAAATTCTAATGTTAAAAAATGTCAGTGTACTACTGCACAGTGATGTTTCCATCAACAATGGACTGCATATACATGATGGTGGATCCCATAAGCTTGTAATGGAGCTGAAAAATTCCTATCCCCTAGTGATGTAGTAACATAACCCTGTGGTGCAACACATTACTCACGAGTTTGTTGTGATATTGTTTGTGGTGATGCTGGTGTATTATGCTGCCAGTCGTATAACAGTAAAGCATATCCAACTTGTGTACAGAACCTAATGCTTGAGGATAATGAATATGTTACAGGCATATGTATTTACTATACTATACTATACTATACTATACTATACTATACTATACTATACTATACTATACTATACACTATACTATACTATACTATACTATACTATACTATACTATACTATACTTTCAATCATGATTTTAGAGTGTACTCCTACTTATGAAAAAAGTTAACTGTGAAACATCCTCAGGCAGGTCCTTCAGGAGGTACTCCAGAAGAACACATTATCATCATAGGACAGGACAGCTCCATGCAAAATACTGCCACTGAAGACGTTCCAATGAGACATGTGGGAGGTGGAAGACACTGATACTGATAATTCTGACACTTTGTAGGCCTAGGCTAATGTATGTGTTTCTTTTCTTTACTTGTTTAAAATTTTATTATTATTATACTTTAAGTTTTAGGGTACATGTGCACAACGTGCAGGTTTGTTACATATGTATACATGTGCCATGTTGGTGTGCTGCACCCATTAACTCGTCATTTAGCATTAGGTATATCTCCTAATGCTATCCCTCTCCGCTCCCACCCCCCACAAGAGTCCCCGGTGTGTGATGTTCCCCTTCCTGTGTCCATGTCTTCTCATTCTTCAATTCCCACCTATGAGTGAGAACATGCAGTGTTTGGTTTTTTGTCCTTGTGATAGTTTGCTGAGAATGATGGTTTCCAGCTTCATCCATGTCCCTACAAAGGACATGAACTCATCCTTTTTTATGGCTGCACAGTATTCCATGGTGTATATGTGCCACATTTTCTTAATCCAGTCTATCCTTGTTGGACATTTGGATTGGTTCCAAGTCTTTGCTACTGTGAATAGTGCCACAATAAACATAGGTGCGCATGTGTCTTTATAGCAGCATGTTTTATAATCCTTTGGGTATATACCCAGTAATGGGATGGCTGGGTCAA
This sequence comes from Nomascus leucogenys, assembly GCF_006542625.1. NCBI lineage: Eukaryota > Metazoa > Chordata > Mammalia > Primates > Hylobatidae > Nomascus > Nomascus leucogenys. The sequence continues at coordinate 14,432,036 of NC_044388.1, read as the reverse complement.
ATGGTATTTCTAGTTCTAGATTCCTGAGGAATCGCCACACTGACTTCCACAATGGTTGAACTAGTTTACAGTCCCACCAACAGTGTAAAAGTGTTCCTATTTCTCCACATCCTCTCCAGCACCTGTTGTTTCCTGACTTTTTAATGATCACCATTCTAACTGGTGTGAGATGGTATCTCATTGTGGTTTTGATTTGCATTTCTCTGATGGCCAGTGATGATGAGCATTTTTTCATGTGTCTTTTGGCTGCATAAATGTCTTCTTTTGAGAAGTGCCTGTTCATATCCTTCACCCACTTTTTGATGGGGTTGTTTTTTTCTTGTAAATCTGTTTGAGATCTTTGTAGATTCTAGATATTAACCCTTTGTCAGATGAGTAGGTTGCGAAAATTTTCTCTCATTCTGTAGGTTGCCTGTTCACTCTGATGGTAGTTTCTTTTGCTGTGCAGAAGCTCTTTAGTTTAATTAGATTCCACTTGTCAATTTTGGCTTTTGTTGCCATTGCTCTTGGTGTTTCAGACATGAAGTCCTTGCCCATGCCTATGTCCTGAATGGTATTGCCTAGGTTTTCTTCTAGGGTTTTTATGGTTTTAGGTCTAACATGTAAGTCTTTAATCCATCTTGAATTAATTTTTGTATAAGGTGTAAGGAAGGGATCCAGTTTCAGCTTTCTACATATGGCTAGCCAGTTTTCCCAGCACCATTTATTAAATAGGGAATCCTTTCCCCATTGCTTGTTTTTGTCAGGTTTGTCAAAGATCAGATAGTTGTAGATATGCGGCATTATTTCTGAGGGTTCTGTTCTGTTCCATTGGTCTATATCTCTGTTTTGGTACCAGTACCATGCTGTTTTGGTTACTGTAGCCTTGTAGTATAGTTTGAAGTCAGGTAGCGTGATGCCTCCAGCTTTGTTCTTTTGGCTTAGGATTGACTTGGCTATGTGGGCTCTTTTTTGGTTCCATATGAACTTTAAAGTAGTTTTTTCCAATTCTGTGAAGAAAGTCATTGGTAGCTTGATGGGGATGGCACTGAATCTATAAATTCCCTTGGGCAGTATGGCCATTTTCACGATATTGATTCTTCCAACCCATGAGCATGGAATGTTCTTCCATTTGTTTGTATCCTCTTTTATTTCATTGAGCAGTGGTTTGTAGTTCTCCTTGAAAAGGTCCTTCACATCCCTTGTAAGTTGGATTCCTAGGTATTTGATTCTCTTTGAAGCAATTGTGAATGGGTTCACTCATGATTTGGCTGTTTGTCTGTTATTGGTGTATAAGAATGCTTGTGATTTTTGCACATTGATTTTGTATCCTGAGACTTTGCTGAAGTTGCTTATCAGCTTAAGGAGATTTTGGGCTGAGATGATGGGGTGTTCTAAATATACAATCCTGTCATCTGCAAACAGGGATAATTTGACTTCCTCTTTTCCTAACTGAATGCCCTTTACTTCCTTCTCCTGCCTGATTGCCCTGGCCAGAACTTCCAACACTATGTTGAATAGGAGTGGTGAGAGAGGGCATCCCTGTCTTGTGCCCGTTTTCAAAGGGAATGCTTCCAGTTTTTGTCCATTCAGTATGATATTGGCTGTGGGTTTGTCATGGATAGCTCTTATTATTTTGAGATACGTCCCATCAATACCTAATTTACTGAGAGTTTTTAGCATGAAGGGTTGTTGAATTTTGTCAAAGGCCTTTTCTGCATCTATTGAGATAATCATGTGGTTTTTGTCTTTGGTTCTGTTTATATGCTGGATTATGTTTATTGATTTTCATATGTTGAATCAGCCTTGCATCCCAGGGATGAAGCCCACTTGATCATAGTGGATAAGCTTTTTGATGTGCTGCTGGATTCAGTTTGCCAGTATTTATTGAGGATTTTTGCATCAATATTCATCAAGGATATTGGTCTAAAATTCTCTTTTTTTGTTGTGTCTCTGCCAGGCTTTGGTATCAGGATGATGCTGGCCTCATAAAATGAGTTACGGAGGATTCTCTCTTTTTCTATTGATTGGAATAGTTTCAGAAGGAATGGTACCAGCTCCTCCTTGTACCTCTGGTAGAATTCGGCTGTGAATCCATCTGGTCCTGGACTTTTTTGTTGGTAAGCTATTATTGCCTCAATTTCAGAGCCTGTTATTGGTCTATTCAGAGATTCAACTTCTTGTTAGTTTAGTCTTGGGAGGGTGCATGTGTCCAGGAATTTATCCATTTCTTCTAGATTTTCTAGTTTATTTGCGTAAAGGTGTTTATAGTATTCTCTCATGGTAGTTTGTATTTCTGTGGGATCTGTGGTGATATCCCCTTTTTCATTTTTTATTGCGTCTATTTGATTCGTCTCTCTTTTCTTCTTTATTAGTCTTGCTAGTGGTCTATCGATTTTGTTGATCTTTTCAAAAAACCAGCTCCTGGATTCATTGATTTTTTGTGTCTCTATTTCCTTCAGTTCTGCTCTGATCTTAGTTATTTCTTGCCTTCTGCTAGCTTTTGAATGTGTTTGCTCTTGCTTCTCTAGTTCTTTCAATTGTGATGTTAGGGTGTCAATTTTAGATCTTTCCTGCTTTCTCTTGTGGGCATTTAGTGCTATCAATTTCCCTCTACACACTGCTTTGAATGTGTCCCAGAGATTCTGGTATGTTGTCTCTTTGTTCTCGTTGGTTTCAAAGAACATCTTTATTTCTGCCTTCATTTCCTTATGTACCCAGTAGTCATTCAGGAGCAGGTTGTTCAGTTTCCATGCAGTTGAGCGGTTTTGAGTGAGTTTCTTAATCCTGAGTTCTAGTTTGATTGCACTGTGGTCTGAGAGACAGTTTGTTATAATTTCTGTTCTTTTACATTTGCTGAGGAGAGCTTTACTTCCAACTATGTGGTCAATTTTGGAATAGATGTGGTGTGGTGCTGAAAAGAATGTATATTCTGTTGATTTGGGGTGGAGAGCTCTGTAGATGTCTATTAGGTCCACTTGGTGCAGAGCTGAGTTCAATTCCTGGATATCCTTGTTAACTTTCTGTCTCGTTGATCTGTCTAATGTTGACAGTGGGGTGTTAAAGTCTCCCCCTATTATTGTGTGGGAGTCTAAGTCTCTTTGTAGGTCACTAAGGAGTTGCTTTATGAATCTGGGTGCTCCTGTATTGGGTGCATATATATTTAGGATAGTTAGCTCTTCTTGTTGAATTGATCCCTTTACCATTATGTAATGGCCTTCTCTGTCTCTTTTGATCTTTGATGGTTCAAAGTCTGTTTTATCAGAGACTAGGATTGCAACCCCTGCCTTTTTTTGTTTTCTATTTGCTTGGTAGATCTTCCTCCATCCCTTTATTTTGAGCCTATGTGTGTCTCTGCACATGAGATGGGTTTCCTGGAGACAGCACACTGATGGGTCTTGACTCTTTATCCAATTTGCCAGTCTGTATCTTTTAATTGGAGCATTTAGCCCATTTACATTTAAGGTTAATATTGTTATGTGTGAATTTGATCCTGTCATTATGATGTTAGCTGGTTATTTTGCTCTTTAGTTGATGCAGTTTCTTCCTAGCCTTGATGGTCTTTACAATTTGGCATGTTTTTTTTTTTTTTTTTTTTTTTTTTGAGACGGAGTTTCGCTCTGTTGCGCAGGCTGGAGTGCAGTGGTGCGATCTCGGCTCACTGCAAGCTCCGCGTCCCGGGTTCACGCCATTCTCCTGCCTCAGCCTCCCGAGTAGCTGGGACTACAGGTGCCCGCCACCATGCCTGGCTAATTTTTTTGTATTTTTAGTAGAGACGGGGTTTCACCGTGTTAGCCAGGATGGTCTTGATCTCCTGACCATGTGATCCGCCTGCCTCAGCCTCCCAAATTGCTGGGATTACAGGCTTGAGCCACCGCGCCCGGCCACAATTTGGCATGTTTTTGCAGTAGGTGGTACCAGTTGTTCTTTTCAATGTTTATTGCTTCCTTCAGGAGCTCTTAAGACAGAGTCCCGCTCTGTTACCCAGGCTTGTTGGTAATGAAGTTTTTGGTGTCACAAAAAAAAGAATTAACACTGGAACAAATGATGAAACAAATGAACAATGAAAGTAATGGCAAGCTTTACTTTCTGCAGAAAGGGTGCTACTCAATAGCTGTCCAGCCACGAAAGCACAACAAACAAAGGAGACTGACACGTCTACCCTACTGCTGTGTCCAGTTTCCACTGGTTGAAAGAGGACCTCACATTTTACACTTCACCAGACTGGCTATTAGTTTAAAACTTTATTAGGTAAGGGGGATAGAACAAAGAAAGAAAAGGAAGTTGCCCAGGGATAGTTAAGGAAGCATCTCCAAATAAGGAATGGCATGCACTATGGGCTGGGGCTTGTCTAGTTCTGTCAATGCTGGAGGAAGCTAGGACAGCTGATTTGGGATACACAGACACTTACACACACACACACACACACACACACACACTAACAGTGGATAGCAATCTTATAGTAAGAAATTGTGACTTTTTATAATCTTTGAAGAACCTTCCCATTTCTCACAGGCTGGAGTGCAGTGACGCGATCTTGGCTCACTGCAACCTCCGCCTCCCGGGTTCAGGCCATTCTTCTGTCTTAGCCTTTCAAGTTGCTGGGACTACAGGTGCATGCCACAAAGCCCAGCTAATTTTTTTGTATTTTTAGTAGAGATGGGGTTTCAACATATTGGTCAGGCTGGTCTCCAACTCCTGACCTCAGGTGATCCACCCACCTCAGCCTCCCAAAGTACTGGGATTACAGGTATGAGCCATCACGCCTGGCCTGTTTCTTATTTTTTAACAAAAAAAAATTTTTTTTAATTAAATAGGCTGGATGCAGTGGTTCATGCCTGTTAATACCAGCAATTTGGAAGGCTGAGGTAGGTGGATTTCTTGAGGCCAGGAGTTTGAGACTAGCTTGGCAACATGGTGAAACCCCATCTCTACTAAAAAATACAAGAATTAGCCAGGCATGGTAGCCACACGCCTGTAATCCCAATTATGTTGGGAGGCTGAGGCATGAGAACCATTTGAACCCAGGAGACAGAGGTTGTGGTGAGCCAAGATCACACCACTGCCCTCCAGCCTGGGTGACAAAGTGAGACTCTGTCTTAAAAAATAAATAGAAAAAAGCTTCTAGAATAAAGATATAAGAAAAAAAATATTTTGGCCAGGCATGGTGGCTCACAGTTGTAATCCTAGCATTCTGGGAGGCCAAGGTGGGAGGATCACCTGAGGTTGGGAGTTCGGAGACCAGCCTGACCAAGATGGAGAAATCCCATCTCTACTAAAAATACAAAGTTAGCCAGGTGTGGTGGTGCACACCTGTAATCCCAGCTACTAGGGAGGCTGAGGCAGGAGAATCGCTTGAACCTGGGAGGTGGAGGTTGGGGTGAGCCAAGATTGTGCTACTGCACTCCAGCCTGGGCAAAAAGAGCAAAACTCCGTCTCAAAAAAAATAAATAAATAAATAAATAAACTTGCACAGCTGTTTAATGTGTTTGTGTGTTAGGTATTATTACGAAAGAGTTTAAAAGTTAAAAAAATTAAAAAGTTTACAAAGAAAAAGAATTATAGTATGATAAGGTTAATTTATTATTGAAGAAAGAAAAACATTTTAATTAATTTAGTATAGTTAAGTGTATGGTACATATAGAGTCTACAGTGGTGTACAGTAATGTCTTGGGCCTTCCTATTCACTCACCAATCACTCACTCACTCAGAGCTACTTCCATTCTTATGGTAAGTATACCATTTTAAAATCTTTTATACTGTATGTTAGATATGTTTAGATATATAAATAACAGTTGTATTATAATTATCTATACTACTCAGTACAGTATTATATAGTACAGGATCGCAGCATAAGAGGAATAGGCTGTACTATAGAGCATAGGCATGTGGTAGGCAATACCATTTGTGTAAATATACTCTTATGATGGTCATACAATGATGAAATTGCCTAACAAAACATTTCTCACAATGCATCCCTGTTGTTAAGTGGTGCATGACTGTATTAGAAAACCATTCACATAAAAACCAGTATCTAATAAAGCCTCCAAACAAATTTAATTATATAAAGAGACTTTGAATACATTTGTACACATTATAGGTATGCTGCCAAATTTGCCCTATTTAATGGATTGAGTGAAATAAATGGGTCTGATCAGTTTATTACAATGGAAAGATTTTGTTGTGGGATAACTGAGGGCTCTGAAACTTCCAAACAATCCACTAACACTGCCCCCTCCAAAGTTGATTTTTATGGGAAAACATAATTTTGGCATTTAGTTTGGGATGACTGTATATCTGGTTGTCCAACTGCAGCAAGAGTCTTGGCAGTTTATGCCCTGACAGCACAACCATGAAATATACTCAGGTATTTAGAAAGAGCCATTTGAAAAAAAGGGAGCATACAGAGAATCCAGGGAGAATACTTTTTAACCAGCAGGCCATAGTTTTGGACATCACCAAGCAGGTCTGATGCAGAAACACTGGATTTGGGGTTTAAATGGCAGAGCTGGGCCAGGTGCAGTGGCTCACACCTGTAATCCCAGTAGTTTGGGAGGCCAAGGCAGGCAGATCATGAGGTCAGGAGTTTGAGACCAGCCTGGCCAACACAGTGAAACCCGTATCTACTAAAAATACAAAAAAATTAGCCAGGTGTGGTGGCGGGCACCTGTAATCCTAGCCACTTAGAAGGCTGAGACAGGAGAATTGCTTGAACTCAGGAGGTGGAGGCTGCAGTGAGCCGAGATCGCGCCACTGCACACCAGCCCGGGGAACGGTGGGAGACTCCGTCTCTAAATAAATAAAATAAAATAAAATAAAATAAAATAAAATAAAATAAAATAAAATAAAATAAAATAAAATAAATGGCAGAGCTGGGTATTTCTCTGTAAGTAGTGTTCTGAAGATTTAAAGAATAAGGTTTAGGGAAGACCATCTCTGTTTCCATTTTAAGTTAAATGCTGATAACTCAGTGAAGATACTTGTCACTATTTGTAAGAGACAGAAAAGGGTAAGTAATACTGTACTCTTTTACCACATTAACTAACTCTAGCCCAATATCAAAATAAGAAACAGTATGGAAAATATACATTCTGTTTTACACAAATGTACTCCCCAATACAACAGTCTAATTTAAAAAATAGTTTACAAAATCATATCATGGAAACAGTACTTCCCTGGCCCACCCTGACCCTCTTTGGGCTGTGTCCCTCTACAAGAGATGAGGAATCTATCAGACCAATGGGATATGCCCACCTGCTTATCAAACCCCAGTTCTACACCATTGTCCAAGTATAGGGACTCACAGACTCCTTGCCCTACAGTCTGGATCCTGTTGTCTGAGCCTGCAAAGGCCTCTTCTCTAGGCATACTGCATACCCAATGTACATATTACTGGGCCCCTGGGTGATGAATGGGCAGCTATTTGGGCGGGTGGTATTGACAGAGTTTCCAGATGTGGGGCTAAAGTGTTGGCATGCATGTGTGAGAAACTCTTAACTGGTGTGGGAAGGAGCTGAAGGTAAGATGATAAAAGGTATGTCATATGTCAGCTCCCCAGACCCTCAATATTTTGGTGTAGAATTTTTTTTTTTTTTTTTAATCTTTTTTGAGACAATTTCGCTCTTTCTGCCCGGGCTGGAGTGCAATGGTGCGATCTCGGCTCACTGCAACCTCCGTCTCCCAGGTTCATGTGATTCTCCTGCCTCAGCCTCCCAAGTAGCTGGGATTACAGGCGCCTGCCACCATGCCCGGCTAATTTTTTTTTGTATTTTTAGTAGAGACGGGGTTTGATAGCCTCGATCTCTTGACTTCGTGATCTGCCCACCTCGGCCTCCCAAAGTGTTGGGATTACAGGCGTGAGCCACTGTGCCCGGCCATTCTGGTGTCAATTCTTAGGAGTCAAAAAGTCTACATTTTGGCCGGGCACAGTGGCTCACGCCTGTAATTCCAGCACTTTGGGAGGCTGAGGCAGGCGGATCACGAGGTCAGGAGATCGAGATCACGATGAAACCCCGTCTCTACTAAAAATACAAAAAATTAGCTGGGCGCAGTGGTGGGTGCCTGTAGTCCCAGCTACTCGGGAGGCTGAGGCAGGAGAATGGCGTGAACCCAGGAGGCGGAGCTTGCAGTGAGTGGAGATTGCGCCACTGCACTCCAGCCTGGGCGACAGAGCAAGACTCCGTCTCAAAAAGAAAAAAAAAAAAAAGTCTACATTTCAACCTGCCCTTCCAGCTGATGACAGTACACTTGTGAAAGTAAAAGGAAACAATGTATATTATATAATAAGTTTGTTAGCTTGCTTTATGACATAAATATTCACACATCTACAGTCTTGTTCCAGGTCCAGTAAATGTTAGGAATGAGTATGTATACAAAAACTGCCATAAAAAAATTGTATCTTCTTAATGTTCATTAATGTATTTGAGTTGATTTTATTGAGAGCTCTTACTGATAATTTCTTACCTGTTCTTTCACTGGAGTATTAACATTAGACAGGCACTGCTGGCAAACAGCCAAAAAGGATTTCACCGTTTTCCTCAATACCAACAAATCCTCCTGTAAGACACATTCAAATTTGCAAGCGTGAATTACAGGATCACAGAAAACTGATCTAGAAGAAACAGTAAGTGGAAAATAGCAAAACTGGCTTATTCTCAAGGAAATTCATATAACCAATTTAATGTTGGGAACCATTTAATGTAGTCATTTCTTAGTTATCTGTCCTAATAGAAGGGGTAGTGACATTGACACCTAAAACAGTTATAGTTAGCTATGGAATACTCAGTATGATTGTTTTCAAAAGATTTCCTTTATAAATATGGTTTACTTAGGTTGATTAAAATTGCTAGTCATTCCTGTGACACACATTACTGCTAGTAAAGTGAGGCAGCAGAGCAGCACACTGAAAAAACTCAATTAGGCAACAAATGTGTACTGAATTTCTCTTATATCTCAGCACTCTGCAAAATGTCAGGGGAAGAAAGATAAATTTAACACAGTGCCATGCCCTCAAATAGTTAATATTCTAGCAGACAGACCAATTACAGAGATGAAGTGTTCAGTTATTGTATTAACTCTAACTGTAGCAAAATTGGAGAAATCTTCATAGGAGGATGGGCTTTAATCTAAGGTTGAATGGGTAAATGGATTTAATTAGATGGCCAGGTAAGATTCCATAAAGAACATTTGAAAAGACCAAAAGGAAATTTCAAGTCGAGTGCAGTGGCTCATGCCTGCAATCCCAGTGCTTTGGGAGGCCCAGGTGAGAGGATTGCTTGAATCCAAGAGTTTGAGACCAGTGTGGGCAACACAGAAAATCAGCTGCGTAAGGTGGAGCATGCCTGTAGTCCGAGTTACTGGGGAGGCTGAGGCAGGAAGATCACTTGAGCCCATGGGGTCAAGGCTGAAGTGAGACATGATTGGGCCACTGCATTCTAGCCTGGGTGACAGAGCAAGACCCTGGCTTAAAATATTTTAAATTTATTGGGTGCTTACAACCCATCAGGCACTGGTTTAAGGGCTATTATATAGTTTAACATTTACACTGATCCTAAGAAACAGTAATTATTAGCGAGGGGTTGAAACTAGGACTATCTGATATAAGAGCTCATATTCTTCTCATTGACTAATGAGTAAGACACATGCAGATACCAACATTTAAAACTGTAATGAAGAGTAATTACCTGAGGAAAGGCTAATGTAGAAACACTTAAAAAGTACTCAACTAAAACTCTTTAAGCCACTCTATTTTATACAGATGACAGCACTTAGTCTTTTTGGGGATCTTTACATCCCAAATAATGACACTTCAAAAATTACACACATATTTTCTTTTGCTAACATGAGTACAGTATGTGGAAGAAGGAGCGAGTTCATCTTGTGGAGAGCAGTAAAAAGGACATCCTCTTGAGAACTTTTCATGTTTCTGCAGATAAATATCTAATAACCAAACTTCAACATTCCTGAAACTTCTTTAATTTTAAACATTCAAAATACATTGAGGGAAACAGATAAGGGAAAAGGCAACTGCAATATAGTGTAAAGAGTGCTATGGTAGGAGAAAACATGGGCCCCATGTTGGAAAATCTAACTCAGAGTCAAAAGTAGTCATGGAAGAGTTCCCAAAGAAGATAACACGTAAGCTGAGTCCTGAAGGAGAAAAATAATCTAGCTACAGAAAAAGGTATTCCAGGTAAGGCACAGATATTCAAAAAAGCAGAGGTGGCTGGGTGCGGTGGCTCACGCCTGTAATCCCAGCACTTTGGGAGGCTGAGACAGCCAGATCACCTGAGGTCAGGAGTTAGAGACCAATCTGGCCAACATGATGAAACCCTGTCTCTACTAAAAATAGAAAAATTAGCCGTGTGTGGTGGTGCATGCCTGTAATCCCAGCTACTCGGGAGGCTGAGGCAGGAGAATGGCTTGAATTTGGGAGGCAGAGGTTGCAGTGAGCCGAGATTGCGCCACTGCACCCCAGCCCGGGCAACAGAGCAAGACTCCATCTCAAAAAAAAAAAAAAAAAGAGTGCAGAGGTGCTTTTGAGGAACTGTTAATTTATTGTAGCTGGGGTATAAATAGGGAAGACAGCAGCAAGAAAAAAAGCTAAAGAAGAATAAAACCATTTGCATTTACATAGAAGACCATTTAAAATATCACGTTAAATCATTTGAATATTGTCCTGCTGGCAATAAGGAACTACTGAAGAAGGATTTTTAGCATGACAGTGCTAAAATTTTGTGTAAATGAATCATATTCTAAAGACAATGGAGAATGATGTGGAATAGGCCAGTTAGAGTAGTCACATCTTTCGTTGAGAGCTGGTATGTACCACATACTGTGTTCCCAGGACTATAAATTTACATTTCACCATCACTCTACAAAGTAAATGGTAATATTCCTGGTTTTATAGACAAGAAAACTGATATTCACAGCACCCATAGATGCTAAGTGACAGAGCAAGGATCCAAACGTGGGACTGTTCTTAATCATTACTGTGTATTTTATTGCATATGAACAAAGGCCATAGGATTTTTTTTTTTTTTTTTTTTTTGAGACGGAGTCTCACTCTGTCACCCAGGCTGGAGTGCAGTGGTGCGACCTCGGCACACTGCAGCCTCTGCCTCCTGGGTTCAAGCAATTCTGCTGCCTCAGCCTCCTGAGTAGCTGGGACTACAGGTGTGTGCTGCCATACCTGGCTAATTTTTGTATTTTTAGTAGATACGGGGTTTCACCATGTTGGCCAAGATGGTCTTGATCTCCTGACCTTGTGATCCGCCAGTCTTGGCCTCACAAAGTGCTGGGATTACAGGCGTGAGCCACTGTGCCCAGCCAGGGATAATTTAGAATGAGGGCCTGAAAATAATATATTGGCTCTAAAGATATGGATAGATGAAAGATAAAGCAGTAGAACTGATAGAATTTAGGGAGCAATCGGGTAGAGGCTGTTGATGATTACTCCTTAATTTCTAGGGAGCTGCCTACTAGAGGAATTGTGGTATTAAGTCATCAAGATAAAAAACACAGGAACAGGCCAGGCATGATGGTTCACGCCTGTAATCTGAGCACTTTGGGAGGCTGAGGCTGGCGGATCACCTGAGGTCAGGAGTTCAAGACCAGCCTGGGCAACATGGTGAAACCCAGTCTCTACTAAAAATATAAAAATGAGCCGGACGTGGTGGTGGGCACCTGTAATCCCAACTATTCAAGAAGCTGACGCAGGAGAATTGCTTGAATGCAGAAGGCGGAGGTTGCAGTGAGCTGAGATTGATTGTGCCACTGCACTCCAGCCTGAGAGACAGAGTAAGACCCTGTCTCCAAAAAAAAAAAAAAAAAAAAAAAAAAAAAGAAACATAGGAACAAATGCAGTTAGTAATAGTTAAATTTTAGAGATGATGATTTTGAGATCCCTAATAGATAGCTTGAAGATGTCTAGTAGGCAGCTGGGTATAGGAGTTCAAAGCCCAAGAGAAAGAATTTGAGTAAGAATAAGGATTTGGAAGTCTTCAGCATTTAGATAGCAACAGATGTGTCAGAATTGGATGAGACTGCTCAAGGAGAATACACAGAGAAAGATGACAGCAAGTATCTTGGGAAATACCAATATTTGAAAGATGAATGACAAAGAAGAGCTTATGAAGAAATCTAAGAAATTATTTGAGAAGTAGAAATAAAACCAGGAGAATATGATATCCCGGAGGTAAGAAAACATTAAAAAATGAATAATTAACAATGACAAATGCCACAGAGAGATAAGAGATAAGGATTAAAAGTGCCCCAGGGATATAGCAATTATGAAGCTGTGGGTAACCTTGGGGAGAGCACTTTCAATGGAGTTATGAGTGCTGAGTCAGACTGCAGTGAGCTGAAAGGAAGATAAGGAAGAAGTCAACTCTTTCAAAAAAGTATGATTATAAAGAGTCAGTGAAAAATAGGATGGGGCTGATAGAAGTCTTTTAAGGTTGATGGATTTTTTTTTGGTCACTCGACCTTTTTAATAGAAAAGATTTGAGAATGTTTGCTGAATGAAAAGTAGTTAAAAGAACAAAAAGCAAGCAATGCTATTAACTAGCTATATGATCTCAGAAAAATTATTTTACATCTCAGGATTAAAGATATTTAAATCTATAAACAAGAGAGTTGAACTAGGTATTCTGAGGTTCTATGTTACTCTGATTCTGCTAAATTAACTCTAGGAAACTCAAATGAGAACAGATAGCTGTCAACTTATAAACCTTCCAGTATTCAAAGGAACACTGTTCCACTGTTAGTACCTAAAATAGTGCTTTGCATATAGTAGGTATTTAATAAATAGTTACTGAATGAAATGTTGGTATACTTAATATGGATGTTTACCACAATCCTAGGGGCAACTTATAATGTGTTCATTTCATCAAACAATAAATAATTGTTGAGTTTTTAAGAAATGATGCTAAGAGTTACTAATGTTCCTTTACTCCCTCAGATTTCTTGATTAGTATATAAAAATGTCTAGGGAATCAGCCATCTTAGGAGTTGGAGGCAAAAGATTCCTTTAAAGGTTGAGCACAAAGCAAATGTGTCTTATGTAAAATGATTACTTCCCAAAACATCTAAAGAGTAGTACATTTAATACCACAAATAAGTAAGTAACCTACTGATGAACTAATTAACAGTAGTATTTTAAGAGACGCTGGAAACGTGAAACAACCAAGGAAACAGAAGAAATTAAAGGCTTTCTTTCTTTTTTTTTTTTGAGACAGAGTTTTGCTCTTATTGCCCAGGCTGGAGTGCAGTGGCGCTATCTTGGCTCACTGCAACCTCCGCCTCCTGGGTTCAAGTGATTCTCCTGCCTCAGCCTCCCGAAAAGCTGGGATTACAGGTGCCCACTGCCACGCCCAGCTACTATTTTTTTTCTTGTATTTTTAGTAGAGACAGGGTTTCGTCATGTTGACCAGGCTGGACTCGAACTCCTGACCTTAGGTGATCCACTCGTCTCGGCCTCCCAAAGTGCTGGGATTAGAGGCATGAGCCACCACGCCTGGCCAGGCTTTCTTTATTGTTATTATTTTTTCCTCTGTTTCCAATGGGGATGGACTACAGACCTTCTTTAGCAATAAAGTTTGGCCTAGATTTGGATGCAACCTAAATATTATTTGAGTGCTCATGAAAGTTAATTTAATTGTAACTATATTCCACTGAGAGAGTTATACATACTGACAGATTTGGGTAAATGAGCACAGATATTGTATACTTAACAAAGTTAGCTAATCTCTTACAGTAAATCCTTTGAACAGTTGGGAAGAGAATTTAGCTTCCTGAGAATTTCAGAACTCAGTGCTTTTATTCATCCACTTCATGATGTTGGCCTGTTACTATATTTCATTTCATTTAAGTAGTGGGAATTATGATTCCCAGGACTGTGATTTTGCTCAAGTTGAGGAAGGCTGCCATTACTGGGTCATGTGATAGTAAGTATCTATAAATTTTCAGGGTGTTAGATCAAGATTTTGAAATTAGTTCAGGATTTGCCAATTTAAGACTCTAATAGTAGGAAAACAAAGAAGTCTCATAGAGTTAGCTTTAGTCTTAACGCCCTTAAAGAACAATAGATAATATTCAAGAGAAAAAGAAAAAGAAATATAAAAAGATTTGGAATAGGGCAAATTATAAGAGCTTGTTCTAAATAGGTGAAAATTAGCACATTAACTACGAATTCTTTTAAAATATAAATCACTGACAGCTTTTTAATTTGAAAAAAGTTACATTCCTCATATTATGGATACTGTCACTTCTCATCTGCTATAATAGCTGTAATTCATTATGAAAAAAAGTAAATGTGCTTAACTTACTTCATTTTATCTGGGCCAGAATGCAGTAATAATAAAAGTTAACATTTATCCACACTTGCTACTTGCCAGGCACTAATCTAAATTTTTCACAGATTAACAACTGATCCTTACAACTGTGATAGGTATTGGTATTATCACCCCCACTTTACGTATAAAGAAACAGGCACGGCCGGGCACGGTGGCTTACGCCTGTAATCCCAGCACTTTGGGAGGCCGAGGTGGGCGGATCACGAGGTCAGGAGATCGAGACCATCCTGGCTAACACGGTGAAATCCCGTCTCTACTAAAAGTACAAAAAATTAGCTGGGCGTGGTGGCAGGCGCCTGTAGTCCCAGCTACTCGGGAGGCTGAGGCAGGAGAATGGCATGAACCCAGGAGGCAGAACTTGCAGTGAGCTGAGATCGCGCCACTGTACTCCAGCCTGGGCAACAGTGCAAGACTCCATCTCAAAAAAAAAAAAAAAAAAGAAACAGGCACAGAGATGTTAAGCAACAGGCCCAAAGACACACAGCCATTAAGTAGCAAAGTGAAATAACAAAAGCAGTCTGCCTCCAGACTGTGGTCTTAACAAGTATGCTATAATGACTCTTCAATATGATAAAATTAATATGTGGCAACTTGCAGAGACAGGCAGCATTATGAAAGTAAGAAATTTGGCTGGGTGTGGTAGCTCACGCCTGTAATCTCAGCACTTTGGGAGGCTGAGGTGAGTGGATCACCTGAGGTCAGGAGTTCGCGACCAGCCTGGCCAACATGGCAAAACCCTGTCTCTACTAAAAATACAAAAACTGCCGGGGGTGGTGGCACATGTCTGTAGTCCTAGCTACTCCAGAGGCTGAGACAGGAGAACTGCTTGAACCTTGGAGGTGTAGGTTGCAGTGAGCAAAGATTGCACCATTGCACTCCAGCCTGGGCAACAGAGCAAGACTCCGTCTCAAAAAGAAAAAAAAAAAAAAAAAAAAAAGAAATTTGAGGCCAGGCGTGGTGGCTCACACCTGTAATCTTAGCACTTTGGGAGGCCAAGGCGGGTGGACCACTTGAGGTCAAGAGTTTGATACCAGCCTGGCCAAACAGGTGAAACCCCATCTCTACCAAAAATACAAAAAATTAGACAGACGTGGTGGCACACACCTTTAGTCCCATACTCTGGAGGCTAAGGCAGAAGGATCACTTGAGCCTGCGAGGCAGAGGCTGCAGTGAGCTGAGATTACTCCACTGCACTCCAGCCTGGGCAACAGAGTGAGACTCCATTTCAAGAAAAAAAAAAAAAGTAAGAAATTTGAAAGTTGAATTACTCAAATATATTTATATATAAACAAAAAAGCCAGTTAACTCACTAGACATTGAAAAAGAATAATACAAGAACAAGATATGCTGATTATACAGACTGTCATTTTAAGAAACTAGAATACAATGGAATTTTACTTCCACAAATCCCCTTTCTAGTCAGATTACCTGGATTATAGGAGTGGGAACTGAAGTTAATGGGTGAATACAGAAGAGTAATCTATGCTATTTTATCTCACTTCTCTTAGTTCATATAAAATGTCCTTATATTGATGCTTCCTTTCAAATTTCCTTTTCCTAAATGAAACCAATATTTTATCTTATTTTTAGAAAGCAGCACAGCATCAAAAGCACTCTTTCTGGCTGGGTGGGACAATTCACACCTATGATCCCAGTACTTTGGGAGGGGGAGGCAGGAGGAACGCTTGAGGCCAGGAGTTCAAGAACAGCCTGGGCAACAAAACAAGACCTGTCTCTGCAATATATCAGCCAGGTGTGGTGACATGCACCTATAGTCCCAGCTACTCAGGAGGCTGAGGCGGGAGGATCTCTTGAGCCTAGGAGATTGAGGCTGCAGTGAGCCATGACTGTGCCCCTGCACTCTGGCCTGAGCAACAGAGTGAGACCCTGTCTCTACAGAAAACCAACTTTTTCCTAGATTAGCTGCAGAAAGGAATTCAGACGGCTCAAGTAGTAAGATCACACTGAGATGTAAATCATGGTATCGTGGTTATATTTTGCATCAATTTTGCAAGTAGCTTTATTAGATTGGCTAAGGTTTTTGCTTCGTGGTAGGTCTAGTGAAACCGAGAATTAGAAGACTGAAACCTACATATACCCATATACAAAAGGGCTAAAATAGTTTCAGTTTATCAGTGATCTATTAACCAAGATAAGAGGAGAAACCTCTTAAAGAGACAGAGTCTCACTATGCCTCCCAGGCTGGAGTGCGGTGGTACAATCATAGCTCAGTGTGGCCTTGAACTCCTGGGCTCAAGTGATCCTCTTGTCTCAGCCTCCCAAGCGGCTGGGAATACAGATGTGTGCTACCACACCTGGGCTAATTTTATATTTTTTGTAGAGACAAGGTCTTGATATGTTGCTCAGGCTGACTTTGAACTCCTGGGCTCAAACAATCCTCCTGCCTTAGCCTCTCAAAGTGCTGGGCTTACGGGCATTAGCCGCCATGCTTGGCCAAGAAGAGAAACCTCTTTCAACAAATTAAGTTGACGTTTTTAAAATACAGTCTTGGCCGGGCGCAGTGGCTCATGCCTGTAATCCCAGCACTTTGGCAGGCCGAGGCAGGCGGATCACAAGGTCAGGAGTTCGAGACCAGCCTGGCCAATATGGTAAAACACCATCTCTACTAAAAATACAAAAAAAATTAGCTGGGTGTGGTGGTACATGCCTGTAATCCCAGCTACTCAGGAGGCTGAGGCAGGAGAATTGCTTGAACCCGGGAGGCGGAGGTTGTGGTGAGCCGAGATCGTGCCACTGCACTCCAGCCTGGGTGACAGAGTGAGACTCTGTCTCAAAAATAAATAAATAAAAATAAAATAAAATAAAATACAGTCTTGTCAGCAAGACAAGACTTCATTGTCATCAACAATGAAGAACCCCAAATATGGAAGGCACAATTAAGCTGGTGAATTTATCATATAAGCTATATTAGAAAGAAGCTTTCCTAAAGGCACAAAGGCTCAACTCTGACATCTTAGGAAGAAAAAAGATCTTTAAATGTAGACTGACCCATAACAGCAAACTATATGATTACAGTCAGTGAGGAAAGGCAAGGGAGTTTAATTCCTATATACACAAAAACAGAAGTATATAGATTTTAAATGTGTGATTCCTTTTAATTTTCTTCCACAATAGTAGCCAGCACTACAGGCACACACCACTACACCTACCTAATTTTTTTTTTTTTTTTTGTATTTTTTTGTAGAGACCAGGTACCACCATGTTGCCCAGGCTTTGTTCCAAAATTTTACATGGCTAGTGGAGGACCAAGTTTAGTTGAGTTTTCATCCATAGCTATGAAATACTGTTAACATAATCACAGTCAGAAAATGAAGCCATGGAAAAACTAATTAGTAAACACATAAAACTTTAGCTCAACATTATCTGACAAATACAGATTTTTGGAATGGGCAGAAATAAACAGTAAAGTAGCAAAACAAGGACCTAGACCAGATAAAAATTCTCAGAATACAAAAATAAAGCCTGCTAAAAATTTAGTGATCAATTTTCATGATGACAAGGAAGCACAAAACTAAACTTCTGCTTACCCAGAAAAGGCAAATATGTTTTTCTAACTGACAAAGTTTGGTAAACAAGGCCAAGAAGTTAACTTATTAGGCCACTGGTTGGCAAACTTTTTGTATTAAGGATCAGATAGTAAATATTTTAGGCTTTGCAGTCCATATGGTCTGGATCCAACTACTTAACTGTCAGTGTAGCATGAAAGTAGTCCTAGATAGTACATAAATCAATGAGCATGGTTGTGTTCCAATAAAACATCATTTACAAAAACACATCAGGTCAGATTTGGCCCATGGTCTGAAGTTTGCTGAGCCTGTTCTGAGCTATAAAGATCTTTGGAGACAAACTGTATTATGTTTCTTTGTACCTACCACAGTGACTAATATATAACAAGGTTCATTAAATTACTTTTCACCTGAAGTAAGTTATTATCCATACTATATATAAAACAGAACTAAATTCATTCACTCGGAACAAGTGACAAAAAGAACAAGACACAAAAGGCCCCACCACTGTAGAAGGGGAAACACTATGCTCTATTTCTGAGATTGTTTTCTTGTAAGAGTAATTGCTACTGGCAACTTTCTTCAGTGGGATAGGGGGAGAGTGTGCAACTTTTGTGAATATACAATAAAACGACTATTGGATATTTAAACCCCAAATGTAATACCTAGTTTTCAGTGTTGTTGCTGCTCTTGGCGATCTGAATCCCCACCTGCTGACTCCTGCCATTGCCTCAAAGGCTAATCCACTTATGATCCAGGAACCCTTAAGCTGCCTACTGTAGTTCCAAAACATCTTCTGATTTCTTTCCTGTAGTATACAAAGATGAAGGAAGCTAAAGAAGGAGTCAGAGGAACAGGGGAAAAGCAGTGACTGTTAGGACCAAAGTGAGAGACTTGAATTCCCAAATTATCCCAAAAATTCAGATGGAGGACTAAATCTATCACACTGTATCCCAAACCTACACTACCCATCAAGTATGTTTATGTATGCCCATAGCCTCAGGCAATAGTTCAATAGTTCATTTTGGTTTGGGCAGGGGAGAAGACTACAAAAGCAAAGATTAGGACTGCGATTTAATGCCAACAAAATAACATTTACTATTAATTCAAACACTTCTTTCAATTTAATCTTCTCAACAAACCTATCCAGCAGTGAGTATCATTCTCATTTTATATACCGGGAAAGTGAAGCTCAAGGTGAAGTACCTTGCTTATCTTGCCACAGGTGGTAAGAAGTGGAGTAAAAATTCGAACTCAATTTTAACTCCAAAGACCATGTTCCAACACACACAAAAAATGCTGGAAACAGAAGAACTGGGAGCTGCTTTTTTTTTTTTTTTTTTTTTTTTTTTGAGACGGAGTCTTGCTCTGTTGCCCAGGCTGGAGTGCAGTGGTGCGATCTTGGCTCACTGCAACCTCCGCCTCCTGGGTTCAAGCGATTCTCCTGCCTCAGCCTCCTGAGTAGCTGGGATTACAGGCATGCACCACCACGCCCAGCTAATTTTTATATTTTTAGTGGAGACAGGGTTTCACCATGTTGGTCAGGCTCATCTCGAACTCCTGGCCTTCAGATCCGCCCACCTCGGCCTCCCAAAGTGCTGAAATTACAGGCATCAGCCACCGCACCCGGCAGGGAGCTACTTATACAGATAAATTGTGTAAGCAACAAGAAGTCATTTAACAAACAACTAGTAACTGTTACTTATTAGGAAAAACAATTTTTAATGAAAAACCTACTGTAGAAAGGAAAATGCATTACTGTACCACTTAGGGGATATTAAGCAGGATAAGATACCTATTTCTTTTTTACTCAAATAACCTGACAGGAAAGGAAACTTCTTTTATCATTAATTTTGGTGGGGGAAATCTCAAATCTCTGTACTAGAAAGTGCTACGTTTTGTCTAAATATTCTTTTTTTTATATATAATAACTTTAAAAAAAAGAGATGGGATCTCACTATTTTGGCCAAGTTGGTCTTGAACTCCTGGCCTCAACCAATCCTCCTGCCTCATCCTCCCAAAATGTCTAAATATTCTTAATATTGGTTTAGGCTTCTGATAAGCTTAGTGAAAACATATTTTTACATTGTAATACTTGTTATTTAGAATTAATCATCTTGGTCCTGCCTTGTTACTTAGATCATGAAGTATTAAATGTCATAAGAAGTTTGGATGTTTGTAAACTAGGCTACTGTCTCTTAAGAAGTAAAAACAGCATTCACTGGGGACAGGTTAGTGAGGCTGAGAAGGCCTTATGCTTTATTTATTTATTTATTTATGTAATTTTTTTTGAGACTGAGTCTCACTCTGTCACCCAGGGTGGCGTGCAGTAGCGTGATCTCCACCTCCCAGTTCAAGCAATTCTCCTGTCTCAGCCTCCTGAGTAGCTGGGACTACAGGCGCACACCACCACATTTGGCTAATTTTTTTGTATTTTTAGTAGAGACGGGGTTTCACCATATTGGTCAGGCTGGATTTATTTTTATCATTATTCTTTTTTGAGATGGATTCTTGCTTTGTCGCCCAGGCTGGAGTGCAGTGGTGTCATCTCAGTTCACTGCAGCCTCCACCTCCTGGGTTCCAGCAATTCTCCTGCCTCGGCTTTCCGAGTAGCTGGGATTACAGGCGTGTGCCACCACACCTGGTTAATTTTTGTATTTTTAGTAGAGATGGGGTTTTACCATGTTGGCCAGGCTGGTCTCAAACTCCTGACCTCAGGTGATCCGCCCGTGTTGGCCCCCCAAAGTGCTGGGATTACAGGTGTGAGCCACTGCCCTGGCCTTATGCTATTTTTTTTCTTCTTTTTTGAGATGCAGTCTCACTCTGTCGCCCAGGCCGGAGTGCGGTGGCATGATCTTGGCTCACTGCAACCTCCGCCTCCTGGGTTCCAGCAATTCTTCTGCCTCAGCCTCCCGAGTAGCTGGGACTACAGGTGCCCACCACCACACCTGGCTAATTTTTTCTATTTTTGGTAGAGATGAGGTTTCACCATATTGGCCAGGCTGGTCTTGAACTCCTGACTTTGTGATCTGCCCACCTCGGCCACCCAAATTGCTGGGATTACAGATGTGAGTCACCGCACCCGGCCCCTTATGCTATTTTTAAAGACAGAATTCTCGACCAGCAAGCAAGCCTGTATACCTAGAGGCTCAGGGATAGGGCTGCAAACACAACATGGTACTCTTAATGGAATGCTGAAACTATGACTTGTAAGTTGTTTTCTGAATTGAAGATATTTATTTCTGGTTTTCAGAGAATTTTAAAATATTGGGTTGAATATAATTTTGGAGAAGTTCTGAATTTGGTATGAATAGACACCTACTTTTACATTCCAGATTCTTTTAAATGAATATTCTCAGAGCTGAACATGAAATGGATATTAAACAAGACCTGTATCTTTCTCCTCTAACTTTTCTAGACCAGCCAATCAGGCGCTTATGATTGGACGTAATATTAACAGGAACACATGTATTAAAGAACAACTCTGGAGTCACGGAATGACCGAAAGGAAAGGCTTAGAAATAACTAATGGAACAGAATTTCCAATAAATAAAAGGTGGGGGAAAAGATTCTCTAAGAAAAGAAGTGAAATAAAATGGTTACATGAGACTAAAAATTTGTTCCTACAAGGATCACTATTATTTCTCACGCTTGGCCCCACTCCCTTCCTCTCAAAGCAGTTAACTCTGCAGATAGGGAGTTGCTATCTGTATTTTGTTATTACAGGAATTCCGGGCCAGGACTCTAATGAGCTATCTCTTGCTCACTGCTATTCTGAAGGAATGGGTAGGGAAGAGGAGAGAAAGAGCTACAGAAAGCAGCCTGTAGATTTTTACACATCTGAGCCTATCTCTAACACATGTGTAGGAATGCATGTTTGTGGGAAGGATAGCAAGGTTAAACATGTCTTCTCATGGGGCTTGGCCACTATCAGCCCCACCTTCACCCTTACTGCTCTTTTCTCCAGTCTGTTTGGAGGTCAACAAGTTGGAATTTTCAGAGGAGAACCTTTAGTCAAGACAGTGATGGAAGGACAAATTTTAAAGCTAAATACCTCAATAATAATTGGACTTGTAGCTACCTAGGGTATACTGACTTTCTTTGACATAAAGGATTTGAAACAGGGTGAGGGTCCAGAGGTAGGGATGTTTGGCCCAGGCCCTCCCTACTGTAGTCTAGAACAGAAACATGCAGGGTAAGGCAGAGAGAGTAGCACAAATATAAGACTATAGAAAGCAGGACAGCTCCTCCCAGGAGAGAAAAAAAATAAGGATAAATTCTAGATCCACAGGCCAAAGAAAGTAATAGGGCATTATTTTAGCACCCCCCCACCTTTTTTTTTTTTTTTTTTTTGAGACACAGTCTCACTCTGTCGCCAAGCTGGACTGCAGTGGCATAATCTCGGCTCACTGCAACCTCCGCCTCCTGGGTTCAAGAGATTCTCCTGCCTCAGCCTCCCAAGTAGCTGGGACTACAGTTGCGTGCCACCATGCCCAGCTAACTTTTGTATTTTTAGTAGAGACAGGGTTTCACCATGTTGGCCAGGATGGTCTTGATCTCTTGACCTCGTGATCTGCCTGCCTCGGCCTCCCAAAGTGCTGGGATTACAGGCATAAGCCACCATGCCCGGCCCATTTTAGCCCTAACTCTTATTTGCCTGGCTCTTTAAATGTCTTTGTATATGTCCAGAAGGAGCTGAAGGAAGAAGGATGTTTTCTGCTACGAAGAAAAAATGAAGGTTACTTCTACAGGACCAGCACTAGGGGGCACTGGAGCAAAGTACACTTAGCATGACCTGTAAGATTGCCCCAGAGCTTCCAACTCTGGGAATTATGGGAACAGAGGAAAACCTATTGGTGAAACCCAGTGCACTTCCATTTCAAATAACGATCGAAGCTTCTTCTTGATATAGTCTTCTCATAAACTTCATTTAATAGTGTTTACTGTTAAGTTAAATTATAACTTGAATTTAAACTTCAATTATAACTACCATTCATAATCTCCTGAGTGTTTATGACAATAGAAAAGAAAAAAATTTTTAGAAAAGTACTCTTTAAAAAGCAATTTGGCAGTATGCATCAAGAACCTTATAAGTATATACAATCACTGACCTAGGAATTCCATTTCTAAGAGTATAATACAAGATGAACCAATGAAAAACATAGAACAAGCTTTTTGCACCAGAATGCCCATCATCACAGCATTAATTTTATTAGTAAAAATATTTAAACTCAAATATCTAACAGCAGAGAGAGGCAAAAAAAATTACGGTATAGCTACACAATAGATTATGCATATATTAAAAATATTTTCTACAAACTTCTTAATAACTGAAGAAAATGTGTTAATTGAAGACAAGATAAAAATTGAAAGTACATTGTAATCTCAATAAAATTACAAATATATTAAAGAAAAAGTACTAAAGAAAATACACCAGGCTGGGCGCAGTGGCTCATGCCTGTAATCCCAGCACTTCGGGAGGCTGAGGCAGGTGGATCACAAGGTCAGGAGATCGAGACCATCCTGGCTAACATGGTGAAACCCCGTCTCTGCTAAAAATACAAAAAATCAGCCAAGCGTGGTGGCATGAGCCTGTAGTCCCAGCTACTGGGGAGGCTGAGGCAGGACAATCACTTCAACCTGGGAGGTGGAGGTTGCAGTGAGCCGAGATTGTGCAACTGCACTCCACCCTGGGTGACAGAGCCAGACTCCATCTCAAAAAAAAAAAAAAGAAAATACACCAAAATATTAACAGTGGTTATCAACAAGTGGTAAGAGTCAGTTTTATTTTGTTTATATTACTATTTTTGTATTTCTTCTCTTATAATGAGCATATGCTCAAGTAGGAGAGCTCAAATTTATGAGAACAACTCTACCTTGTATTTTGTAATAAAAAATAAGCATATTTTATTAATAAAAATGTGACCTCTTGAGAGATTTAAATGTTTCTATAACTGTATCAACGATTACAGAAAGAAAAACAAATAATGGTTGGCTGGCTTGCTCCTTCACTATCTAAATGACCCATTTCATTTTAACATTTTCTCAACAAAATAAAATTACTTTGTGTAACAAACTTTCAGCTTACTTCTAAATGACCAACATTACAAATATTAAATACATTTAACATATATAAATATCCCAGTATCTACCATATTACATTTAAACTTCAGGAAAAAAATTAAGGGGAAAAAATGGATAGAGTTTTAGGTGCATTATCACAGAAGTCCTCCATATACTGTTAGTCCTGGCATTACAAACTGAGCCAACTTTTGTAAAAATACAAAAATTAGCCGGACATGGTGGTGGGTGACTGTAATCCCAGCTACTCAGGAGAGGCTGAGGCAGGAGAATCCTTTGAACCTGGGAGATGGAGCTTGCAGTGAGCTGAGATCATGCCACTGAGCTCCAGCCTGGGTAACAGAGCAAGATTCTGTCTCAAAACAAACAAATGAACAAACAAAATGTAAAACAATAAGGTAATCACAACAACAAAGTCCCCTCCTACGCTTCATTTTTTTTTCCTTTTTTTTTTTTTTTTTTTTTTTGAGACAGAGTCTCACTCTGTTGCTTAGGCTGGAGTGCACTGGCGTAATCTTAGGTCACTGCAATCTCCACCTCCTGTGGGTTCAGGCGATTCTCCTGCCTCAGCCTCCCGAGTAGCTAGGACTACAGGCATGCGTCACTACACTTGGCTAATTTTTATATTTTTAGTAGAGACAGGGTTTCACCATGTTGGTCAGGCTGGTCTCCAACTCCTGACCTCAAGTGATCTGCCCACCTTGGCCTCCTAAAGTGCTAGGATTACAGGCATGAATTACTGTGTCCAGCCTGAAACATGGATTTTTCTTTTTTTTTGAGACGGAGTCTCGCTCTGTTGCCAGGCTGGAGTGCAGTGGTGCAATCTTGGCTTACTGCAACCTCCGCCTCCCGGGTTCAATCGATTCTCCTGCCTCAGCCTCCCGAGTAGCTGGGACTACAGGGACATGCCCATGCCACCATGCCCAGCAAATTTTTGTATTTTTAGTAGAGACGGGGGGTTTCACCATGTTGGTTAGGATAATCTCTATCTCTTGACCTCGTGATCTGCCTGCCCTGGCTTCCCAAAGTGCTGGAATTACAGGCATGAGCCACTGCACCCAGCCGAAACATGAATTTTAAAAGTTTGCATGTGTCTTAAAAATTCATGCTTTTGAAGATTATCACTTAGAGAACCATTTTAAAATTATAGACAGAACTGATGTACGATGACTACTGAATATACGTTGGACTTTTAAAGAAACTACCAACAACTTCAAAATGAGAAGAAATAACTTGAGAGACAAATACCTAAGTACGAAAAATTCCACATACGCTGTAAATGCACACAAAACTATAAATGGTAATCAACTGAATAAAGCACATAAAAGATGCTGCAGCATTCTTTCTGGCATAAAGAAAATCAGTGGGTCACACCTGTAATCCCAGCACTTTGGGAGGCTAAGGTGGGTGGACTGCTTGAGTCTAGAGTTTGAGACTAGCCTGGGTAATATGGTGAAACCTCGTCTCTACAAAAAATACAAAAAAGTAGCCAGGCGTGGCCAGGTGTGGTGGCTCACACCTGTAATCTCAGCAATTTGGGAGGCGAAGACAGGCAGATCACCTGAGGTCGGGAGTTCGAGACCAGCCTGGCCAACATGGTGAAACCCCGTCTCTACTAAACATACAGAAATTAGCCAGGCATGGTGGTAGGCACCAGTAACCCCAGCTACTTGGGATGCTGAGGCAGGAGAATCACTTGAACCTGGGAAGCAGAGACTGCAGTGAACCAAGATCACGCCACTGCACTCTAGCGAGACTCTGTCTCAAAAAAAAAAAAAATGTAGCCAGGCATGGTGGCACACACTTGTAGTCCCAGCTACTTCAGGGGCTGAGGTGGGAGGCCAGGAGGTTGAGGCCACAGTGAGCTGTGACAGTGGGCAACCAGGGTGAGACCCTGTCTCAAAAACAAAACAAAACAAAACAAAACAAAACAAAATCAGTTCTGGTAACCAAATATGCATTGCCAATGAAATATGTAACATGACTAATACAAAAATAAAACTATCTTTTATTAGGCGAATGTGTCAGACAAAAATAGGCAAGGAATTTCAAAATAATTCTGCTGTAAAAAGATTAAAAAATAGAAAATATTCAAAGAAGTCGATTGAAGAATAGAGATTCTCATTCCAATTATGGAATATAGTTGTAAAAAGACAAAATTTAGGCCGGGCACAGTGGCACACACCTGTAATCCCAACACTTTGGGAGGCTGAGGTGGGCAGATCACTTGAGGTCAGGAGTCCGAGACCAGCCTGGCCAACATGGTAAAACCCAGTCTCTACTAAAAATACAAAAAATCCGGGCATGGTGGCATGCACCTGCAATCCCAGCTACTCGGGAGGCTGAGGCAGAAGAGTCGCTTGAACCCGGGAGGTGGAGGTTGCAGTGAGTCAAGATTGCACCACTGCACTCCAGCCTAGGTGACAGAGCGAGACTCCATCTCAATTTAAAAAAAAAAAAAAAGACAAAATTTAAATTATTAATAGATTTACAAGGAGGAATTAACTATCAATTGTGCTGAATTTTTATGGAATAACATATTCTAAATTTACTAAATGCAATAAATCAATATTTAGCCAAAATGCAAGTAACTCAACAAAAATGATGTCTGTGGGAAAAAATATCTAAAACTCAATCAGAAGGGTGAGAATAAAAGCAATTGTGTAAAATTATTAAACCCTTCCTATCAAATTTTAATATATAAATTCAATCTCCTTCGACTTTACCATATTAAAGCACATTTAAAAAAAAGACAAGAGGCTCGCTCTGTCACCCAGGCTGGAATGCAGTGGCAAGATCTTGGCTCACTGCAACCTCTGCCTCCCAGGTTCAAGCGATTCTCGTGCTTCAGCCTCCAAGTAGCTGGAATTACAGATGTGCGCCACGATGCCCAGCTAATTTTGTATTTTTAGTAGAGACAGGGTTTCACCATGTTAGCCAGGCTGGTCTGGAATTCCTGACCTCAGGTGATCCGCCCACCTTGGTCTCCCAAAGTACTAGGATTACAGGCATGAGCCACCAGGCCCAGTGTAACACAGTTTTTTTTTTTTTTTTTTTGAGACAGAGTCTCGCTCTATTGCCCAGGCGGGAGTGCAGCCGTGCGATCTCTCCGCTCACTTCAAGCTCCACCTCCTGGGCTCCAGCTATTCTCCTGCCTCAGCCTCCCAAGTAGCTGGGACTACAGGCGCCTGCCACCACGCCCGGCTAACTTTTTTGTATTTTTAGTATTGACAGGGTTTCACTGTGTTAGCCAGGATGGTCTCGATCTCCTGACCTTGTGATCTGCCCACCTCGGCCTCCCAAAGTGTTGGGATTACAGGCGTGAGCCACCGTGCCCGGTCATTTTCTCTCTTTTTTTTTTTTTTTTTGAGATGGAGTCTCGCTCTGTCACCCAGGCTGGAGTGCAGTGGCATGATCTCGGCTCACTGCAACCTCTGCCTCCTGGGTTCAAGCGATTCTTCTGCCTCAGCCTCCCGAGTAGCTGGGACTACAGACACCCACTACCACACCCAGCTAATTTTTGTATTTTTAGTAGAGACAGGGTTTCACCATATTGGCCAGGCTGGTCTCGATCTCCTGACCTTGTGATCTGCCCGCCTCGGCCTCCCAAAGTGCTGGGATTACAGGTGCGAGCCGCTGCACCAGGCTGTAACAGTTTTAAAGTGGCTTTCATTACTAATAAAAGGTTAACTGTTATTTTTGTTTTTCAAGACTGAAATTACTAATAAAAGAGAAAAACCAAGAGGCTAACCAATATATTATCATTCTTCTAATTAAAAAGAATGTAAAAATCCTACTACTTTCTAAATGCAGAGATCCTCAAATTATTACTCAGAAAGGAAAAAAAAAATTCTTACTCTGAAGAAATAACACTCCTTATCAAGCTGTTGGTTCTATATGCAAATGCATTAATCATCTTTACTGGTTAAATGGCTTGTTTTGTTAAGAGGAGATATACAAACATACTAATATCTTTATTTGGTTCTTTATCAAATGTTTACTTCTTAGTCATGTTCAGGCCTCTCATTACATGAAATAACTGAAACATTTATTTTATATTTGTGTCAGATAATTCCAATGTGAAGTATTTTTTGTCTGATTCTCTTCATGGTTGTTTTCATGAGTGATATTTTTGCTGTGAGCTCATTTTGCTTAAGATTTTACTTGTGGAAAATTCTTTAAGGCAAGTTCCTTCGGAAGATATTTAGATTTTATTGTTAGGTGGTTGGGGATACCACCATTATAGAACACTTAATCAAAATCTCAACTTTTTTCTTTCTTTTTTTACTATCAAAATAGTATGAATTCAGGAGAAAACCTATGCAAAAGCTAAGTTATAAACTTCCATGGGAGATTTATTTTTCCCCATTTTAATCAATGACAAATTTTAAGACAGACTCTTTTCCTCATAATCCCCCAGCCCCTGAAGGAAGCTGGAGTGGGTTTATTTCTAGTTCACCCCTGTAGTAAGAGCAGGTCGTTAGGATCCCAAAATTATCTGGGAGATATGGCCACCTATGAGACATTCTATCCTGGATGGACCTTGGACTGTACATTAGAAACATTCTCAAGGTAAAGCAGGCTTCAGGCTTCTTTTTGGCTTTCTTGATCTTACTTTCATTTAATCCCTAGCCCACATTTTTCTGTTTTGCATGGTCATGGATACATTAAAATTCAAAAAAAAAAATTTACCCAACATTTTAAGTTGTTTTTAACTTCAAGAGGGTTGTTCACTTTGTGTCTCTAGGTATCATACTACTACCTTTCAATGATGTTATTCTTTTTTTTTTTTCTTTTTTGAGACGGAGTTTTGCTCTTGTTGCCCAGGCTGGAGTACAATGGCACGATCTTGGCTCACTGCAACCTCTACCTCCTGGGTTCAAGTGATTCTCCTGCCTCAGCCTCCTCAGTAGCTGGGATCATAGGCGCCCAACACCACACCCGGCTCATTTTTTTTTTTTTTTTTTTTTCCAGACAGAGTCTCACTCGGTCACTCAGGCTGGAGAGCAGTGGTGTGATCTGAGCTCACTGCAACCTCTACCTCTCAGGCTCAAGTGATTCTCCTGCTTCAGCCTCCCGAGTAGCTGGGACTACAGGTGTGCACCACCATGCCCGGCTAATTTTTGTATTCTTGGTAGAGACGGAGTTTCACCATATTGGCCAGGCTGGTCTTGAACTGCTGACCTCAAGTGATCTGCCTGCCTCGGCCTCCCAAAGTGCTGGGATTATAGGCGTAAGCCACCGTGCACGGCCTCTGTTATTCTTTTTAATAGCATGTTACCTATCAGAGCTCTTGTGTCTACCACAGTGATTTTATATAAGAAGTTTTAATCTGTGTGTGTGTGTGTGTGTACATATATATACACACACATAACTATGTGTCTTTTGCTTGAAGATTTTGGCTCTTCCCAAAGAGGTAAATGTATACTTACTCATAAGATAAACCAAGAACTGGTAATAATCATATATTTTATTAAATATTACAATAATTTATATTATACAATAACTAATAGTAAATTATTAAATAGTTAAGCAAGGTTATTATTTCAGTAATAACCCTTCTGCCTACAGAAACTCTTACTTACTTTGGAAGGAGAACCATCAGTAATTTTCACCAACTGCCAAAGAATCGAATAATGGGAACACTGCAGTGCTTGCACGACTATCTGTATCAAATGAAAAAAAATTTTTTTAATGAAAAATTCAAAAAAATGAGATCATCTGTTTGCACCGTGCTAAGATAATATTTATCACAGTTATTATTTTATAGTATAGCTTCAAGTCCAAATTTTTGTATAATTAATGAGAATGTATAAAATACTTGGTTAAAAAGAGAATAAAGACACAACATGGGAATAAATACAGATTGAAATAGCACTATGTTTAAACAAAAATGTAGTGTCATGAATATTTTACTTAGTCAAATTTTTAAAAAGAGACTGATTAAATTATTTTTATCCAAATTTTATAGTTGAAATAACTGAATCTAAAATATTTACCCACATAAGAAAATTTCTACTTGTTTTAAAGTATTTTAATGTGAAAATAGTCATATCAAAAATACATTTATGAGTATAAAGCTTAATGAATATAAAGCAAAAATACCTGTGTAACCACCACCCACATCAAGAAATAAAACATTGCCAGCATCTCCTCCCAATATAATTATCTTTCTTCTCCCAAGGGCAACAGTTATTATGGATTATTTGGGAATTGGTATATTTTAATTACCTAAGTCTGCATTCCTAGTTTTTTATGCATATCATTGAACAATACATAAATGTAATCATACAGTATGTATTACTTTGAGTCTGACTTTTTTCATTTAACATTTATGTTTCAGATTTATTGATGTTGCATGTACCTAAAGTTCATTAGTTTTTAGTTCTGTGTAATATTTAGAATACTCCCTATTCATCTATCATTGATAAACTTTTACACTGCTTTGAGTTTTAGGCCATTATGGGTCATGTTGTGATAAACATGCTTATATATGTCTCTTGGTGCACTCTGCATGCATTTTTTCTAGGACAGAGGTTTTCAGAGTTTTTAGTTCTCAGCATCTCTTCATACTCTTAAAAGTTACTAAGAGTCTCAAAGAGTTTTTCCTTATGTGGGTTATATCTCTCAATACTATCATATTAGAAATTAAAACTAAGAAATGTTTATAAAATACTTATTAATTCACTTAAAAATTTATTACATAACAAATAAAACTTTCTGAAAAGAAAGAAACTTTTTTTTTTTTTTGAGACAGGGTCTCACATTGTCACTCAGGCTGGAGTGCAGTGGTGTGATCATGGCTCACTGTGGCCTCGGCCTCCCTGGCTCAGGTGGTCCTCCCACCTCAGCCTCCCAAATGGCTGGGACTACAGGTATGCACCACCACATCTGGTTTTTGTATTTTGAGTAGAGGCGGGGTTTCGCCATGATGCGCAGGCTGGTCTCAAACTCCTGGACTTAAGCAATCCACCCACCTGGGTGTCCCATACTGCTAGGATTACAGGTCTGAGCCACGGTAACCAATTATCAATAAATTTTCTTTTTCTGTTGAGACAGAGTCTTGCTCTGTCGCCCAGGCTGGAGTGCAGTGGTGTGATTTGGCTTACTGCAAACTCCACCTCCTGGGCTCAAACAATTCTCTACCTCAGCCTCCTGAGTAGCTGGGACTACAGGCACACACCTGACTAATTTTTTTGTATTTTAGTAGAGACGGGGTTTTGCCATGTTGCCCAGGCTGGTCTCGAACTTCTGAGATCAGGCAATCTGCCCACCTCTGCCTCCCAAAGTGCTAGGACCACAGGTGTGAGCCACCACACCCAGCCCCAAAATAAATTTTCTTTTCTTTTCTTTTCTTTTTGAGACAAAGTCTTGCTTTGTTGCTCAGGCTGAAGTGCAACGGCACCGTCTCAGCTCACTGCAACCTCCGCCTCCCGGGTTCAAGCGATTCTCCTGGCTCAGCTTCTCGAGTAGCTGGGATTACAGGCACCTGCCACCACGCCTGGCTAATTTTTGTATTCTCCTGGCTCAGCTTCTCGAGTAGCTGGGATTACAGGCACCTGCCACCACGCCTGGCTAATTTTTGTATTTTTAGTAGAGACAGGGCTTCACCATGTTGGCCAGGCTGGTCTCGAACTGTTGACCTCGTGATCCACCCACCTCAGCCTCCCAAAGGGTTGAGATTACAGGTGTGAGCCACCGTGCCTGGCCTCAAAATAAATTTTCTAAAGGAAAGCACATTTATTAAGAGTAGCACTGTTTTACATTTTTGCAAATCTCTTTAATGTCTGCCTTAATAGAAAACAACTGAATTTTCCTATCTGCTTTGCATTCTGTTACAATATACTGTTTTCATTGAAGTATATGAAAAAAATCCAGTCTCACAAAGTAGTTTGGGAAAAGAAGGTATAGTTTAATAACCTCTGTAGATAACATGAATATTCCTTGCTATGACACCAATACACTCTACCTGTACACTTGCAAGAGAATGAGAGTGTAAAAAGGAAATAACACCTTGATCTTATTGTAAAAATAGTTTTGACTTCATGGACCTCTCCTGGAAACCCCCCATGGGTTCCCAGACCACACTTTGAGAATATCAATATTATTAGGTATGCTTTATTGCAGTAAGATACATCAAGTATTCAAACAAAAATGTAGTAAAAAACCTATCCAAATTGGAGTTCTCTTTTACATTGTAATCTTTAATCAATTTTACTTTCCTGAATTCTGATATTTGTCTCTCTGGAAAATAGAGACAAAATCCTATTCCTGATGCTCTAAGAATAGGACTTCTGGATCATACAGTATGTGTATGTATAATGTTATTAGATATTCTGAAACTGTTATCCAAAGTCTTTGTATCTACTAGTCATTGACAGTTGCTGTGTCTTCACGTTTCTACCAACACTTGATGTCAGATTGCTTAAGTTTGGAAATTCTATTATATTATGGGTAGTGGTTTTAATTTACATTTCTCTAAATACAATGAGGATGAGCACCTTTTCAGTTTTTTTTTGAGATGGAGTATTGCACTGTCTCCCGGGCCTTGGGTAGGTCTTTTACTGCATTTTTGTACACAAAATGTTTACTACATTTTTTGAATAAATGATGTATCTTTTTGCAATAAAGCATACCTAATATTGATATTCCTTTATTTTTATTTTTTGAGATCAAGTCTTGCTCTGTCACCCAGGCTAAAGTGCAGTGGTGGGTTAAGCGGTTCTCCTGCCTCACCATCCTGAGCAGCTGGGATTACAGGCACGTGCCACCACGCCTGGCTAATTTTTGTATTTTTAGTAGAGACAGCGTTCACCATGTTGGTCAGGCTGGTCTCTAACTCCTGACCTCAGGTGATCCACCCTCCTGGACCTCCCAAAGTGCTGGGATTACAGGTGTGAGCCACCGCGCCCAGCCAATATTCCATTATTTAATCAGTAAATTTATCTTGTGTCACTATTATCTTCCCCACTTGATAAACTAAAAACCATAAAGGTAAGCATATGTAGATAATAAGTTAAAAGGGAAATCAATAAGTAGAATGCTGCAGGAACTAGTTGAGTTAGAGCTGATTTTATTTTTTTAATTTTTTTTTTTTTTTGAGACGGAGTCTCACTCTGTCACCCAGGCTGGAGTGCAATGGTGTGGTCTTGGCTCACTGCAACCTCCTCCTCCCGGGTTCATGTGATTCTCTCGCCTCAGCCACCTGAGTAGCTGGGACTACAGGTGCATGCCACCACACCTGGCTAATTTTTGTATTTTCAGTAGAGATGGGGTTTCACTATGTTGGCCAGGCTGGTCTCGAACTCCTGAGCTCATGATCTGTCCACCTCAGCCTCCCAGTGTTGGGATTACAGGTGTGAGCCATCGTGCCCGGCCTAGCTGATTTTACTTTAAAATTTTCAGGTTTCAGGCCAGGCACAGTGGTTCACATCTGTAATCTCAGCATTTTGGGAGGCCGAGGCGGGTGGATCACCTGAGGTCAGGAGTTCGAGACCAGCCTGGCCAAGATGGTGAAACCCCGTCTCTACTAAAAATACAAAAAATTACCGGGCGTGGTGGCACATGCCCGTCTCAGCTACTTGGAGGCTGAGACGTGAGAATCACTTTAACCCAGGAGGCGAAGGTTGTAGTGAGTTGAGATCATGCCACTGTACTCCAGCCTGGGTGACAGAGTGAGACTCTGTCTAAAAAAGAAAAAATAATAATAAATTTTCAGGTTTCAGATCACTCAAGCAAAAGATACTTCCAATGTGCCTATTTGAGACTGACAATAACTCTTAAGAATTGGAGGTATGAGGAATGACCTGGTCCTGGGTGCAGTGGCTCACGCCTGTAATCCCAGCACTTTGGGAGGCCAAGGTGAGTGGATCACCTGAGGTCAGGAGTTCTAGACGAGCCTGGCCAACATGGCAAAACCCTGTCTCTACTAAAAATACAAAAATTAGCCAAGCATGGTGGCACGTGCCTGTATTCCTGGTTACTAAGGAGGCTGAAGCAGAAGAATGACTTGAATGAACCTGGGCGGCAGAGGTTTTATGAGTCAAGATCACACCAATGCACTCCGGCCTCGGCGACAGAGTGAGACTGTCTTAAAAAAAAAAAAAAAGGGAAAAAAAAGAATTAGAGGAATAAGTGGTGCACTGCCTTTGGTGCAACATTAATGAGATTATGTTAGGATTTTATTAAACATAATTAAATGATTGACTCATGTCAGAATGCAGAAAATAGACTACTGGAACACTGTCAAGTTATAAACATTAGTGCTAAAAAAATCACCCTAATACACTAGAAGATGTTCAATGGTCCTGAGATACCTTAAGGTAAATTCTAAATTATAATATTAAGTACAATAATAATGAGGTCTGAATGGAAAAGACAAGATTTTAAAAATCCCCTTGAATTTGAAACAACCCTATCTGTTAAATTACTAGAAGAGTGATAAATAAATAAATAGTAACCAATGGGAAATTAAGCTGGAAAAAAGTAATGTTGAAGAAGAATTGCTTTATTTTGGTTATGTCATTGTCCTACTCATTATAAATATCACTTCCTTTCCTTCTACTTTTCTATTATCCTACACTATAAATATTTCAGGCTGTTTCATAGTTTTAAAGAAGTTTCTTGTCAGGGGTTATGAGGGAACAGAGACACTTGGTCATCCCATTACCTGTTTCAAATATAGAATTTCCATTCTAATCTGTTTCACACTTTGGTATTCCTTTTAAGTTTACTTTTAAAGGGACTCCACTGCATTACCTTAAAATAAAAAGCTTGCTCTTATTGACTGGGAAACATTCTGCTTTCTCGCAGACATAATTCTATAACAATATAGCTTATCAGACACCAAAAGAGAATTTAGAACTTCTCCTATCAAGCTTCACTCTTAGCCATTTTGATATTTTGTCCCCCACACCAGCAATGTTATCCTAACTTGTCCAGAAATCATTATTCAGTAACTTCATCTTTCTGGAGGACAAATGAAACAAGAAACAAGGAATAAAAAATTGAAAGAGGCAAAAGCCACTGTTGCAACCTTGAGTACCATGCTCCTTCTGCCTTGGATTAACATTGCTCTGAGCCTGGAGAGGATCATCAAATGACTGCAAGTCATTATTAGTCTGATGACTAATAATTTCTTCCAACCCACCTTTTCTATCCTCCTGTTTCCATGAGGAAATGGTGTTCCTGGGAGGAAATGCTAATGTGTATTGTACATTTCTAGGCAAATTAACAATTAGGAGTGCCTTTTCTTTCTACCTTCTCCTGTCTGCCAGGACACCAATACCCCAGGAAAACTTTGGTCCCTGAATGACTGGGGAGAGCAATAACACCCTACTTCCCCTAATGATACTTTATGGTTATGGGTGTGAGAAATAAATTTCTATGTGTTAAGCCACTCAGATTTTGAAATTAATTGATTATAGCAGACAGCACTACTTTAATCAAAATAAAATTGTTATTAGTCCCTTTCCTTAATAGTTCTTTAAAAGAACTATACCTTTTTATCTCTGACTAGCTGGCTGAATCAGTGAGAATCATTCAGCTTGTGGCTAATGACAGATATCGCACATCTTGAAGATTAATTTTATAATTAATGTAAAGCTTCTGGAATGTTTAAGTTTAGAAAACTGAGTTTACATGGAAAATAAAGTCTGAATTAAGACTAGAGAATAATAGTAAGGAAAATAATTATGCATGTGTGTGTGTGTGTGTGTGTGTGTGTATACATGCATATTATCCACACCTATAGGACATGTTTAAAATCCTAAAAGTTCACATAATGACAGTGGAAAATCTGGGCTCTTCTATTTTTCTATTGGCAAGAGACCTTAAATAGAAGGAGGCTCAAACTTTTTAGTGGACATGTGCATGATAAAAGAGTGAACTAGACTTAATTGTGTCTGATAGCCAATACTGGTCTATCATTTTTAGACTGGGTTAATATGAGTGACAATTAACATCCTCTTCAAAAAATGAGCATTTAGATGCAAATAAATAATCAATATGGCTTTCCCAAAGAGGACATAAGGCTGGCAAATAAATAAACACATGAAAAAACATCTTTTGTTTTTTTATTTCCAGACAAAGTCTCACTCTATTGCCCAGGCTGGAGTGCAGTGGCATGATCTCGGCTCACTGCAACCTCCGCCTCCCAGGTTCAATGAATTCTTGTGCCTCAGCTTTCCCAGTAGCTAGGATTACAGATGTGTGCTACCATGCCCAGCTAATTTTTATATTTTTAGTAGAGACAGGGTTTCACCATGTTGGCCAGGCTGGTCTCAAACTCCTGGGCTCAAATGATCTGCCTGTCTCAACCTCTCAAAGTGCTGGGATTACAGACGTGGGACACCGCATCCAGCCTCAACATCTTTAGCATTAGGAAAAATATGTTAAGCCAGGTGTGGTGGTTCATGCCTGTAATCCCAGCACATTGGGAGGCCCAGGTGGGTGGACAGCTTGAGCCCACAAGTTCAAGACCAGCCTGGGCGATGTGGTGAACTCCGTTTCTATTAAAAATACAAAAAATTACCTGGGTGTGGTGGCAGGTGTCTGTAATCCCAGATTGTGCCACCGCACTCCAGCCTGGGCGACAGAATGAGACTCTATCTCAAAAAAAAAAAAGGGAAAAAGATGTTAAAAGCATGAGATACCACTACACACTTAGAAGGATGGCTAAAGTAAAAATTATCAAGTACCAATGATGATACACAATAACTGCAGCTCATACATTGTTAGCAGGAATGCAGAATGGTACAGCCACTCTGGAAAATGGTTTGACAGTTTCTAATAAAGTTAAATATACAATTACCATAAAACCTAGCAATTTTACTCTGGGGCATTTACTTAATAGAAATGAGTACTTATGAATTCAGACAAAAATTTGTATACAAATGTTCATGACAGACTTAATTGTGATAGCCAAATGCTGGACACAACTCAATGTCCTTCAGTAGCTGGAGAGATAAAGCAAACTGAAGTATCCACACAGTGGAATATTACTCAGCAGTAAAAAGGAATCAACTTTGACTCACACGACTTGAATTAATCTCAAAAACATTACTTTCGGGAAGACATTATGCTCAGTGAAAGACGTGCTCTCAACGGTTACATGCTGTATGATTTCATTTATTTGGAAATCTTAGAAGATGAAACTATAGTAATGAAAAACAAATCACTGATGTCCAGGAGCTTCAGTTGGGGTGAGCATATGACTATAAAAGGATAGTATGAAGAAGTCTTCTGGGATGGTGAGACTCTTCTGTATCTCGATTATGGTGATGACTACAAAAATCTAAACACATTAAAATTCATAAGACTGTACATAAATAAAAAATTAGTCAATTTTGCTGTATAATTCAAAATAATATGGCAGAGTAAAATTCACTGTAACATTTTTAAGGAAATATTAAGAAATACATAAACACCGATGCAAATCCTCAGTGATATAAAGTAGCAAACAATTGAGTAAAGAGAAAAGATTCATAAATTCTAGGAAATGGGGGATTGATTATCCAATCAATGTACTATATTATTAGCAGGATGCTATATCATAAGTTAAAAAAATAAAAAATATCATTAGAAGCATGAAAAACTCAAGTAAAAAATTCAAGCAGTAAAAGGTTAACTTCCGTGATTAAAGAATTAAAAGATTTCCCAAAGAATGGATTATGAAGCAGGCTAATGCACATTAATCCTTGGCAATTCAAGACTCTGAAATTTTACTGTCAAGCTTACATATAAATTCCAAATATTGGAAACAAGGAAGTGTAAAAAGAAAAATCATCTATTAACAGTGTGGTGTAGAGACTATATTCTCTTTTTGCAATCTCTTTTTTTTTTTTTTTGAGACGGAGTTTTGCTCTTGTTGCCCAGGCTGGAGTGCAGTTGCGCAATCTCAGCTCACCTTAACCTCGGCCTCCTGGGTTCAAGCGATTCTCCTGCCTCAGCCTCCTGAGTAGCTGGGATTACTGGCATGTGCCACCATACCTGGCTAATTTTGTATTTTTAGTAAAGACAGCATTTTGCCATATTGGCCAGGCTGGTCTCGAACTCCTGACCTCAGGTGATCGCCTGCCTCAGCCTCCCAAAGTGCTGGGATTACAGGCGTAAGCCACTGTGCCCAGCCTCTTTCATTAATGTTTTATACTTTGCAGCATACAGATCTTGCACATACTCTGTTAGATTTATACCTAAGTATTTCATGTTTTTGGCACTACTGTAAATAATACATTTCATAATATTTCATTTTTCAAGCATTCATTGCTAAATAATTGTTTTTTATTTTCTTGAGACAGAGTCTCACTCTGTGACCCAGACTGGAGTGCAATGGTGTGATCTTGGCTTACTGCAACCTCTGCCTCCCAGGTTCAAGTCATTCTCATGCCTCAGCCTCTCAAGTAGCTGGGATTACAGGTGTATGCCACCACGCCGAGCTAATTTTTGTATTTTCAGTAGAGACAGAGTTTCATCATGTTGGACAAACTGGTCTCTAACTCCTGACCTCAGGTGATCTGCCCACCTCAGCCTCCCAAAGTGTTGGGATTACAAGCATGAGTCACTGTGACCGGACTGTATTTTAATTTAAAAAGCATTAGACAGGAGGCTGAGGCAGTGGAATCACTTGAACCCAGGAGGTGGAGGTTGCAGTGAGCCGAGATCTCACCACTGCACTCTAGCCTGGGTGCCAGAGCAAAACTCTGTCTCCCAAAAAAAAAAAAAAAAAAAAAAAAAGCATTAGATATGCATGGTAAAATATCCAACAGTATAACTGGTGTACAATTCAAATTAACTTTCTTCCTCTAGTTTTCCACTGAGAAAGCCACTGTTCATGGTTTCTTATGAAACATCCAAAAATATATTTCAACTAAATGTATGTATGTATAAATCTTCTCATCATCCTTTATCCTGCTGTATTTAACTGGTCCTCTGTAGATGAACATGTAGAATGTTTTAAATTTTAAATATTCATAAATGCTACAATGAACATATTTGCACCTATGCCTCTGTACACATATCCAAGTATATATTTATAATCTAAATTCCTGGAACCACAAATCCTCAGAGAAAGGTATGTCCACTTTCAATTTTGACAGAGATTGGCAAGCAATCTACACATACAACAGTATTTGAGAGTAGTCAGGTATTTTTTAAAAAACATTATCAGAGTTTCTCATGGATACACACAGTTGAGAGTTACTGTAACAGAACCTACAATGGAGAGAGGGTGAAACTGAGGTTACTAAAACAGAAAGGTTCTGATGTGATCCACAAAAGAAATATTAGGTTGGTACAAAAGTAATTGCGTTTTTTTTTTTGCCACTAAAAGTAATGGCAAAAACCGCAATTACTTTTGCACCAACCTATAAGGGATTAAACTAAAGATATGGTAGTAGGGCTAAAAGAGTATGGCAAGAAGATATTCAGAGGGTAGAATTTATAAAAACCAATCGAGAGCCTCATGAGATTAAGGATTGCTTGTAGCACACCATTATTATATCCTCAGGACTTGGCACTCAAATACATTTTTGGTAAATAATGACAAGGTAGACAGCAAGTAGGATGTGTGCTGATGAAGAAAAGGGAGGCATTAACCTAGATTCATGTCTTTTTGACTTAGAAATCTAGACAGATAAAAAATGGATAGAAGAATACTAAAAGGTTTTGATATAGTATGATCAAGGAATAATCAGAAGTATGTAACTAAAATAATTTCTAAGCTCAGTCATGGAAGTAAGTGTGTAGTCTTCCAAGAATAGCATGACTCTATCAATATAAATAACATAAATAGTAAGTCACAAGCCAGGTGCAGTGCCTCACACCTGTAATCCCAGCACTTTGGGAGGCCAAGGCGGGTGGATTACCTGAGGTCAGGAGTTTGAGACCAGCCTGGCCAACATGGTGAAACCCTGTTTCTATTAAAAATATAAAAATTGGCTGGCCATGGTGGCGGGCACTGTACTCCCAGCTACTCGGGAAGCAGAGGCAGGAGAATTGGTTGAACCTGGGAGGCGGAGGTTGCAGTGAACCAAGATCGCGCCACTACTCTCCAGCCCGGGTGATAGAGCAAGACTCCATCTCCAAAAAACAAATTAAAATAAATATATAATAAGTCCCAATCTATCCAAAAACCAATAACCACTATTGGTTTAAATGTGACTACTTTTTTTTTTTTCTTTGAGACAGTCTCACCCAGCCTGGAGTGCAGTGGCATGATCTTGGCTCACTGCAACCTCTGCCTCCCAGGTACAAGCGATCCTCCCATCTTAGCCTCCTGAGTAGCTGGGATTACAGGAGCACGCCACTATGCTCAGCTAATTTTTGTATTTTTAGTGTAGATAGGGTTTTGCCATGTTGCCCAGGCTGGTCTCAAACTCCTGGCCTGAAGTCATCCACCTGCCTTGGCCTCCCACAGTGCTAGGATTACAGCTGTGAGTCACTGTGCCCAGCCAAAATGTGACTACATTGAAACT
The DNA here is from genome assembly GCF_006542625.1 of Nomascus leucogenys. Lineage (NCBI taxonomy): Eukaryota > Metazoa > Chordata > Mammalia > Primates > Hylobatidae > Nomascus > Nomascus leucogenys. The sequence continues at coordinate 14,391,623 of NC_044388.1, read as the reverse complement.
CACCCCCTACATTACATTCAGTCTGAAGAATGTGTTCATGTCTAGTTCATGATGATGTATTAAATAGTAGCATCTAATCTCTCCCCATAATTGCCATTAAAACAACCTAAAAAGATATCTGAAAAAAGATAAATTCAGCTAGGTGTTGTGGCTCATGTCTGTAATGCCAGTATTTTGGTTGGCAGTGGTGGGAGGATCCCATTTGAGCCCAGGATTCCAGACCAGCCTGGGCAACACAGCGAGACTCCATCTCTATGAAATATTTCTTTTAAAAAATTAGCTGTGGTGTGGTGGTGCAGGCCTGTGGTCCCAGCTCCTTGGGAGGCTGAGGGCCTGGGAGGTAGAGGATGCAGTGAACTGTGATTGTGCCACTGCCCTCCAATCTGTGCAACAGGGAAAGTCCTTGTCTAAAAAAAAGAAAAAAAAAAGATAAATACAAAAAATAAGAGTTTGCTGGCCGGGCATGGTGGCTCATGCCTGGAATCCCAGAACTCTGGGAGGCCAAGGCAGGCAGATCACCTGAGGTCAGGAGTTCAAGACCAACCTGGCCAACATGGTGAAACCTTGTCTCTACTAAAAATACAAAAATTATCTCGGTGTGGTGGCGGGCTCCTGTAATCCTAGCTACTTGGAAGGCTGAGACAGGAGAATTGCTTGAACCCGGGAAGTGGAGGTTGCCTGCAGTGAGCTGAGATCAGACCACTACACTTCAGCCTGGGCAACAGAGCAAGACTCTGAAAAGAAAAAGTTTGCCCTAAGGCCAACATCAGAAGGCAAGGGTAAAGTGGAAGAGTAGTGCAAGCTACCATAAACAACACATTAGTAGCAGAAAATGGGAAGAGACAATGAAAAAAATTAAAAAATTTGGATTTGAGTGGGTGTGCCATAGCTATGTGACCTAAGGCTAGTTATTTAGTATCTTTGGTTTCATCATCAACAAAATGAAAATAATGAAACATATGTAAAGACTTAAATGAAACAAATGTAAAGACTTAAAAAGACTTAAATGTAAAAGACTTAAAATCCACCAGCCTGGTGGCTCCCTCCTGTAATCCCAGTACTTTGGGAGGCCAAGGTGGGTGGATCACTTGAGGTCAGGAGCTTGAGACCAGCCTGGTCAACATAGTGAAATTTCACCTCTACTAAAAATACAAAAGTTAGCTGGGGTCGGTGGCACATGCCTGTCATCCCAGCTATTTGGGAGGCTGAGGCATGAGAATCTCTTGAAAATACAAAAATTAGCTGGGCACGGTGGCATATGCCTGTCATCCCAGCTACCTGGGAGGCTGAAGCATGAGAACTGTTTGAACCCAGGAGGTGGAGGTTGCAGTGAGCTGAGATCACATCACTGCACTCCAGCTTGGGCAGGCAAGGGGGGAGCTTAAAATAGTACCTCGTATATAAGAGCAAAATAAAAGTTTTCTATCCTGATGACTTAAGAGGCCCAAAGTTAGTGATACATGATTATACTTCATTTTTACGGGTGTAGTCACACAATTTTGTTCTATAGCAAATATTATTTACAAAAACACCTGTAAGTGCTCAATTGGTTTTCCATTTTTAGAATCTACTGAGGGTTGTACAAACTATAAAGCAGAAAATTAGTATTTTATTTTTCCAGAAAATATTTCATCTTTCAAATGGTTTCATGAAAAAAATAAAAAATAAAATAAAATAATTATTTTTCTTAGAGGTTATCTGGGATGATATTTAAATTTAAAACTATACCCACAGAAATAGTAACAAAGTCACAAAACAGAATAATTTAAATATACCTTGATTTTATTCTACAAAAGTGGGTATAAGAGATATTACAATAAATTCTGAAATGTGTGCTTTTCACAAGCTAATGATTATTGTTGTTACAGAACTGCAATCACTTTTAGTACTTTTCACAGATTAAAAATAATTCATTAGCACAGAAAAGGGCATAAGCAGACCCTGAAACATATTCATGTGTCGGAAAGGATGGAAATGCTTAAAAAATAATAATAATAAAGGTCAGGCGTGGTGGCTCACACCTGTAATCCCAGCACTTCGGGAGGCCAAGGCGGGTGGATCACAAGGTCAGGAGTTCAAGACCAGTCTGTCCAAGATGGTGAAATCCCATCTCTACCAGTACAAAAATTAGCTGGGCATGGTGGTGGGCACCTGTAATCCCAGCTACTTGGGAGGCTGAGGCAGAGAATTGCTTGAACCCGGGAGGTGGAGGTTGCAGTGAGCCAAGATCACAAAAGCCTCCTGAGTAGTTGGGATTACAGGCATGGACCACCACGCCCAGCTAATTTTGTATTTTTAGTAGAGACAGCGTTTTGCCATATTGGCCTGGGCGATACAGCGAGACTCCATCTAAAAAAACAAACAAACAAACAAACAAAATCTAACGTACATAGGAACTGCATTGAAAGGAACTCCCACTGGCCAAATCTACTACAATTTGAGAACCAAAATAAAAAAACAAGAGTACTGATTTACAACTTGTCAAATAAAACAGAAATAAAATAGGTATCCATGAGTCTACAGTGATACCAATTTTTTTAAAGGAATTCAGAATTGTAAAAACTGAGTGAGTGAATGAATAAATGGAGAAAGGAAAGTTCTTCCTTACAGTAGAGTGCCAACTAAGAAATACAAAATAAATGACAGAGTTAGAAAATCATCATTTTAGTCACTACTCTGTGACCCTCACAGTAATAACTGAGTCAGGCAAGGATCATAAATGGGTACTAAAACTATTATGTCAGAGTCTGATAAGAAACAGGATTATTACATAGTTTTAAAGAATACTTCTACAGCTCACTTCAGTAATTAAAAAGGACACTGGTAACTACACAGGAGAAACTTGGCAGACCTCACTTTAGTCAGTGATCAGAGTTAATAATATGAATAATGAACAAACTGACATCACGTGCCTCCTGATGTGATGCATTGAGGACAAAATATCATTTATGTAGTAGTCCTGCCAAGAATTTGAAACTAAAATTTAAACATGCCGATCAGGCAAAACTCAAGTAAGAACATTCTGTAAAATAACTAGTCTATACTCTTCAAAATGTCATGAAACAAAAAGGCTCAGAAACAATTCCAGGTTAAAGGAGACAAAAACAAATGTAACAACTACATGCAATGCATTATTCTGCATTGGTCCTAGGCTGAAAAAAAATTGTTAAAGGTTGGGGTGGTTGTGACAATTTTTTTTTTTTTTCTTTTGATACCGAATCTTGTTCTATCACCCAGGCTGGAGTGCAGTGGCGCAATCTCGGCTCACTGCAACCTTCTGTTCCTGGGTTCAAGTGATTCGAGTGCCTCAGCCCCCTAAGTAGCTGGGATTACAGGGACGTGCCACCACACCTGGCTAATTTTTTGTATTTTTAGTAGAGACAGGGTTTTGCCATGTAGGCCAGGCTGGTCTTGAACTCCTGACCTCAAGTGATCTACCCACCTCGGTCTACCAAAGTGCTGGGATTACAAGTGTGAGCCACCTTGCCTGGCCTAATATATATTTTATATATGCATATTAACGTATGTAACACACACATTATATATATATTATATATCATATATATTATATATCACATATTATATATGATATATAATTTATATAATGTATATTATACATAATATATATCATATATTATATATCATATACGATATATATTATATATACATACAGATAGTGTCTAAGTGTGGAAATGTGGGAAAATATTGAAAATGGATTAGGTGAATTTTCTGTAACATTTCTATAATTTTTTTAAAAAATTTATTTTAAAAAATTATTAGAATAGGTAATTTCTTTTTGGTCTGCCACATATTATTATTATTATTATTATTTTTTTTTCAGATGGAGTTTTGCTCTTGTTGCCCAGGCTGGAGTGCAGTGGCGTGATTTCGGCTCACCGCAACCTCCGCCTCCCAGGTTCAAGCGATTCTCCTGCCTCAGCTTCCCGAGTAGCTGAAATTACAGACATGTGCCACCATGCCTGGCTAATTTTGTATTTTTAGTAGAGGCAGCATTTTGCCATATTGGCCAGGCTTGCCTCGAACTTCTGGGCCTTATGTGATCTGCCTGCCTCAGTCTCCCAAAATGCTTGCATTACAGGTGTGCGCCACCATGCCTGGCTGGTCTTCCACATATTCTAAAACTGCTATGGTTAAAACAGTACTGATATGATAAAAGATAAATCACTAGGAGGGGAAAAAATATACAAATACACAGGAGTACCCTGGATATAGTGCGTTTACTCCCAGACCATCACAAAAAAGCAAATATTGTAATAAAGCAAGTCACAAAACCTTTGGTTTCGCAGTGCATATATAAGCGTGCAATAGCATTATGTCTGAAAAAACAATGTACATAGCTTAACTAAAAAATATAATACTTTATTGCTAGAAAATGCTAATGATCACCTGACTCTTCAGTGAGTCATATTTTTTTCAGTGGTGGAGGGTCTTGCTTGAAATGTTGATGGCTGCTGACTTAACAGGGTCGTTGTTGAAGGTTGGGGTGACTATGGCAATTTCTCAAGATGACAGTGAAGTTTGCTGCATCGATTGATTCTTCCTTTCATAAAAGATTTATCTGTAGCATGTGATACTGTTTGACAATATTTTCTCCACAGACCTTCTTTCAAAACTGGAGACAACCCTCTCCCACCCTTGTCACTGCTTTATCAACTAAGTTTATGTAATATCCTAAATCCTTCGTTGTCATTTTAACAATGTTCACAGCATCTTCACTAGGAGTAAATACCATCTCTTTCACTGCTCATCCGTAAGAAGCAACTCCTCATCTCTTCAAGTTTGAGCAGGAGATTGCAGCAACTCAGGCACATTTTCAGGCTCCACTTCTAATTCTAGTTCTCTTGCTATCTCCACTACATCTGAGTGACTTCCTCCACTTGTCTTAACCCCTCAAAGTCATCATGAACACTGATATCAACTTTTTCCAAACTCCTGTTAATGTTGATAGTTGGACCTCCTCCCATGAATCACTAATTTCTCAATGGCATCTAGAATGGTGAATCCTTCCCAGAAGTTTCTCAATTTTCTTGCCCAGATGCATCAACGGAGTCACTTTCTACGGCAGCCATAAGGCTTGTACAATGTTTTTTCTTAAATAATTAAGGCTTGAAAGTAAAAAATTACTTCTGTTGTGTTAGCACTCACGAAAAATGAGAGAACTGTGACTCTTCCAGTTGAACATTAAGGAACATTGTAGAGTTATTAAGTGGCCTAATTTCAATATTGTTTTGTCTCAGGGAATAGGGAGGCCTGCGAGGGAAAGGGATCAGGGAAGGGCCTGTCAATGGAACAGTCAAAACACACATAACATTGATGGATTAAGTCCACCATCTTATGTGGGTACAGTTCATGGTGCCCCAAAACAATTACAATAGAAACATCAAAGATTACTGATCACCAATCACCATGGCAGATTTAATACTAATGAAAAAGTCTGAAATAACCAAGATTTACCAAAATGTGACACAGAAACACTAAGTCAGCATATGCTGCTGGGAAAATGGCACTGATAGGCTTGCTTGATGCAGGGTTGCCAGAAACCTTCGATTTGCAATAAAGCAAAGCACAATAAAATGAGGTATGCTTGTGTAACAACTCAGTGAAGTTAGGAACTAGGAACTTCTAGTTGAATTGGTTATTATAAAATAAACAAACAAAAAAAGTCAAACATATAGTTAATGTAGTCTCCCCAAACAGCTAGACAGTTTTAAGGTATCTTCAAAACATTAAGCACAACTGAGGGTCAACAGTAATAAACATTTTGGTAGCTCTTTAGTATCCCTGCTCTAAAAGGTATTTTCTCTGAATTCTTATTGTAAGTACACAGTTGGAAACTTAAAAAGTGAGCTTGCATGGTTGTATTAAGAAGTGGTTGAGGGCCGGGTGCGGTGGCTCATGCCTGAAATCCCAACTTTGGGAAGCCAAGGCAAGCAGGTCACTTGAGGTCAGGAGTTCAAGACCAGCCTGGCCAACATAGGGAAACCTCGTCTCCACTAAAACTACAAAAATTAGCCCAGCGTGGTGACGCAGCTACTCAAGCGGCTGAGGCAGAAGAATCGCTTGAACCCAGGAAGCGGAGGTCACAGTGCGCTGAGACCACGCCACTGCACTCCAGCCTGGGTGACAGAGCGAAACTCGGTCTCAAAGAAAAAAGAAGTTGTTAAATACGGAATTTCTGTAGTTTCAACAGTATCTTAAGAGATATTTCTCAGAGCTGCTAAAATGAACAAGAGTACAATCTAGTCATATTTGAGTCATGCACTCAAACTTCATACACGTGGTTAAAAATACGTGTTCAAGAAATTAACAAAGTTAAAGCCATAAAACTTTTTTTTTTTTTGAGATGGAGTCTTGCTCATCACCCAGGCTGGAGTGCAGTGGCGCAATCTCGGCTCACTGCAAGCTCCGCCTCCCGGGTTCACGCCATTCTCCTGCCTCAGCCTCTCCGAGTAGCTGGGACTACAGGTGCCTGCCACCGTGCCTGGCTAATTTTTGTATTTTTAGTAGAGATGGGGTTTTGCCATATTGGCCAGGTTGGTCTCGAACTCCTGGCCTTGTGATCCACCCACCTTGTCCTCCCAAAGTGCTGGGATTACAGGTGTGAGCCACCACGCCCAGCCCCTAAAGCCACAAAACTTTTAATATCACATAAGTATGCTCTTTTATCCAACAATAAAAATGGAGGAAATAAGACATATGCAATGAACATAAGCAACACAAAACCAAAATAACAAAGACGACAACACTGTGAAGCTGTCACAAGTCAGTACTAGGACAATAATGATGGTATAGTAAGTCTAAAAATTTTGACATAGTAGATGAAACAGAGATGTACTCTTACTCTCTCCCTGGAGAAAATGGAGAAAAGGATAAAAAGAATATCTTAACTCTCTCTTTCACTTTCAACTTAGAAGCATGGCTTGAAAATATGAGTGAATTTTATTTAGGTTGCTGGTCTGAGATAAAGAGAGGATGGGAAGTTGGTGTCAGCAATACATTTTAAAAAAAGAGAGGGTAAAATATTTAGAGTCTTTTCACAAACTACAATAAAAACACCTAACATAATCAGGGACATTTGTAGGGACCAAGAAAATGACTAATGTTATGCAATTTAAATAAATTAATCACAGCAATAATAAAGTACTGTTTTCATAATTAACTTTTTTTTTTTTTTGAGACAGAGTCTCACTCTGTCACCAAGGCTGAAGTACAGTGGCACCATCTTGGCTCACTGCAACCTCCGCCTCCCAGGTTCAAGCACTTCTCCAGCCTCAGCCTCCCGAGTACCTGGGGACTACAGGCGCATGCCACTGCATCTGGCTAATTTATTTATTTTTAGTAGAGATGGGGTTTCACCATGTTGGCCAGGCTGGTCTCGAACTTCTGACCTCAGGTGATCCACCCTGCCTTGGCCTCCCAAAAGGCTGGAATTATAGGCGAGAGCCACTGTGCCCAGACCATGATTAACTTTTAACATAAGATTATTATTTTATCTGTTGAAATTCTTACTGCTTTAGAGTAATAAAGTATCATCTAAGGATTCTGTATTACCAAATGGAAATGAATGAGATAACCCCTAAATATTACCTACACTTAATGATGGAGTTGATATTTTGGTCTACATGAATGTCTGCAGTGTACAAAATAACTCCTTCCTTCCTTTCTCATACTGAATCAAGTAGAGTAATTATTCTACTGAAGTCTCTTTCGGATTAGGCAAAGTTTGTTGAATTCCTGCCCCTTCTACTCTAACTTGTATACATGAGTGTACAAAGTTCTAGTCTATTAAAGGCTGCCATGTTAATTTAACTATGGTTCTAATATAAAAACTAAGCCATGTTTAATATGATTAATACCTAGAACACGGCTGAAATATACCCATCATCAATTTTCATTATCGAATGTTTTAAAATTGCTGCCATAGATATTAATGGTATGTTTCCTAATAGAGCAAAGTCTACCTTAACGTTAAAATTTTTACGATGTTATAGCAAATGTTTTTTTCTACTCTTAACACATAAGCCAATATAATACACCTATCAGTAACATTCAATTACTACAGCAATAATTCTCTCAAAAGAGGCAGCTGCCCTAATGAATTGTCAATTACTTTCTATAAAAGGCTTCTGATAATCATATGACTTCAGAAAAACAACTTTCTAGAGTCATACAGAAGGAATAGCAATAAACTCCTACCTGTTCCGGCATGGCTCCATGTTCAATTCCAGTCTTCAATAATCTGTAGCAATTACCAAAGAGATCCCATTTTGTGAGATCATGTGCACTGAAATAAACAAAAATGCATTTGTTTTATTCTAGAATGGAAGGAAATTTAAATTTGAGCTCAGTTCAGGTGAGTGGAAGAATAAAATAATTTCATTTCGGCTGGGCACACTGGCTCACGCCTGTAATCCCAGCACTTTGGGAGGCTGCGGCTGGCAAATCACTTGAGGTCAGGAGTTTGAGACCAGCCTGGCCAACATGGTGAAACCCTGTCTCTACTAAAAATACACACAAAAAAATTAGTTAGGCATGGTGGCACATGACTGTAGTCCCAGCTACTCGGGAGGCTGAGGCAGGAGAATCACTTGAACCCAGGACACGGAGGTTGCAGTGAGCCAAGAATGCGCCACTGCACTCCAGCCTGGATAACTGAGCAAGACTCTGTCTAAAAAAAAAAAAAAAAAAGGTTTTTTTCATTTCTATTTCCTTGCAGAATTGAAAAAGATCTATAAAGGAAATGCTCATTAAATGCTCAAATTTGAAAGAAAGGTAGAAAGGAAAAGGAAAGAGATGATTCTATGAATTTATTAAAGAAATCAACAAAAATAAAACCTCACATATTTAACTGAAAATTTCTACCACATGGTCAAGCTAAGCTCATATTCTATTCCATATATGGATAAACTCCCTTTATTGTGTATATATATAATAGTAACTTTTTTTTTTTTTTAAAGACAGGGTCTCGCTCTGTCGCCCAGGCTGGAGTGAAGTGGCAAGATCTCGGCTCACTGCAACCTCCGCCTCCCGGGTTCAAGAGATTCTCATGCCTCAGCCTCCTGAGTAGCTGGGACTACAGGTGTGTGCCATGACACCTGGCTAATTTTTGTATTTTTGTAGACATGGGGTTTCACCATGTTGGCCAGGCTGGTCCTGAACTCCTGGGCTCAAGAGATCCACCCGCCATGGTGTCCCAAAGTGCTGGGATTATAGGTGCGAGCCACCGCATCAGGCCTATTTAAAAGTACATTTTAAAGAACTCCATTTACAATTTAAAAATATAACCACATGTGTATTTTTAAGAGAGATTTGTATTCTCAAAATGGAGATAAAGATAAAACTAGGGGAAAGGAAAAATGGGAAAGCTCAAAAACTGCACTATAGCTATTTACGTGGGCTGAGGACTTATGAATGTGATAACGGTAAATTTTTATATTCTCATGAGCTCTACTACTACTAAAAATAGTCATTCTGACAATAGTAACTTCTGTTTTCAAATGACAGTTCTTTTAAAAAAATAAAAGTCTGCTTTTCTAGGGAATTCTAAAAAAAAATTTACTTGTATATAAAGGCTTAGATTTTGGAAATTGATTTTGAATTTTGAAGTACTGATTAGTATAAAAGCTATACTCAGACTCTCTTTGGACAACAAAGTTCTTTTTGTCCTTTCTTCACGGAGAAGACCAGCATATCTCATTACAATGGAAGTGAAAATTACAATTTGACAACACAAATTTCAGCCACCGCACCCAGCCTTTTTTTTTTTTTTTTTAAAAGACAAGAGTCTTGCTCTGTTGCCCTGAGGTGCAGTAGTGTAATCTTGGCTCACTACAATCTCTGCCTCCTGGGTTCCAGCGATTCTCGTGCCACAGCCCCAAGAGTAGTTGGGGATACAGGCGTGTGCCACCATGCCCGGTTAATTTTTGTATTTTTGTATTATTATTTTGTTTTAGCAGAGATGGGGTTTTGCCATCTTGGCCAGGCTGGTCTTGAACCCCTGGGCTCAAGTGATCCACCCATCTCAACCTCCCAAAGTGCTGAGATTACAGGCATGAGCCACCATGCCTGGCCCCAAATCTTATTTCTTATTTATTAAGAGCAAGATTTCTAAAAGCTATCACTTGAAAATTATACTGTAGCACTCTAGTGATGAAATAAGCCTGTCTAATTTGTTAAATACTCATGGGCTGATACTTTTACAGTATATATTCATTGCATTAAATGATAGCTAAATCATTACAGTAAATAAATTTTATACCTTAAGTAATTAAATGATAGGCCAGGCACAGTGACTCACATCTGTAATTCCAGCACTTTGGGAGGCCGAATGCCGGTGGATCGCTTGAGGTCAGGAGTTCAAGACCAGCCCGGCCAACATGGTGAAACCATCTCTATTAAAAATATAAAAATTAGCTGAGCATGGTGGTGTACACCTGTGGTCCCAGCTACTCGAGAGGCTAAGGCATAAGAATCACTTAAGCCTGGGAGGTGGAGGTTGCAGTGAGCCAAGATTGCGCCACTACATTCCAGTCTGGGCAACAGAGTGAGACTCTGTCAAAAAAAAAAAAAAAAAAAAAAAAAAAAAAAAAAAAAAAAAAAAAATTCAGTGATAGCAAAACATAATCATCTAGAGAAATCTGAATAAAGGAAAAACATATCTCAATATTCTCTAAAATTCCCATTTTTTAAAAAACATCTATTTTGTTTTAATTGAGATAGTGTCTGCCTATTGCCCAGGCTGGTCTCAAACTCGTGGGGCTCAAGCAATCCACCTCCCTTGGCTTCCCAAAGTGCTGGGATTATAAGGTGTGAGTCATCATACCAGGCCTACAATTCCCATTGTTATTAATGTCAAACACAACAATCAGTCAGTGTATGTTGGCTATTACATGTCATTCACTAAATCTATTTTATCTTTTTGTTGTTACTGAGATCAGATCTCACTATACTGCCCATGCTGAAGTGCAGTGGCTATTCACAGGTACGATCATGGGCCAGTGCCATGATCAAGTGCAGCCTTGAACTCCTGGGCTCAAGTGATCTTCCTTCCTCAACTTCCCAAGTGGCTGGGACCATAGCTGTGTGCCTGCACACCTGGGTTACTACATTTACTTTATTTATTTATTTTTTGAGACAGCCTGTTGCCCAGGCTAGAGTGCAGAGGCATGATCTCGGCTCACTACAACCCCCATCTCCTGGGTTCAAGTGATTCTCCTGCTTCTCCTGCCTCAGCTTCCTGAGCAGCTGGGACCACAGGTGGACACTCTCATGCCCAATTTTTGTGTTTTTTGTATAGACGGGGTTTCGCCACGCTGGTCTCCAATTCCTGGCCTCAGGCAATCTGCCCACCTCGGCCTCTCAAAGTGTTGGGGTTACAGGCATGAGCCACCTCATTGCCTTTACTTTAAATAAAATAACGTACTTGTGAAAAGAAGTTAACCGCTTTAATGTAGAAAGAACATTGTAAATGTCATCATCATCAGCTTCTTCTCCCTATAAAAAAAGGAAACATCACATCATTACCACAACTTTACTCACATTATATTACTACTTATTGCCTAAATATTCTTCTAAATTATATTATTAGCATATATTCATTGTAGATCCATAATACAAATAAGCAAAAAGGTAAAAACACCCATAACTCTAACAACCTAGAAATAATTTCTGCATTTTAAATGTTGTGATAAACATGACTTTGAAAAGTTTTCTGATTAATACTATAGATAAAACCCTTTAAAATTTCTAAGTGAAAAATGTACTTGAAAGGTTTTCAATGATTTCCAATATTTTATTGATTGTCAGTCACTTTTGTAGCTTGAAAATCACAAGGAAAATCATAAATAATGGTTGAAAAAAACTGGTAAGTTCCAACAGTAGGAAAGAGTCTTTTATAAATCAGTTACATGGTCATCAGAGCACAGAGAACTATGGAAATTCCAGACTGCCTTATATAGATTGATGAGAGAGAGGGAAAGAGGAAGAAGGCACAGAAATAATTAGAAAATAAGCAGTTGGAGATGCTTGCTGATATCTTGGGCATACCATTGATAAGAAGGCATCCTTAAAAGCAGACTTAATTTGTATGCACTATTCATTAGCACATCACAATAATTCAGCAATATTAAAATGTAAATTAGGTCCCAGAAATAGAAAATGAGTTAGGAAAAATTAGACTTTAAAGAGATTTTTTTGCCGGGTGCGGTGGCTCATGCCTGTAATCCCAGCACTTTGGGAGGCTGAAGTGGGCGGATCACTTGAGATCAGGAGTTCAACACCAGCCTGGCCAACATGGTGAAAACCCGTTTCTACTAAAAATAAAAAAAATTAGCCAAGCGTGGTGACAGGTGCCTGTAATCCCAGCTACTCAAGAGGCTGAGGCAGGAGAATCACTTGAACCCGGGAGGCGGAGGTTGCGATGAGCAACGAACTGAGATCGTGCCACTGCACTCTAGCCTGGGTGACAAAGCAAGACTCTGTCTCAAAAAAAAAAAAAAATTCTTGAAAGAGAAAAGAAATTCTAGTTTTTATAACAGATTTTAAGAATAAAAATAAGGCATAACCAAGGATGATCTTTATAGAATACACAATTGTAATAAGGTTGCTAAGTTTTGGAAGGGGCAGACAATTCTACTCAATTTCATTTTAAAATGAAAATGATTTACACACTCAGCTATCTTAAGTAATTCTTAGTCAATATTATTATATGTACACATTAACTTTAGAACAGACCTCTTGCAATAGGTCTTCCACAGAATGATTGAATCGATCTACAAACTCATCAATCAGCTGGCTTCGAGCTATGTCAACTCTGTTCTGGATGGTATATTCTTCACTGCATAAGATGCTATAGGTTTTACTGCAGGCTTCTAGAACATCTGATTCTACATGTTTCTCCACAACAAACTTAATCTGTTTTAACAAAGCATCCAGATGCTGAGGAGACAAAAAAAGAAAAACTGTAATATTTAGGTTAACAATTAAAAATTAAAAATTAGCATCTGTCAAATAACAAATAAGCCTATAAGAGTACATGAAAATAATTCAGTTAATAAAACTGTAACAGCTGAATTTCAATTTCATAATATCATTACCTTTTCCATTCTACCTGTGCTGTAGATTTCTAAATCAAAATACTGTGGGATTTGTAGCAAGTTTGCTACCTTCTCTGCATCTGCAGAATACTAGAAGGAGAAGCAAAGAAAAAGACAGTAACTACTTTAATAGTAGAATGAAAGCAAACTCAGTGACATAACAAAACTGTAAATGAAACTGTACCTTTGACAGTAACATAGGAAGTGTAATAATAAAATGTTCAGTCAATTTGTTTCTATCATCAATTTGAGTTTTCCTTTCTTTGGCAGTTAGCACCTAGAAGCAAATTGGAAAAGAAGAAGAGTGTTGTGCTAAATTATAAATTCAAACTGTTACAAATATTGATGAAGCACTGGCAAATAATATAACCACAAATTTTAAGAGCTTAATGACTGAAATAAATACAAGAAAGTTTATGCAAATTTTTACATATCATGCACCACTACCTTATCAAACAGCTAAAGTTTGGGCGAATTACTATTTGTTTATGTCAAATAAAAATATACACATATTAATAAAACCACAGTTACCATTATTAAAATACTGACACCAATCAATACCCAATTTTTCTAGAGTTTTAATCTCAGTCTGTTAACAGTGATCTTCCTATGTTAAATATACACACACTTTTTAAAGTAATGCTTTTTAAATACCAACAGAAGCTAATATATTCTCACTTATTTTTAAAGCATACACTAATAATATCTCTGGATTCATTTACATTTGAGTCTCCTTGTAACTAAACTCATAAATCTGTTACACAGCAATCAACAAAAAAGAGTATAGTTTGTGCTCATGGAACAAATTTAAGCCGATAATGCTCATCACTTTAGCCTGTATCCAACTTGTGAAACCACAGGTGATTCCAAAAATAAAATATTAAAATGTAAGCTCAGTTTAACATAATCATTTTCCCTAAGTATTCTGCGTTTTATTATCTTGAGGGGATTTGCCATCATAATGTCGAATGGTTTTCCAGAACAGAAACATTCCAGTATAAATTGCCACTTTATAAATGTGAACCCCAATGTTTAAGAATATGTGCAAGAAGTAATAGCACTGCCTATTTGATTGTTCAGTCTTTTTTTTTAATTTTTATTTTTGAGACAGAGTCTTGCTCTGTCACCCAGGCTGGAGTGCAGTGGCACGATCTCGGCTCCCTGCAACCTCTGCCTCCTGGGTTCTAGTGATTCTCCTGCATCAGCCTCCTGAGTAGCTGGGACTATGGGTATGTGCCACCATGCCTGGCTAATTTTTGTATTTTTGTAGAGATGGGGTTTCACCATGTTGACGAGGCTGGTCTCAAACTCCTGACCTCAAGGGATCCACCACGCCCAGCCTTGTTGTTCAATCTTTTAAGCATATAAAATAATCACTTTTGAATGATCTACCAACTACTGTGTTTAGCTCTGCACAAAGCAATTAAGGGAACTACATGTATGTCTAGGAATGTATTCAAGACACTGAAAAGTCTTGACATTCATTTGACAATGTATGAAACATCTAAGGATACTGATTTTAGGGAAATGGCTATTTTTGATGGAACGATCTTTTTTTTTTTTTTTTTCGAGACGAAGTCTCGTTGTGACACCCAGGCTGGAGTGCAATGGCGCGATATCGGCTCACTGCAACATCTGCTTTGCTTCCTGGGTTTGAGCGATTCTCCTGCCTCAGCCTCCCAAGTAGCTGGGACTACAGGTGCGTACCACTAAGTTGAGCTAAGTTTTGTATTTTTGGTAGAGACGAGTTTTCACCATATTGGCCAGGCTGGTCTAACTCCTGACCGCAAGTGATCCGCCCACCTCGGCCTCCCAAAGTGCTGGGATTACAGGCGTGAGCCACTGTGCCCAGCCTGAGCGGTCATTTTGTTAGGCACTCTACATACATGAACTCATCTAGTCCTCAAAATACCTCTGAGGGGATAACAAAAATGGCATGACACCTATGAAGAAGGAATTTGCCAATATCTAACAAAATTGTATACATATTTTTCCTTTGACCTAGCAATACCAATTCTATCTCACCAACACACCTGGTACAAGTAACGAGATATGCATAAGATTATTCATTATTTCTTTTTTGATGGAGTCTCGCTCTGTCGCCAGGCTGGAGTGCAGTGGTGCAATCTTGGCTCACTGCAACCTCTGACTCCCTGGTTTAAGAGATTCTTCTGCCTCAGCCTTCTGAGTAGCTGGGATTACAGGCACGCACCACCACACCCAGCTAATTTTTGTATTTTTAGTAGAGACGGGGTTTCTTCATGTTGGCCACGATGGTCTCAATCTCCCAACCTCGTGATCTGCCCACCCCGACCTTCCAAAGTGTTGGGATTACAGGCGTGAGCCGCCGTGCCCAGCTGATTATTCATTATTTCTAGTAGCAAAAGACTAGCAATAGTCCAAAAGACTGTGCATAGGTGAACTTTCAGTAGTGCATCCATCTAATAGACACTATACAGCCAGAAGAAAATGAAGACCTCCACATAAAGATATGGACTGATTTCCAGGATACACTGCTAAAAAAGGAAAGGTATAGAATAGTATATAAAGTATAGTATCTTTGGTAAAAGATTGGGGGGTGAGTGGGTGGAATGGGAAATATGAATATATATATCTGTATGTGTACATGCCTTTACCTATTTGTGCAAAATGAAACACCTGAAGAATAAACCAGAAAAAAAAAATGGTTACTAATAAGAATGAGGTGTAGAGAAAGGTATATAAATAAGATTTCTCTGACTATATCTTTTCACATAGTTTTGACTTTTTAACTATGTAAATGTTTTACCTATTTCAAAAAAAATAAGTTTGGGAAAAAAACTCATGAATTCAAAGAGGTAAAAACTCTATTAAGGCTAAATTTAGGTCAAATGCCAATACGAATGTATGATTTAAATACGCGCGCGTGCACGTGTGTGTGTGTATATAATATATATACACACACACATTTATTAGCTTTGTCTACTAACAGCACCTAGCAGAAATCATAAGCAATTAACAGTAAGTACATCCTCTTAACTGAGTGCTAGTATTTTAATCTTTAAATATTACTCTGTATTAAAAGGAACCATGGCTCATTGGAGAAATGGCTGATTTTTGTGCTAGGGTAGTGTGGAATCTAAAATTCAAGTAAATCTCAATGATCCCTACCTTCCTTGTATTCATGCCCTTATACAGCCTCTTCCCACAACGTATAAAGCTGACTTGTGTAACCAAGAGGATATTTTGAAAATGATATTGTGTGATTTTTGAGGTTATATTATAAAAGACATGGCAGTGTCTGCCTTATTCTTTTGGATCACTCACTCTAGGAAAATTCAGCAGCCATGTCATGAAAACATTCAAAACAATCCTAAAGAGAAACCCACATGGTGAAGCACTAAGCTCTACCAGTGGTCAGCACTAGCTTGTAAGCCATTGTGGAAGTGGATTCTGCAATTCCAAGTCAAGTCTTCAGATGCTAAAGCCTAGGCTAACATCTTGACTGCAACCCTATGGAAGACCCTAAGCCAAAAGAACAGTTAAGCTCTTCCCAAATTTCTGACCTACAGAAACTGTATGAGATAATAATAAAGGCTTATTATTTCACACATCTTTAACTTTGGAGTAATTTGTTACACTGCAACAGATTAACTATTGATGAGGCTGGTCTCAAACTCCTGACCTCAAGTGATACACCACGCCTGGTCTTGTTGTTTAATCTTTTAAGCATATAAAATAATCACTTTTGAATGATCTACTAACTACTGTGTTTAGCTCTGCACAAAGCAATTAAGGGAACTACATGTATGTCTAGGAATGTAAAGGTAGAAAGTGAAGGAGTAAAGGTAGTAAAGGTAGAAAGTGAACCTGGGGCATCTTGTTTCCCAAGAAAGCAAGAAAGTAATTAAAAAACAAGAAGATATGTGAAAAGGACAAGAAATATGAAGGGGCTTATCACTAGTCAAAGTTGAGACAGCATATACTTTAAAGACTATTAAGGAAAATTTCAGAAACACTCAAAAGCAGAACAATAACCATTAGCACTGTCATTCTTGTTTCATTAATTCTCCCACAGTTTTTTTTTTTCTATGGCATTTTAGGGGAAATCCTTGTACATTTGTCCCTTGAACAACATAGTTTGGAACTACATGGTTCATTTATATGCAGATTTTTTTCAATAAACATATTGGAAAATTTTTGGAGATTTGCAACAGCTAAAAAAAACTTGCAGACAAGCCATGTAGCCTAGAAATATTGGAAAACCAAAGCAAATTTAGATTCATCATGATGTATAAAATATATGTAGATATTTAACATTCACTACTATAAAATATATACGAATATATTGTAAGAACTTAAAATTTATCAAAACTCACACACACACTTACAGATTGTACATGGCACCATTCGCACATGACAGCAATGTGAATAAAGATATAGTATTATGGGCCAGGAGCGGTGGCTCCTTTGGGAGGCCGAGGCGGGCGGATCACGAGGTCAGGAGATCGAGACCATCTTGGCTAACACGGTGAAACCCCGTTTCTACTAAAAATACAAAAAATTAGCCAGGCATGTTGGCGGGCGCCTGTAGTCCCAGCTGAGGCAGGAGAATGGCGTGAACCCAGGAGGCGGAGCTTGCAGTGAGCTGAGATAGCGCCACTGCACTCTAACCTGGGGGAGACAGCGAGACTCCATCTCAAAAAAAAAAAAAAAAAAAGATATAGTATTATGGCTAGGAATGGTGGCTCATGCCTGTAATCCCAGCACTTTGGGAGGCTGAGACAGAAAGATCACTGGACATCAGGAGTTCGAGAACAGTTTGGCCAACATAATGAAACCCCATCTCTACTACAAAATACAGGCTGAGCGCGGTGGCTCACGCTTGTAATCCCAAACTTTGGGAGGCCGAGGTGGGTGGATCATGAGGTCAGGAGATGAAGACCATCCTGGCTAACATGGTGAAACCCTGCCTCTACTAAAAATACAAAAATTAGCCGGGTGTGGCGCCTGTAGTCCCAGCTACTTGGGAGGCTGAGGCAGGAGAATGGCATGAACCCAGGAGGCGGAGCTTGCAGTGAGCCAAGATCGCACCACTGCACTCCAGCCTGGGTGACAGAGCGAGACTTGTCTCTTAAAAAAAAAAAAAAAAATTAGTGGGTTGTGGTGGCACGCACATGTAATCCCAGCTGCTCAGGAAGCTGAGGCAGGAGAATTGCTTGAACCCAGGAGGCAGAGGTTGAAGTGAGCCGAGATCACACCACTGCACTCCTGCCTGGGCAACAGAGCAAGACTCCAACTCAAAAAAAAAAGAAAAAAAAAAAAAGAAAGAAAAAGACATAGTATTAATCATAACTGTACAGAATTAACTATAGCACACATTCTACTACAGTAATATTGTACACCCAATACTGTTGCTATTGCAGTGAGCTCAAGTACTGCCAAGTATTCACTAAAAAAGCCCCGTGACACTAATCATCTTTGCATGAACAGTTGGTCTCTCCAGTGAATTGTGTATCATAGTCAAAAGTGATCTTGTGGTTCTCACTTATCATGTTTAGTAAAATACCATAAACCTTGAATAACATCATGGGACCCATATGTGCTACTAGTGATGCTGGAAGTGTTCCCAAGAAGCAGAGAAAAGTTACTACAAGAAAAAATTTAAAGAAAAAAATTAAATTGCTTGATATATCTGCAGCTACAGTTGCCCACCATTTCAAGATAAATGAATCTGGTATAAGGACCACTGTAAAAAAAAAAAAATTCTTAAAGCCATTACTGCTATACTAGCAGGTGCAAAAACCACTGTACCTTTGCAAAATACCTTTTTATTTCATATTAAAAGTACAGCTTATATATGGGTGCAGAATTGCTATAAAAAAGGCACACCTATACTCATATGATTTAAAAAAAGTGAAGTCATATAGTAACAATTTTAAAGCAAAAGGAATGTGAAGGTTACAAAGCTGAGAATTTAAAGCCAGCAAAGGATAGTCTGATAATTTTAGAAAGAGATTTCACTTTAAAAATGTCAAGAGAACAGGAAAAACAGTTTCTGCTGACCAAGAGGCAGCTGACCACTCTCCAAGACACCATTAAGAAAATCACTAAAGAAAAGGATATCTGCCTGCACAGGTTTTTAATGCAGATCAAAGTGCCCTATTCCGGAAAAAAAAAAAAAAATGCCACAAAGGACACTTACCAGTAAGGAAGAGAAGTGAGCACCACTTTAAAGCAAGAAGAAATACACTAATCTACTCATTTGCGCAAATGAAGCTGGGTTTATGATCAGGACTGCCCTTATCTGTAAAGCTGCTAACTCTCAAAAGCCTTGAAGGGAATAGATAAACATCAGCTGCCAGTCTTTTTTGCCAGTAATGTGTAACAAGAACGCCTGGACAACAAGAACCCCTTTTCTGGATTGGTTTCCACTGACGCTTTAAAGTCTCTGAAGCCAGGAAGTACCTGGCCAGTAACGGATTGCCTTTTAAAGTTCTTCTGATAACGGACAATGCCCCTGACCAACCAGAACCCAGTAAGTTCAATATCACAGGCATCAAAATGGTCTACTTGCTCCTAAACACAGTATCTCTAAATCAGCCTACAGATCAGGGGTCCATAGAACCCTTAAAGGTCATTAAACGTAGTACTCAATGGAAAGGGCTGTCAACACTATTGAAGAGAACCCTGACAGAATATGATGAAAGTCTGGAAGAATTACACCACTGAAAATGCCATTGTTGTTCTAAAGCCATCAAGCCCCCCAAAATAAATACCTGTTGGAGAAAACTGTGTCCAGATGTCATGTATGATTTCACAGAACTTATGACAGAACCAATCAAGAAAATCATCAAAGAGATTGTGGTTATATTATAAAATGTGAGGAATGAAAGACTTCAACATACAGATCTTAGAGAAATTAGAGAGAATAGACACCAGCCAGGAATGATGGCTCATGTCTGTAATCCCCGCACTGTGGGATGCCAAGGTGGGAGAATCACCTGAGGTCAGGAGTTTGAGACCAGCCTGGCCAACATGGTGAAACCCCGTATCTACTAAAAATACAGAAAACTAGCTGGGCGTGGTGGCACAGGCCTGTAAAAGCCAGCTACTCGGGAGGCTGAGGCAGGAGAATTACTTGAACCCATGAGGCAGAGGTTGCAGTAAACCCAGATAGCATCACTGCACTCCAGCCTGGAACAGAGTGAGACTCTGTCTCAAAAAAAAGACTGGGAGAGGTGGCTCACACCTGTAATCCCAGCACTATGGGAGGCCAAAACGGGTGGATGACCTGAAGTCAGGAGTTCGAGACCAGCCTGGCCAACATGGCGAAACCCTGTGTCTACTAAAAATACAAAAACTAGCTGGCCCTGCTGGTGGGCACATGTAATCTCTGGTACTTGGGAGTCTGAGGCAGGAGAATCGCTTGAACCCAGGAGGCGGAGGTTGCAGTGAGCCCAGATCACGCCACTGCACTCCAGCCTGGATGACGAGCGAAACTCTGTCTCAAAAACAAAAAAGACTACACCAGAGGAACTAATAGAGGATGACTTGATGGAGATGAGTGCTTCTGAACTGGTACCAGATGATGAGGAAGAAAATGCTGAAGAAGGGGTGCCTAAATCAACATTAGATAATTTGGCAGAGGAGTTCCAATTTTAAAACTACTTTTGCTTCTTTGGTGACACAGACCCTTGTATTACAGTGGGCACTGAAATTAAAGCAAATAGTGGAAGGAGGACTGGTATCACACAGAATGAAAAAGCAAAAAGACAGAAATTACAATGTATTTCTGTAAAGTTACAGTGAGTGCACCTGTCTCTCCTTCCATCTCCTCCATCTTTTCTGCCTCTGCCACTGGAGACAGCAAGACAAAAACCCGCTTCCTCTTCCTCAGTGTACTCAATGTCAACATGTCAAGGATGAAGACTTTTATGCTGATCCAGTTAATAGTAAATATATTTTCTCTTATGATTTTCTTAAAAACTTTTTTCTCCTCTAGCTTACTTTATTGTAAGAATACAGTGTATAATACATATTACATACAAAATGTGTTAATCCATTGTTTGTGTTAACAGCTTTAAGGCTTCTGATCATTTAGGCTATTGGTAGACTATAGTAGTTAAGTTCTGGGGGAATCAAAAGTTACATGTCAATTTTTTAAATTTTAAGATTCATAAAAATGTTTCATAAATTTGCATGTTATCCTTGCACAGGGGCCACGCTCATCTTCTCTGTACTGATCCAAATGCAGTATATCTGCTGCCGAAGCGAGCACACATGGATTTTTGACTGTGCAGGTCAGTGCCACTAACCCCTGCATTGTTCAAGGGTAAATGGTATATAATTTCACCCTTAAATATTTCAGCGTATGTCTCTAACAGATGAGGACCACTATAATTCCTGTTTTTTATTTTTAAATATGAATGATTACTGTAGGGAGTCTAATATACATTTTTAACTTATAACTGACTTCAGGTTGATATTGAATTAATTATAATAAAACATAGCAACTTTGCTCCAATATAGTTCCATATCTTTCTCCCTTTTGTGTTACTCTTGTCACATATATTTATGTTATAATCTCAGCACTATAGTGCTATAATTATCTATGTAAATCAGGGGTATCCAATTTTTTTGGCTTCCCTGGGCCACAGTGGAAGAACAATTGTCTGGGGCCACACATAAAATACACTACCACTAACGACAGCTGAAGAGCTTAAAAAAAAAAAAAAAAAAAAAAAAAAAAAAAAGGCAAAAAAAAAAAGCGAAAATATCTCATAATGTTTTCAGTTTACAAATTTGTGTTGGGTTGTATTCAAAGCCATCCTGGGCCACGTGCAGCCTGCACGCCACAGGTTGGACAAGCTTGATTTAAATAATTTCATGTTCTTTCAAGGAAATTAAGAGAAGGAAATAGACACAGACACACACACACACACACACAGCCTTTTGCCTTTTATATCCACTCACATACTTACCATTTCAGATTTACACTCTTCCTTTTGTTTTTTGAGACGGAGTCTTACTCTGTCACACAGGCTAGAGTGCACTGGGGTGATCTCGGCTCACTGAAACTTCTGCCTTCTGGGTTCAAGCAATTCTCCTGCCTCAGCCTCTCGAGTAGCTGGGATTACAGGCATGTACCACCATGCCCAGCTAATTTTTGTAATTTTAGTAGAGATGGGGTTTCGCCATGTTGGCCAGGCTGGTCTTGAACTCCTAACCTTAGGTAATCCACCTGCCTTGGCCTCCCAAAGTGACAGGACTACAGGTGTGAGCAACCATGCCCAGCCCATTCCTTCTTTTTTCTTTTCTCATTCCTTCTTGTGGATTTGTTTTATCACCTTATGATATTCCTTATGGCTTGAAGGACTTTTCTTTTTTTTTGAGTCACAGTCTCACTCTGTTGCCCAGGCTGGAGTGCAGTGGCACGATCTTAGCTCACCACAACCTAGGCCTCCCGGGTTCAAGAGATTCTCCTGCCTCAGCCTTCCGAGTAGCTGGGACTACAAGCGTGTGCCACCATGCCTGGCTAATTTTTGTATTTTTAGTAGAGACAGGGTTTCACCATGTTGGCCAGGCTGGAGTCGAACTCCTGACCTTGTGATCCACCCGCCTCGGCCTCCGAAAGTGCTGGGATTACAGGCGTGAGCCACTGTGCCCGGCTGAAAGACTTCTTTGAGCATTTCTGGTATGGGAGATCTAGCAACACATTCTCCAAATTTTTCTTTTTTGTTTCTCTGGTAATGGTTTTTTACACCTTCATCTTTGGAAGATAATCTTATTAAATTTACAATTCTTGGTTGGCCATTTTGTTGACTTTCACTGAATATGTCATTCCACTGTCTTCTGGGCTCCATTGTTTCTGATAAGCTAACTGTTAATACTGTTGCTACTGCCCCCTACATTAGTTGTTTATCTCTTGTTGCTTTCAAGATTTTTTGTCTTTGTCTTTTAACAATGTGACTATGTTGTGTCTATATGTGGAACTTTTGTGTTTATTTTATTTGGATTTTGTTAAGCTTCTTGAATCTGTAAATTGTCTCTCATCAAATTTGGGAGGTTTTCAATGATTATTTCTTCAAATATTTTTTCTGCCTCTATCCCTCTCTCCTTTCCTTCTGGGATTCCCATTATACATATTTCAGTGCACATGATGATGTTCCTCACATTTCTGAGGCTCTGATAATATTTCTTCAATCTTTTTTCTTCTCTGTTCTTCAGAATGGATCATTTCTATTAATCTTCATGTTCTTCTATTGTTTCTTTTATCATCTTAAATCTGCTAATTAACTTATTCAGTTAATTTTAAATTTCTACATTGTACTTCTCACCAGAAATTCCATTTGGGTTTTCATTATTGAGATTCTCTACTTCTTGTTTTCATATTTTCCTGTAATTCTTTGAATATATTTATTAAAAGGCCTCCGAAGTCTTTGCCTGCTAAATCCAACATATAGGCCTACTGAGAAGCCATTTCTATTGTCTGCTTTTTTTCCTGAGTATGGTCACATTTTACTGTTTCTTTGCATGGTTGTAGTTTTTCTTGAAAGTAGACATTTTTGGATTATACAGTAACTAAGGATTTTAATTTTTTTTTTTTTTTTTTTTTTTTTTTTGGGACAGAGTCTTGCTGTCACCCAGGCTGGAGGGCAGTGGCATGATCTCGGCTCCCTGCAACCTCTGCCTCTGGGTTCAAGTGATTCTCCTGCTTCAGCCTCCCGAGTAGCTGGAACTACAGGCGCATGCCACCCTGCCCAGCTCATTTTTGTATTTTTAGTAGAGATGGGGCTTCACTATGTTGGCCAGGCTGGTCTTGTACTCCTGACTTCAAGTGATTCCCCACCTCGGCCTTGTAAGTGCTGGGATTACAGGCATGAGCCACTGCGCCTGGCAGATTTCAATTTCTAACTACAGATTTTAATTTTTTGTAATTATAAAAGTTTCCAATTTTTTAAAGGGAATCTTTAATGTAAGCTGAATAATCTGTTTCCCCCACAGTGTGTTACTTCTGCTATCTCTGCTCAGAATTTTTATTCTTACTTTTGTTTTTTAGCCTGTCTTCCTAGGAGTCCTCGTTGTGTTTGAATAAATTAGTAGTCAACCAATCATTTGGGAAGAGGTTGTGTTCAAATATTGTAATATTTGTGGCTTCAATCAGGCTTCCACTCCTCTGAGAAACGATCTGTTGTTGGTTAGGGAGCATGTTCAAAGTTCACCCAGTTCTTAGATTTTGCTTGACTTTTACTTTCCATTAATGTCTCTAAGGTTTCCTAGTCCGCCAGGGATGTACGGAGAGCATAGCTAATCTTTTTATAGCTTTCTCATTTCTAAGATTTTACAGTTACTTAGTACTCTTATCACAACCCCAGATTATCAAAGCTGTAGGTTTTTCCTGTTTGTTTCTACCAAGTTCTCTACTCGTAATTAACAAAAGCTGTGGGCTTTATTACTTGTCCATGTTTAATCCATTCTCTCTGACAACAAAGCTTCTGGTTTTTGCACCCAGTGCCACTCTGGTAACAAACTACAGATCTTATTGACCAAGCATGTGGGTACATGTGTATTGGCAAGAAGGCCACAGACTTCTGCTGCTTTTACCTGAAGCTCTATCAATTTTTCAGGAAAAAATATTTCCCAATGTGTGTTTATCTTTGTTGAATTTCCAGAGCCCTGATGTAATGTTTTTGACAATACATTCCGGTTTTATACTTGCTTTTTGCAGAAAGATCTGCCTACCTCTTCAAACCAACAGAGCCAGGAGTCTCTCCATCTATGATTATCTCAACTCATCTTTAATATAAATACCTGTATTATCAGTCCCATATTACAGATAAGGAAACTAAGACATACAAAAATCATTCATATATCTAAAGATTATATAGCTGCTAAATAGAAGAACTTGCAAACTAGGCATTTTGCTTCTACAGCCTTTATGTACTTTTAATAGACATAAAAATCCTTAAAATATATATATAAAAAATATATAAGTACAAAAACAGAAGCAGGTACAGGTGCTATGGGAGCATGAAGGAAAGACTCTATTTTTGGAACCTGAGTATAGCATATAGGATATAAAGATGAAGCACCATAGTCCATCATTTATAAAAATACCATGTTTTTAGGGATACAATTATCAGTAAAATTTCCAAATATTTAAGACAGTTAATTGCCATTAAAAACCTTTTAGGAGATTTCTCACTAATGTAACTTACTCTCTTGCCGGTACCCCTTCCCACTGGAGGATGTGCCTCAGCAGCTTGACGAATTGTACAAACCATTAGCTCTATAAGAGCACTCTCTTGACGATCAGACATTGCTAAGGTAAAACAAAATACATGAGCATGAGTAGACAGTTTTACAATAACCACGTATTAAAAATGAACACATTATAAAAAAATTGAAAACATTCTATTACTGCTTAAAGAGTAAAGTTAAGCTCTGTACTTTGCTATTTTTTTTTTAAAGTAATTATGTGCTTGCTGTCATAAGTCAAATAGGAAAGAGATACAAAGTAAAGAATAAGAGGATAAACTCTGGTCTCTTCTAATGCTACCTTTCTGAGTTAGGCAATTCTAAAATTTCACTGTGTTTCCTTCTACATAATTTCAAAACTCATAATAGAATTTTTCTTTTTTAATAAAAAAGACTGCCGTATGTTTTTAAAAACTTAACAGACTTAATATTTTTCAAGTCAATACACACACATAATAATTATCTTAATAAGTTACTATCTAATGTATGTACCATAATTTAGTCAGCCTTCTACTTACGGTCATTCAATTTCCTGATTTTTGACACTGAACAATGCTTCAATAAACATCATTAATAGATACATATTTATGTAACTGATACATTTATTTCTGTACAATAAATTCTCCAAAGAAGAAATAATGGATTCAAATGGCAAGATCTTGATATTGAGAAATCATAAGATTATTTATTATAATTTATACCCACCCCCAACTGCAATGTTATGAATGTTTGGTTCCTTATATCCCTGTGAACACTAGATGTTATAAACCATTTTAATTTTTGCCAGTCCAATGGTTGAAAAGGGGTATTTGGTTATTATTTTGCTCCTTCCTATCTACTAATTAGTTAAGTGGAATATATTTTCTATTTTTCCCCAAGATTTGTCTATGTTTATTCTTCACCTGTTTTTGTGCTACTATTCACCTTTCTTATCAATCTGAGAACTCTTGTATGGTAGGGGTAGTACTTTTTATCTTTTGAATGATGCAAGTATTTTCTCCCAGTTTGTCATTTGTTATCAGACTCTTCATGGTATCTTTTGTCAGACAGAAATTGTTAATTTTTAAAGTCACGTCTGTCTCCTTTTGTTTTATGGCTTCCAGGTTTCTTGTATTGCCTTCAAAGATCTCTCTGTCCTGGAGATTACACTAATATGTTCTTCATTTTCTTCTAATTTATTTCATCTTTTGCTGTCTCGTGTGCTTGCTTGCTCTTTTGCTCTTCCTTCCTTTCACTTTTTCTGTCTCTCTTGATTGCTCACTTTTGTATTTTTAACCTATTTGGCATTTATTTCTGATGACAGTAGGTGGGCCTGTTTATTCCCACCAAATAGCCAGTTGTCTCCACCACTGTTAAACCAGATTTCCCTTTTTAATTTAAATGTCATTTTTAAACATGGTTCAGGTATTTTTGGATTCTTTAGTTTCACTAATCTATTTGTATATTTCTATGACAATGCTTTACTGCTTTGACTATACTAGACTTATGGCATAATTTGTTATAACTTAATATGTAACTTAATTCAACCAACTTGAATACATAAGCACGTTTCTCTTATCTAGCCCCTTTTCTAAAATTTTGCTTAATTTCTATAATGCTAATAGCAATTAATTTATTAAGAATTTTCTATATCTAAAGCACTATCATAGTGGCTTATATGTAATAACTTGTTTTATCCACAAAACATTTCCAAGAGATAGGAACTAATATCCTCACTTTACAGACAGGGAGAATGAGCCGCAGAAAAATGCACTTAGCTAGTAGTACAGCTAATATATGAACTCAGGTAGTTTGACCCCAGAGTCAGTTCTCTTAAGCACTATGCTATACTGTCTTTTCAGCATAAGCTTAAAATTCTACATAAACTTTAAAATTATTTTGCTTAGTTAGTTCGTATTCACCACACCTCCCAGAACTCTCTCAAACCCACTGGAATTATGACTAGTACCATAAAAAAAGACCTTTTCAGCTAGAAATACAATATAGCTTTTCACTTTTGAGATCTTAAGTCATTTAATTAAAACTATGGTTTCCTTCACACAGATTCTATACTTTCCTGAATTCTTTTTTTCTTTTTTTTGAGACAGCATTTTACTCTGTCGCCCAGGCTGGAGTGCAGTGAGGCGATCTTGGCTCACTGCAACCTCTGCCGCCCAGGTTCCAGTGATTCTCCTGCCTCAGCCTCCCGAGTAGCTGGGATTACAGGTGGCTGCCACAGCTCCTAGATGATTTTTGTAGTTTTAGTAGAGATGGGGTTTCACCAACTTGGCCATGCTAGTCTTGAACCCCTGACCTCGTGATCCACTGCACCCGGCCTGTCTTTTTGAGACAGTCTTGCTCTGTCATCCAGGCCAGAAGGCAGTGGCATGATCTCAGCTCACTGCAACCTCTGCCTCCCAGGTTCAAAGGATTCTCCTGCTTGAGCCTCCTGAGTAGCTGGGATTACAGGTGTGCCACCACACCCAGCTAATTTTTGTATTTTTAGGAGAGTCAGGGTTTCACCATGATGGCCAGGCTGGTCTCAAACTCCTGACCTCAAGTGATCCACCAGCCTCAGCCTCCCAAAGCGCTGAGATTCCAAGCATGAGCCACCACGCCTGGCCTCATTATTATATATTTTTAAACTCAGATATTTTTGGATTTTTTGGAGGTGGAGTCTCACTCTGTCACCCAGGCTGGAGTGCAGTGGCGTTATCTTGGCTCACTGCAACCTCTGCCTCCTAGGTTCAAGTGATTCTCCTGCCTCAGCCTCCTGAGTAGCTGGGATTACAGGCATGTGCCACCACACCCAGCTAATTTTTGTATTTTTAGTAGAGACAGGGTTTCACCATGTTGGCCTGGCTGGTCTCGAACTCCTGACCTCAGGTGATCCACCCACGTCGGCCTCCCAAAATGCTAGATTACAGGCGTGAGGCCCTGTGCCCAGCCTTAAACTCAGATTTTGATAATTCAAATAGTTTAGTTCTTTCTTTCTCCTTCCCTCTGTATACTTATTTATATTGAAGACCAGTAGATGTAGGTATTATAGACACAGAACTAGGTATAAATTTAAGTATTCAATTAATTTACAAAGGTTTAAAAGTTTACATTGATTATTTTAAACTAAGTTGGAGCAAAATCAAAGAAAAGGCAAAAAAGATACGACATCTTGTTCTTTATTCTGTACCAAAATTATCCTGTAAAAATATGTATGTACATCTTAATTCAGTGTTTTAACAATTGTCTTTTAAAAAAACACATGAACTTTAGCTTATCTTATGAAAAACAAATGAAACATCAGCCTGTCCATCTGTATCTGAATGATCCAATGCCTAGTAATACAAAAAAAGCTTTTTGCTCAATAACAACTAAAGTTCTATTTTTATGATTTCAGAAATTCATAATTTTTCACATTTGGCTGGAGCTAAAGGAAGTACAAGGCTGCCCATGAACTAAATGCATTGTCTGTTATTTAGGAAGAGAACACAGTCTTATGGAAAGTGAGGAAGGACAGAACAACTTATCTCAAGAACAGAAACATTCTCCCATTATAGTGGGAGTAAAATCCACAGTAGTGTTGAAGTATAACTCAACCTTGCACAGTGTTCAATTCCATCAATTTTGTTACTTTATCATTTGAAGCCATCCACTTAGAAACTTTCCCTGAACGGGGAGATAAGGTAAACTCAAAAACAGTTGAAATTTAATTGAAATTCCTTTTGGGATATGACAGCAAAACCACATAATAAAATTGAAAGCAAACAAGCCTTAAGCGACAGGCAAGAGCCAAACAGCCACACTGATTGAAACAAATGAGTAGCTGTTCATGGTACAAACTGTCATTTCAACTTCCTAACACAACATATAACTATACAACTTTCTACACCGCATCTCCATTTCCTCACTATTGATTTTAGTCTTATCACCTTGAACTCTGGCTTTTCTCTTTTAGTATCACTGAATATATATAGTATCATTGAATCATGCTTTAAAATCACCAATGACCTAAATCATCACAAAATGATTTGTGTAGTCTTTTTTCTCCTCTGCAATATATATTATTAACTACGGCTCTCTTGAACATCCTCTTTACTGGGCCTGCAAAGGTTATAATTATCTCTTATCCTTTTTATAGTTAGGTAGAACTCTCATTCTTTCTTGCTCTTCCTGCTTTCATCCCCTATCCACAATCTTTAACTCTGCCATGGGCTCTTTCCCTCTTTATCAGCCATCTCCCTCTTTTCTATTTTTACCATCATTCCTCATAGAGACCACTGCAATGATTATGTATTCTTCCAAACAATGTTTATGAAAGGGATTTTTCTTAAAATATGCATTGGATCACACTATTCCCCTGTTTAAAATCTTCAAAAGCACCTTATTACATTTAGGATGAGATAAATTCACTTATAAACTAAAATGCTCTACATCATCTGACTTCTGCTTCTATTATATCTTGTATCATTGGCTCATTATGTTCCAGCTATTGCATCTCCTAGAACATAACCATCATTCATGTTTCAGATACTTTGAAATTGTTATTTCCTCTATCTAGATAGCTCTTTTATGACAATTTCCATATCTGGCCCCTTATCGTTTAGTTTCTTTTTTTTTTTTTGAGATGGAGTCTCACTCTGTTGCCCAGACTGGAATGCAGTGACATGATCTTGCCTGCCAGGTTCCTGTGATTCTCCTGCCTCAGTCTCCCGAGTAGCTGGGATGACAAGGCACATGCCACCACACTCGGCTAATTTTTTGGATTTTTAGTAGAAGCGGGGTTTCACCATGCTGGCCAGGCTGGTCTTGAACTCCTAACCACAAGTGATCCGCCCGCCTTGGCTCCCCAAAGTGCTAGGATTAACGGCATGAGCCACCGTGCCTGGCCGCCTTATCATTTAGTTTCTTGGCTCACAAGTGGCCTGCTCAGGAAGGTCTTCCATCAGGATTCAATCTAAAGACAGATCCCCTATAATTATCCACCAAAGCTACTTATTAACTCTTGAAATTAATTTGAATATTTACTCAATTTTGGTCTGCCTTCTTCAGGAGAATGTAAGCTCCATATTGGCAGTGAGCTCATCTAGTATAACACTATACGCTCAGCACTTAGCATAATATTTATCATATAGTCAATAAAAATTTTTAAATTATTGATGAATTAATAATTCCTGCTTTTAAGAATCTTTATTGTTTACAGCTACTTCATTCATCAACTGGATTACAGAACGTTAGCACTAGAAATGACCAAAGAAGATTATCTAGTTAAAGTTTCTCAGCCAGGTGTGGTGGCTCAGGCCTGTAATCCCAGCACTTTGGGAGGCCAAGGAAGGCGGATCACTTGAGGTCAGTAGTTCGAGACCAGCCTGGCCAACATGGTGAAACCCATCTCTACTAAAAATACAAAAATTAGCCAGGTGTGGTGGTGAGCGCCTGTAATCCCAGCTACTACAGAGGCTGACGCACGAGAATCGCTTGAACCTGGGAGGTTGGAGGTTGCAGTGAGCCGAGATCCGCCACTGCATTACAGCCTGGGCAACAGAGCAAGACCCACACTCAAAAAATAAAATAAAATAAAATAAAGTTTCTCATTTTACAGTTTAAGAAGCTGATATCCAGAAGTTACATGATTTGGTTATGGTCTTGTTACCTGGTGGCAGAGCTGTTGACAAGAACCAGATCCTCACATTGTACTAAAAATTTATTCAGCAACTTGATTTTGCTGTAAAACACCCCCCGACACACACACACACACACCCATAAAAAAACTGTAAGACAATCTTGAGGCCACTGTGATTTAAACTGATGTTGGTACTCTGTCACAGTGTGTCTGCTTTCCCAAAATTTAGTCCTACATCTCCAACTGCTAACCACAGCCTTCTCCACTGGAATTCTACCACATTCCACCTATCTAAAAAATTACTTTAAAAAAAAGTTACTGGTAGCATTTTATCATAAAATACAGCAAAATACTAGCACAGAAAATTAATTTAGATGCCACTCCATGCCAGAGCTTATATGTGGTTTGCATGCGGTACAACATGCATAGAGATAAAATGTATTAAAAAAATCAAGTCATTACGTACATACAGTTCTGCAACTGTTATGCCTAATTTCTCAGACTCTGCCTACCTAGATTCAATCAGTAAAACTGTGGTTGACTTTCAAAAATGTTCCCATCTGGTAAGTTACTTTTCTGGCTAAAACCAACCAACCAAACCCAAGCCAAGCCAAACCAACCTTTTGACCGGAAGTTAAAAAAATCCAACGTAAACAGAATTTAAACCACAATAAAACACCTAATAGTATATATTTTAACAAGTAAAATGCACCTAGACCACCTTCATGACTGAAAGACTTAGTAATTATTATTTACTGAGTTACACATCTTATTAACATGAGAGAAAGTTAACAATACCAAAGCAGACCATCTTGTCTCTTCTTAATTTATATATTTATTTTTTTCTTTTTTTTGAGATGGAGTCTCACACTGTTGCCCAGGCTGAAGGGCAGTGGCGCAATCTTGGCTTACTGCAAGCTCCGCCTCCCGGGTTCACACCATTCTCCTGCCTCAGCCTCCAGAGTAGCTGGGACTACAGGCACCTGCCACCAGGCCCGGCTAATTTTTTGTAGTTTTAGTAGAAATGGGGTTTCACCATGTTAGCCAGGATGGTCTCGATCTCCTGACCTCATGATCTGCCAATCTCGGCCTCCCAAAGTGCTGGGATTACAGGCATGAGCCACCGTGCCCGGCCCTTAATTTATATTCTTTGCCTCCCTTCTCCTTGGAAATAACCTTATGGAACATGCGGTGATATACAGAAAATGAGTTGAAATAGGAAGGAGAAGTTCTTACTCTGGCAATTTTATAGCTACAAACAAGGTAAGGAAAATGAATGGAACCTACCATTGAATACTAATGTGAGGCCCTTTACTCAAGCGTTGATAAGGCAGTAGACATTAGAGGGAAATTGATTTTTAACAGGGAAAATATTAATGTTAGTTAGAAACAGAATGTGTAAGCTGGAGAGTGGTGGCTCACGCCTGTAATCTCGGCACTTTGGGAGGCTGAGGTGGGAGGACTGCTTGAGCCCAGGAGTTTGAGACCAGCTCAGGCAACATGGTGAAACCCCATTTTTACTGAAAATACCAAAAAAAATTAGGCATGGTGGTGCACGCCTGTAGTCCCAACTACTTGGGAGGCTGAGGTCGGAGGATTGCTTAAGCTGGGAAGGCAGAGGTTGCAGCGAGCCGAGAATCACATCACAATAGAGCATATGTTCATATTCCTGTGATCACAACAGTGAAGAGAATTCAAAATACAGTGGACAGTTTCACCTAGTGAGCAGAGGGCCCTGTCAACTTAACAACAGGACCATCTTTCTTTGTTTTTTTTTTTTTGAGATGAAGTCTCACTCTGTTGCCCAGGGTGGAGTGAAGCGGCGAGATCTCAGCTCACTGCAATCTCTGCCTCCAGGGTTTAAGTGATCCTCCTGCCTCAGCCTCCCGAGTAGATGGAATTACAAGTGCCCGCCACCAAACCTGGCTAATTTTTGTATTTTTAGTAGAGACGGGGTTTCACCAAGTTGGCCAGGCTGGGCTCGAACTCCTGACCTCAGGTGATCCACCTACCTCAGCCTCCCAAAGTGCTGGGATTACAGGCGTGAGCCACCACACCTGGTCTAGGGCCACTTTCTTACTAAGGACATCATGGAGTGAAAGACCATGGGCAAATAAAATAAATAATAATTACAGCTAGAGGCAAATATAGCATAATAAGCTCTTCCTTGAAAGGTCTGAGAAAAGTTTGGGAAGAATTTGTGTCACACATAATAAATAAGAAAAATGTTTTTAGTTTAGAAGAGGCATTTTGGGCCAGTTTACCAGTGTGTATCTGGATTTAATACAAACTTGTTTGCCTCACTGAATTATGTCAAAGCCAGAATAGATAATACAAATTAGTATCACTGCTTGAAAGGAACACTGGGGGATGCTCACTCTCCTGGTAATCTGTATGGGTTGTTTACTGAGGGGGATGGCTCATTATGCTCTTGTAATATCCCAAAAGGATAAACCACACAGGAGGGTAGAGGAAGCAGAAAAAGGACTCAATAGAACATTATCTTGCTTAGTCTTCACAGCTATGTAAGGTACACAAGGAAATAATCTCTGTTACAGAAAAAGGCAAACTAAGGATCAGAAAATCTGAGGACATAAGTAAAAAGAGGGAGAATTAAAAATCTGAATTAATATTTCTTTTTTCTTATTATTATACTTTAGGTTTTAGGGTACATGTGCACAATGTGCAGGTTTGTTACATATGTATCCATGTGCCATGTTGTTTTGCTGCACCCATTAACTCGTCATTTAGCATTAGGTATATCTCCTAATGCTGTCCCTCCCCCCTCCCACCAACCCACAATAGTCCCCAGAGTGTGATGTTCCCCTTCCTGTGTCCATGAGTTCTCACTGTTCAATTCCCACCTATGAGCGAGAACATGCGGTGTTTGGTTTTTTGTCCTTGCGATAAGTTTACTGAGAATGATGTTTTCCAGTTTCATCCATGTCCCTACAAAGGACATGAACTCATCATTTTTTATGGCTGCATAGTATTCCATGGTGTATATGTGCCACATTTTCTTAATCCAGTCAATCGTTGTTGGACATGTGGGTTGGTTCCAACTCTTTGCTATTGTGAATAGTGCCGCAATAAACATAAGTGTGCATGTGTCTTTATAGCAGCATGATTTATAGTCCTTTGGGTATACACCCAGTAATGGGATGGCTGGGTCAAATGGTATTTCTAGTTCTAGATCCTTGAGGAATCGCCACACTGACTTCCACAATGGTTGAACTAGTTTACAGTCCCACCAACAGTGTAAAAGTGTTCCTATTTCTCCACATCCTCTCCAGCACCTGTTGTTTCCTGACTTTCTAATGATGGCCATTCTAACTGGTGTGAAATGGTATATCTCACTGTGGTTTTGATTTGCATTTCTCTGATGGCCAGTGATGATAAGCATTTTTTCATGTGTTTTTTGGCTGCATAAATGTCTTCTTTTGAGAAGTGGCTGTTGATGTCCTTTGCCCACTTTTTGATGGGGTTGTTTTTTTCTTGTAAATTTGTTTGAGTTCATTGTAGATTCTGGATATTAGCCCTTTGTCGGATGAGTAGGTTGCAAAAATTTTCTCCCATTCTGTAGGTTGCCTGTTCACTCTGATGGTAGTTTCTTTTGCTGTGCAGAAGCTCTTTAGTTTGATTAGATCCCATTTGTCAATTTTGGCTTTTGTTGCCATTGCTTTTGGTGTTTTAGACATGAAGTCCTTGCCCACGCCTATGTCCTCAATGGTATTGCCTAGGTTTTCTTGTAGGATTTTAATGGTTTTAGGTCTAACATGTAAGTCTTTAATCCATCTTGAATTAATTTTTGTATAAGGTGTAAGGAAGGGATCCAGTTTCAGCTTTCTACATATGGCTAGCCAGTTTTCCCAGCACCATTTATTAAATAGGGAGTCCTTTCCCCATTTCTTGTTTTTGTCAGGTTTGTCAAAGATCAGATAGTTGTAGATATGCGGCATCATTTCTGAGGGCTCTGTTCTGTTCCATTGATCTATGTCTCTGTTGTGGTACCAGTACCATGCTGTTTTGGTTACTGTAGCCTTGTAGTATAGCTTGAAGTCAGGTAGCATGATGCCTCCAGCTTTGTTCTTTTGGCTTAGGATTGACTTGGCGAAGTGGGCTCTTTTTTGGTTCCATATGAACTTTAAAGTACTTTTTCCAATTCTGTGAAGAAAGTCATTGGTACATTGATGGGGATGGCATTGAATCTATAAATTACCTTGGGAAGTATGGCCATTTTCACGATATTGATTCTTCCAAACCATGAGCACGGAATGTTCTTCCATTTGTTTGTATCCTCTTTTATTTCATTGAGCAGTGGTTTGTAGTTCTCCTTGAAGAGGTCCTTCACATCCCTTGTAAGTTGGATTCCTAGGTATTTGATTCTCTTTGAAGCGATTGTGAATGGGAGTTCACTCATGATTTGGCTCTCTGTTTGTCTGCCATTGGTGTACAAGAATGCTTGTGATTTTTGTACATTGATTTTGTATCCTGAGACTTTGCTGAAGTTGCTAATCAGCTTAAGGAGATTATGGGCTGAGATGATGGGGTTTTCTAGATATACAATCATGTCATCTGCAAACAGGGACAATTTGACTTCCTCTTTTCCTAATTGAATACCCTTTATTTCCTTCTCCTGCCTGATTGCTCTGGCCAGAACTTCCAGCACTATGTTGAATAGGAGTGGTGAGACAGGGCATCCCTGTCTTGTTCCAGTTTTCAAAGGGAATGCTTCCAGGTTTTACCCATTCAGTATGATATTGGCTGTGGGTTTGTCATAGATAGCTCTTATTCTTTTGAGATACGTCCCATCAATACCTAATTTATTGAGAGTTTTTAGCATGAAGGGTTGTTGAATTTTGTCAAAGGCCTTTTCTGCATCTATTGAGATAATCATGTGGTTTTTGTCTTTGGTTCTGTTTATATGCTGGATTACATTTATTAATTTGCGTATGTTGAACCAGCCTTGCATCCCAGGGATGAAGCCCACTTGATCATGGTGGATAAGCTTTTTGGTGTGCTGCTGGATTTGGTTTGCCAGTATTTTACTGAGGATTTTTGCATCCATGTTCATCAAGGATATTGGTCTGAAATTCTCTTTTTTGGTTATGTCTCTGCCAGGCTTTGGTATCAGGACGATGCTGGCTTCATAAAATGTGTTAGGGAGGATTCCCTCTTTTTCTGTTGATTGGAATAGTTTCAGAAGGAATGGTGCCAGTTCCTCCTTGTACTTCTGGTAGAATTCGGCTGTGAATCCATCAGGTCCTGGACTCTTTTTGGTTGGTAAGCTATTGATTATTGCCACAATTTCAGAACCTGTTATTGGTCTATTCAGAGATTCAACTTCTTCCTGGTTTAGTCTTGGGAGGGTGTATTTGTCGAGGAATTTATCCATTTCTTCTAGATTTTCTAGTTTATTTGCATAGAGGTGTTTGTAATATTCTCTGATGGTAGATTGTATTTCTGTGGGATCAGTGGTGATATCCCCTTTTTCATTTCTTATTGCATCTATTTGATTCTTCTGTCTTTTCTTCTTTATTAGTCTTGCCAGCGGTCTATCAATTTTGTTGATCTTTTCAAAAAACCAGCTCCTGGATTCATTAATTTTTTGAAGGGTTTTTTGTGTCTCTATTTCCTTCAGTTCTGCTCTGATTTTAGTTATTTCTAGCCTTCTGCTAGCTTTTGAATGTGTTTGCTCTTGCTTTTCTAGTTCTTTTAATTGTGATGTTAGGGTGTCAATTTTGGATCTTTCCTCCTTTCTCTTGTGGGCATTTAGTGCTATAAATTTCCCTCTACACACTGCTTTGAATGTGTCCCAGAGATTCTGGTATGTTGTGTCTTTGTTCTCGTTGGTTTCAAAGAACGTCTTTATTTCTGCCTTCATTTCATTATGTACCCTGTGGTCATTCAGGAGCAGGTTGTTCAGTTTCCATGTAGTTAAGCGGTTTTGAGTGAGTTTTTTAATCCTGAGTTCTAGTTTGATTGCACTGTGGTCTGAGAGACAGTTTGTTATAATTTCTGTTCTTTTACATTTGCTGAGGAGAGCTTTACTTCCAACTATGTGGTCAATTTTGGAATAGGTGTGGTGTGGTGCTGAAAAAAATGTATATTCTGTTGATTTGGGGTGGAGAGTTCTGTAGATGTCTATTAGGTCCACTTTGTGTAGAGCTGAGTTCAATTCCTGGATATCCTTGTTAACTTTCTGTCTCGTTGATCTGTCTAATGTTGACAGTGGGGTGTTAAAATCTCCCATTATTATTGTGTGGGAGTTTAAGTCCCTTTGTAAGTCACTCAGGACTTGCTTTATGAATCTGGGTGCTCCTCTATTGGGTACATATATATTTAGGATAGTTAGCTCTTCTTGTTGAATTGATCCCTTTACCATTATGTAATGGCCTTCTTTGTCTCTTTTGATCTTTGTTGGTTTAAAGTCTATTTTATCAGAGACTAAGATTGCAACCCCTGCCCTTTTTTTTTTGAGACGGAGTCTTTCTCTGTTCCCCAGGCTGCAGGCTGCAGCGCACTGGCACGATCTCGGCTCACTGCAAGCTCCACCTCCCGGGTTCACGCCATTCTCCTGCCTCAGCCTCCCGAGTAGCTGGGATTACAGGCGCCCGCGACCACGCCTGGCTAATTTTTTTGTATTTTTAGTAGAGACGGGGTTTCACCGTGTTAGCCAGGATGGTCTCGATCTCCTGACCTCGTGATCCGCCCGCCTCGGCCTCCCAAAGTGCTGGGATTACAGGCTTGATCCCCTGCCTTTTTTTGTTTTCCACTTGCTTGATAGATCTTCCTCCATCCCTTTATTCTGAGTCTATGTGTGTCTCTGCATGTGAGATGGGTTTCCTGAATACAGCACACTGATGGGTCCTGACTCCTTATCCAGTTTGCCAGTCTGTGTCTTTTAATTGGAGAATTTAGCACATTTACATTTAACGTTAATATTGTTATGTGTGAATCTGATCCTGTCATTATGATGTTAGTTGGTTATTTTGCTCGTTAGTTGATGCAGTTTCTTCCTAGCCTCGATGGTCTTTACAATTTGGCATGTTTTTGCAGTAGCTGGTACCGGTTGTTCCTTTCCATGTTTAGTGCTTCCTTCAGGAGCTCTTTTAGGGCAGGCCTGGTGGTGACAAAATCACTCAGCATTTGCTTGTCTGTAAAGTATTTTATTTCTCCTTCACTTATGAAGCTTAGTTTGGCTGGATATGAAATTCTGGGTTGAAAATTCTTTTCTTTAAGAATGTTGAATATCGGCCCCCAATCTCTTCTGGCTTGTAGAGCTTCTGCTGAGAGATCAGCTGTTAGTCTGATGGGCTTCCCCTTGTGGGTAACCCGACCTTTCTCTCTGGCTGCCCTTAACATTTTTTCCTTCATTTCAACTTTGGTGAATCTGACAATTATGTGTCTTGGAGTTGCTCTTCTCGAGGAGTGTCTTTGTGGTGTTCTCTGTATTTCCTGAATCTGAATGTTGGCCTGCCTTGCTAGATTGGGGAAGTTCTCCTGAATAATATCTTGCAGAGTGTTTTCCAACTTGGTTCCATTCTCCCCGTCATTTTCAGGTACACCAATCAGACGTAGGTTTGGTCTTTTCACATAGTCCCAAATTTCTTGAAGGCTTTGTTCATTTCGTTTTATTCTTTTTTCTCTAAACTTCCCTTCTCGCTTCATTTCATTCATTTCATCTTCCATCAGCGATACCCTTTCTTCCAGCTGATCGCATCTGCTACCGAAACTTCTGCAATCTTCGCGTAATTCTCAAAACTTGGCTTTCAGCTCCATCAGCTCCTTTAAGCCCTTGTCTGCATTGGTTATTCTAGTTATCCATTTGTCTAATTTTTTTTCAAAGTTTTTAACTTCTTTGCTATTGTTTTGAATTTCCTCCCATAGCTCAGAGTAGTTTGATCGTCTGAAGCCTTCTTCTCTCAACTTGTCAAAGTCATTCTCCATCCAGCTTTGTTCCGTTGCTGGTGAGGAACTGCGTTCCTTTGGAGGAGGAGAGGTGCTCTGCTTTTTAGAGTTTCCAGTTTTTCTGCTCCGTTTTTTCCCCATGTTTGTGGTTTTATCTACTTTTTGTCTTTGATGATGGTGATGTACAGATGGGTTTTTGGTGTGGATGTCCTTTCTGTTTGTTAGTTTTCCTTCTACCAGACAGGACCCTCAGCTGCAGGTCTGTTGGAGTTTACTAGAGGTCCACTCCAGACCCTGTCTGGCTGGGTGTCAGCAGCAGTGGCTGCAGAACAGCGGATTTTCGTGAGACCACAAATTCAGCTGTCTGATAGTTCCTCTGGAAGTTTTGTCTCAGAGGAGTACCCGGCCGAGTGAGGTGTCAGTCTGTCCCTAGTGGGGGGGTGCCTCCCAGTTAGGCTGCTCGGGGGTGAGGGACCCACTTTAGGAGGCAGTCTGTCCGTTCTCAGATCTCCAGCTGCGTGCTGGGAGAACCACTACTCTCTTCAAAGCTGTCAGTCAGACGGGGACACAGAAGTCTGCAGAGGTTCCTGCTGAATTTTTGTTTGTCTGTTCCCTGCCCCCAGAGGTGGAGCCTACAGAGGCAGGCAGGCCTCCTTGAGCTGTGGTGGGCTCCACCCAGTTCGAGCTTCCTGGCTGCTTTGTTTACCTAAGCAAGCCTGGGCAATGGCGGGTGCCCCTCTCCCAGCCTCGCTGCCGCCTTGCAGTTTGATCTCAGACTGCTGTGCTAGCAATCAGGGAGACTCCGTGGGCATAGGACCCTCCGAGCCAGGTGCGGGACACAATCTCCTAGTGTGCCATTTTCCAGGCTCGATGGAAAAGCGCAGTATTAGGGTGGGACTGACCTGATTTTCCAGGTGCCGTCTGTTACCCCTTTCTTTGACTAGGAAAGGGAACTCCCTGACCCCTTGCGCTTCCTGAGTGAGGCAATGCCTCGCCCTGCTTCGGCTCGTGCACAGTGCGCTTCACCGACTGTCCTGCACCCAGTGTTTGGCACTCCCTAGTGAGATGAAACCGGTACCTCAAACAGAAATGCAGAAATCACCCGTCTTCTGTGTCGCTCAGGCTGGGAGCTGTAGATCGGAGCTGTTCCTATTTGGCCATCTTGGCTCCACCCCCCCTGAATTAATATTTCTTTAGATTCTGGCCAGATGCGGTGGCTCACGCCTGTAATTCAAGCACTGTGGTAGGCCAAGGCGGGAGGATCACCTGAGGTCAGGAGTTCAAGACCAGCCTGGTCAACATGATGAAATCCTGTCTCTAATAAAAGTACAAAAATTAGCCGGGTGTGATGGCATGTGCCTGCAGTCCCAGCTACTAAGGAGCCTGAGGCAGAAGGATCACATGAATCCGGGAGGCAGAGGTTGCAGTGAGCCGAGAATGCGCCACTGCACTCCAGTGTGGGCGACAGAGCAAGACTCAATCACACACACACACACACACAAATTTTCTTTTGATTCTGAAGACCATGTTCAATCTACTGTGAGCCTCACTTACATCAAGGCATCACTCACCTTCCAAAGCTGTTGTATGAATTAAATGAGTTACCAGTTCTTTAAAGTACTATTGTGGGCTAGTTTGAAAACATAATCATACACAGGAAAAAGCACTTCTAGTTTTAACGAGCGAATATGCATATAAGCTTTTAGAACACAACCTCTTTATTAGGTATACATGTTCACTTTGCTGTGCGTATTATTACGTAGCATATAAAAAGATTCATACTTCAAAAATTATCACGTGGCTTTTATGTCCCTCTATTTCTTCAATAGCTAGGTAAATGACTTTATCTCTGATTTCCTGATTTTCATCTTAAAGAAAATACAACAAAAGAGGGGATGGCTGTGGTCTAATTAAATCATTATGCATAAAAGGTTTTTTAAAAGTTCACATATAAATCAAGCAAAAAAAATTCTGGATGTACTTAAAAAAAAAAAACATTAAGTTACATCAGTATTTGTATCTCAAATCAGCATCAAGAAAACCTTTTGGCCAGGTGCAGTGGCTCATGCCTGTTATCCTAGCACTTTGGAAGGCTGAGGCAGGAAGATTACTTGAGGCAGTCTGGGGACCACAGTAAGATCCCTGTCTCCACAAAAAATTTAAAAATTAGCTGAGTGTGGTGGCATGTGCCCACAGTCTGAGGTGGGAGGATCCCTTGAGCCCAGTAGTTCAAGGCTGCAGTGAGGTATGACTGGGCCACTGCACTCCAGCCTGAGTGACAGAGCAAGACCCTGTCACTTAAATTTAAAAAGGAAAAAGTAAAGAAAAACTTTTTTGACTATTACATGACACATACGGATTTTTAAAAACTTATGTGGCATGGTGGCAGTGTTTATATGGAAAGATGTTAGAAACGATTGAGACATCCTTACTTGTTATAGAAAACAAATTGTTCTCTTGGCAAAAAGACACAGCATGCTTATATATGCTCATTTTTAAGAAGCGATCTATATACAACTGTATTGCTATCAATGGAAATACAAAATCATGTAAATTAACTTGTCAAAATACTATACCTTCCTCTCCTTGAACAGGTTCTTCTAACAGCAACTCTGTCATACATTCCCAGTCTTTCAACAGTTCTTGAGAGCTCTCCCATAAACTGTCTACCAAGTAGGCTGCATGTTCATGTAACTAAAAAGAAAAAATCAAGTGTGACCAAAGAATATTTAATAAAGAAACTACTACTACTAATTTGAGTTAAGAAATCATTTTCTTCATAATTAAAATGGCTTGGTCTCCATGATTCTAAAAACCACCTAGAGAATATATATATTCACATTCCACTGTTAATAGTGTGGATGCAGTATGTTGAATCAACTTTTTACCATTTACAGTAGTAAAAGTAAGGATCTCCTAGTCTAATGACATCATTTACAGATGAGGAAACAGAGTATAGCTATTTAGAAAATTTTCTGAAGTTATATGCTGGATCTAGGTCACTTTTCACTACTCCTTGTGGTCTCTTCAACTATCTTTATTTTTATTTTTTAAAGGAAATTAATCATTTTCCCTCAGAATTCCATTAGAAACTCTTGGACCAGCTGTACTTACTTCACATCTCTGTCATCTTAGTCAAAGTAAAAAATATAAATTACTCCATCTCTCCACTATTCTACTCTCATTTCCACTGGACTCATTTCATTCCTTACGCCACCCCCATTTTCTGTTGGTCATTATTCTCCTGACAATTTTCTTTGGAGCCCATGTTCCCACAGTAAACAAACATAGCTAAGGTCTTCATCAAACACTTCACACCAAACTCTCTACCA
The DNA here is from genome assembly GCF_006542625.1 of Nomascus leucogenys. Taxonomy (NCBI): domain Eukaryota; kingdom Metazoa; phylum Chordata; class Mammalia; order Primates; family Hylobatidae; genus Nomascus; species Nomascus leucogenys. Next base: position 14,349,429 of record NC_044388.1, on the reverse strand, counting down.
CTTGCCAGTCATTAAGCCTTGGAGAATATTATCCTTTTTTTTTTTTTTTTGAGATGGAGTCTTGCTCTGTCGCCCAAGCTGGAGGGCAGTGGTGTGACCTCAGCTCACTGCAACCTCCACCTCCTGCGTTCAAGTGATTCTCCTGCCTCAGCCTCCCGAGTAGCTGGGATTACAGGCCCACGCCACCATGCCTGGCTAACTTTTGTATTTTTAGTAGAGATGGGGTTTCACCATGTTGGCCAGGCTGGCCTTCAACTCCTCACCTTAAGAGATCTGCCTGCCTTGGCCTGCCAAAGTGCTAGGATTACAGGTGTGTGCCACCATGCTAGGCCCTGAGAATATTACTCTAATGAAGCTTTTCAGGGAAGGCAAGTACAGAAGGTGTTGGCATTGTTCTGGTTTCTGCTACTTACAAGTAACTTCTCCACCCTAATATAAAAGATCTTCCACTTTTGAGGCTCATTACATTCAGTTAAACAGTCCTGGTAATCAGTGTTAGTCAAACTACAGACTGCAATCCATTCTTGGGTTATTAAACCAATTCAATGCATTGAGAACAAAGATTCAAAAATGATGCACAGTAGAAAGAGTGCATAGCACATAGAAAGGGTAAATACTATTTCATTAACTGTAATCTGTTATATGTGCTTGTACTTGTCAGAGAAAATGTTTTTCTCATCATAAGTAGTGGCCCAAAAGTATGAAGGTCACCCTTCTAAATCTACTATTGGTTGTCTACTGTTATCTTGGCACATTCAGCACTTGAGTTGGATTTCTTCCTCATTCCTAACTCTATAATCACTCTTAACTTCAGTGTGATTTTTTTTCTCCTTTGGAGACAGGGTCTCACAGTGTTGCACAGGCTGGAGTGCACTGGCACAATCACGGCTCACTGCAGCCTTGACTTGCTGGGCTCAAGTGATCCTCCAAACTTAGCCCCTGGAGTAGCTGGGACTATAGGGTGTGCTACTCCGCCTGTTTTTTTTTTTTTTTTTTTTGTAGAGATGGGGTTACCATGTTACTAGGCTGGTTTCAGTGTGAATTTTAATGACTTATGTAATGCTCTGGCTCTTCTGACACTAATTCAGTACTTCATTTCGATTGCATTTCAAATGCACACAACATGTCCCGGTGAATTCCATCAAAGCCAGAGTAAATAATACTGATTAGCATCTTTGCTTGTAAATAATATAGGCAAAGGTTTGAGGGAGATATCTTCAAACTTTCCTAATTCGCATATTCTGAGAAACTATCCTTAGACCATCCATAACATTGCTCCAACAGTGACAGGAACAAGAGGTGCACAACTCAAGAGTCAAAGATGAACAATGGCAGCAGAAAAAAGAAAAATAAATTGTTTCAAAACTGTTGCTATTAACCTATGTTAAATTAAAGAGTTATTATTTATACATATATAAATTAAAGAGCTTTATTTTAGGCTAAAATAAAGAGTTTCAGTTTGGGAAGATTTGAAAAAGTTCTGGAGATAAATGGCAGTGATGATTGCCTAGCAACATAAATGTACTTAATGCCAATGAACTGTATACTTAACAAGGTAAATTTTGTTTTATATATTTTACAATAAAAAATCAGCTGAATATGCTTTTATGCTTGATTATGTGTATTTCTGTAGAATAGGTATATGAAGAATTACAATTGCATATATTTGGCAGATTATACCTTCAATAAATACAAAATATCTCCTTTCTATCCCTCTTAATGCTTTTGGTCTTTAATTCTGGTTTATCTTATACTGGTATTGCCCCCTTTGCTATCTTTGTGTAATCATTTATTAGTTATTTCCAGCCTTTATCCAGCCTATTATTTATAAACTTCCTGTAAGTTATTTTAAGATGTGTTTGTAAATAGCATATAGCTATTTTTCATTTACTTCAATCCCAAATGATAATCTGCATTTTAATAAAACATGTTAACTGATTTACATTTAGTGGGATTACTCATGCTGAAAATATTGCTGGCATTTTATTTTCTGTGCTCTATTTGTGATGTTTTCTTGATTACTTTATCTGTCCTTCATTCAGGGTTTTATTTTCTAGCATTTTTCCATTACCAAAATCCTTAGCCTATTTTTCACTTCTCTTCATTTAATTTGAACATTATACTCCTACATTTAAAAACTAATTAATAGATATTTGCCTTAAACATCAATGTCATAGTTTTTAGGTTTAGCTCTAAGGTTTGTTTTTTTTTTTTTATTTGCTCACCAATGTTTCTTATACTCCTCTTTTCCTTTTATTGATTTTTCACTTCCCTAGAAAACATGTTCAAGTAATAATCTGCATATAGAGTCTATTAGGCAGTAATCTGACTGCATGTCGTTTGATTTAGTTCTTTCTCTTCTTTTTTTTTTTTTTTAATTATTTTATTTTTAGACAGAGTCTCACTCTGTCGCCCAGCCTGGAATGCTGTGGCATGATCTCGGCTCACTGCAACCTCCGCCTCCTGGGTTTAAGCGACTCTCCTGCCTCAGCCTCCTGAGTAGCTGAGATGACAGGCACCTGCCACCATGCCTGACTAATTTTTATATTTTTAGTAGAGACAGGCTTTCACCATGTTGGCCAGGCTGGTCCTGAACTCCTGACCTCAAGTGATCCACCCGCCTCATCCTCCCAAAGTGTTGGGATTACAGGCATGAGTCACCGTGCCTGGCCTCCCTTCATTGTTTGTTCTCTTACACAGCTCCTACTACACAATATAATAAAATGTCTTAATCTATACTGTACCTTAATTTCTCTTTCACACTTTTTTTTTTTTTTTTTGAGACAAGAGTCTTGCTCTGTTGCCCAGGATGCAGTGGCGCAATCTCGGCTCACTGCCCCTCCCCCCTGCCTGAGGAGATCCTTCAGCCTCCTGCCTCGCCCCATCTGGACTCAGTGCATGCCACCACCCTGCTTTTTTTTTTTTAGAGACTTTTTATTTGCCAGGTGTCTCAACTGCTCAGAATCCACCCCTTGCCCCTACGCTGCCTCATGCCTCTTTGGAATTCTTAGATATCATAAGAGTGTAATTTCCTTTTATATGTCAATTTCCTCTTCTAAGAGGGGACAGGGGGTGGTCCTGTATCCAGCCTTGCCAGAGCAATCATGGTCAAGATCGACCATCTCGCCATGGTGACCCGTCTCTAAAAAAAAAAATTGCTGGTGTGGACGTGCACTCCATACCAGAGCTGAGCAGGAGAATCATAGAAATCCAGGAGGGAGGTGAGTGAGCAAGACTGCGCATGACTCCAGTCTGGCAACAGAGCGAGATTTGGTCTCCAAAAAATAAAAAAATAAAAGAAGAAGGGTGACCATACTGCCAGATTATCCAGAAGTGTTCTCGGTTGTTCTTGTTGTTTTGAAATAATTACTAATAGCATCCTTATCCCTCTGAAAAGCATCACACTTTTTTTTTTTTTTTTTTTTTTTTTTGAGACCAGAGTCAGTGACGTGATCTCGGCTCACTGCAAGCTCTGCCTCCCGGGTTCATGTTATTTTCTGTCATTCTTCCTCAGCCTCCAGAGTAGCTGGGACTACAGGTGCCCACCACCAGGCCTGGCTAATTTTTTGCATTTTTAGTAGAGACGGGGTTTCACCATGTTAGCCAGGATGGTCTCAATCTCCTGACCTCATGATCTGCCCGCCTCGGCCTCCTAAAGTGCTGGGATTACAGGCGTGAGCCACCGCGCCTGGCTGCATCACACTTTTTATAATAAATTCTGGAGTCATACTACCTCCAGGGAAATCTGGACTCATCACATTCAAGTACGCATGCATCTAAAATACAAGGTATTTTGTCACCTGAAATCAATGACTGTCCCAGGTTGAAACATCTTAAAAAAATCACCTTTTGGTACCAAAAGAAAAGAAAGTTACTGATTTGTTTAGGCAGATCTCTTAATCACATTTTACATGCACTGCAAACTGATTTCAATTCAACATTTTATAATTCTATTAAAATGTTACTACTTCTCATTTCAGTAAAATAAAGAAAAAAATAATCAGTTCAGTTAATCCCAGGTAAATGTCTGTGTATTGGTCTGTTCTCATGCTGCTAATAAACACATATCTGAGACTGGGAAATTTATAAGGGAAAGAGGTTTAATGGACTCACAGATCCACATGACCAGGGACGCCTCACAACCATGGCAGAAGATGAAGGAAGAGCAAAGGGACATCTTACATGGTGGCAGGCAAGAGAGCTTGTGCAGGGGAAATCCCATTGATAAAAACATCAGATCTAGTGAGACTTACTACCATGAGAACCGTGTAAGAAAAACTGCCCTTATGATAAAATTATCTCCACCTGGTCCCACCCTTGGCACATGGGGATTACTACAATTCAAGATGAGATGTGGGTGGGGACAGGGCCAAACCATATCACTCTGTAACTAATCTATAAAAGACTCCCTTGGCTGGGGACAGTGCTTCACGCCTGTAATTTCAGCACTTCGGGAGGCTGAGGAGGGTGGATCACTTGAGGTCAGGAGTTCAAGACCAGTCTGGCCAACATGGCGAAACTCCTTCTCTACTAAAAATACAAAGATTAGCTAGGCGTGGTGGCGCATGCCTCTAATCCCAGCTACTCGGGAGGCTGAGACAGGAGAATCGCTTGAACCCAGGAGGCAGAGGTTGCAGTGAGCTGAGATTGCACCACTGCACTCCAGCAAGACTCCATCCCAAAAAAAGACTTTCTACTTTATTATTTCTAAAGTCTCTTTAAATTCAGTATTTCACAAGTCTATTACAAAATTTTACCAATTACAGTGTGTGACAGTAAAACAAAGAGAAATTCAGAGTAGAGCACAATTGGAATACCATCATACTATGAGAATATGGCTTCATTAAGCATTCACCCTAGATGTACACTAGTATAAAAAGATGAGGAGAGATTTTCACAAAGAATATTTCTTGTGAAACACAGGAGACCATAAAAGTCAATATAAACACCATGAATCATTAGAATCAACCAGAAACCTTTCAATACTATTTGCAGTCGCTTTTGTAGCTGTCAAAAATGCAATACAGGGCCAGACGTGGTGGCTCATGCCTGTAATCCCAGCACTTTGGAAGGCCAAGGCAGGTGGACCACTTGAGGTTAGGAGTTCGAGACCAGCCAGAAATGGTGAAACCCCATCTCTACTAAAAATACAAAAATTAGCCAGGCATGGTGGTACACACTTGTAGTCCCAACTATTTGGAGGATAAGGTATGAGAATTGCTTGAATCTGGGAGACAGAGGTTGCAGTGAGCTGAGATCACGTCACTGCACTCTAGCCTGAGTGACAGAGCAAGACTCTGTCTCAAAAAAAAAAAAAGAAAAAAAAAAGGAATGCAATACAGCTGGCAAATACATTCTAATTCTGTTGTAAGACTCTAGAAAATCGTAGCAAACACAGGAATACAGTAAGACCATCTGATAATTGTGCAGTAATAAACATTACAAATTACTTCTTTAAATAAAAGACAAAACGCCTGAAACTAAGTACTCTTGCCTTTTAATAAATCAAAAAGTCCTTGAGCTTTCAGAGATAAAAAACATTTTCCTTTAATTAATAATCAAAATCAGTTAGTGAAGATCATCATATTCCCTAAACTTTTCAGTAGTTATCTCATACTTATCAATTTCTGAAGCTACTGTTGTTTTTTTTTTTTTTTTAGAAACAGGGTCTTGCACAGGCTGGAGTGCAAATGGTGCGATCATAGCTTACTGCAGCCTACGCAACTCCTGGGCTCAAGGGATCCTCCCACGTTAGCCTTCCAAGTAGCCACCGTGCCTGGCTACTTTTTATTCCATTCCTCTAAAAAACCTAAGAGAGGTAAGAGTGTAAGTTGAAATGGTTTACTAGACATGTGATATTTACGGGGTAGTTAGTGTTTTACTAAAAAAATTCACATTTTGCATTTTATTCTGTAATACCTCCAACCTTGCTTGTTAAGAAAATAATGCTTCAAATCATTAGTATGCAAAGTGTGATCCTTGGACCAGGAGCATAAGCACTATCTTGGAGACTGTTAGAAATGTAGAATCTCAGGCCCCATTCTAGAGCTATTGAATAAGAGCTGGCATTTTAACAAGATTCTCAGGTAATTTGTATACACATTTAAAACACTATTAAACACATTCTTTACTCAAATTCAACTCTCTAGTTTTGTTTCTGACTTTATTTCTCTAGTCATTGGTAACTCTCTTAAAAAATGGCAGCAACTCCTTCACCACTTTCTGCTGTTTTGCCCTAACACCCTTCATTCCACTGACTGAGTTCTTCTCCAATTTTAATTTTCATATAGGCTACCTGTTTGTGTCTCTCTTCCTTATTCCTACGAAGTTCCCCTCTTACTCTCAAACTTCAGCATTCATAGAATCATTTCTCTTCTTCACTGACATTCTAGCACAAATCAAAAACACTTTTTAACAAATGAAAATGAGAGTCCTAGGTTTCTAGATGTTCTTTACTTCTTTTGCAACTCTATTTTGTTTGCTTATTTATTTTATTTTTTTTTTTGAGACAGAATCTGGCTCTGTCATGAAGTGTGGAGTGCAGTGGTACAAACTCGGCTCACTGCATGCAACCTCTGCCTCCTGGGTTCGAGTGATTCTTGTACTTCAGACTCTTTATTAGCTGTGATTAGGTGTGCGCCACCACACTCGGCTAATTTTTTTCTATTTTTAGTAGAGACAGACTTTTGCTATATTAGCCAGGCCTCAAGTGATCTGCCCACCTCGGCCTCCCAAAGTGCTCGGATTACAAGCGTGAGCCACCGCACCTGGCCTGCAACTCTATTTCCAAGCATTTCTAAACGAAGAAGTTAAGTTACTCAGGAGTTCTTCAGGTTTAATTTACTGTTTCCCCAATGACATGGCAGTAGTAGGAAATACAGATTACAATATATAAAAAAAAAAAAAAAAACCCACACCATTTTGATGGAAAAACCGAAGTTTACTTGCAAAAACAGATCCCGACATATAAGTGTTAATTACAAAATTGTTTAAGCAATAACTGAATATAGCACATGGAAATATTGCTATAAGGCTTGTACAACTATCAATTAAAACATGAATTCATATTTTTCTTTCTCCTTACTAAATAATTTTCAAACAAGATAAAACTAATGTTATTAACAGTCTGACAATTTTCAAAAACTGTTTAATGTAAAAGCTACAGGCATAAAAGCAAAAGGCAACAATAAAAAAAAGGTATGCAGGCTGGGCATGGTGGCTCATGACCATAATCCCAGCACTTTGGGAGGCCAAGGTGGGCAGATGACCTAAGTCAGGAGTTCGAGACCAGCCTGGCCAACATGGTGAAACCCCGTCTCTACTAAAGATACAAAAATTAGCTGGGTGTGGTAGTGGGCACCTGTAGTCCCAGCTACTCGGGAGGCTGAGGCAGGACAATCCCTTGAACCTGGGAGGCAGAGGCTGCAGTGAGCCGAGATTGCACCACCGTACTCCACCCTGGGTGACAGAGTGAGACCCTGTCTCAAAAGAAAAAAAAAAAAGTATGCAGTATTGCAATACTGTAAAAGTTTAACAACTGCTAGTCTGTATTCAGTGTTGATCCACACCTACATATATATTCAGAACACCTTTCCACAAAAGGTAAAGGACTGATTCTATATCATGCAATTCATGAAGGCAACTTTATAACAAACAGATTTGTTTTTATTTGATTGAAAAAAATTAAAATGAATTGACAATTTTATTTAAAATGTAATATAATAAAAAGAAATAAGGAATTATCTTAAAACCTTTTTTACCTCACTTTCAAGAAAGAAAAGAACCAGCATCCTAATGAGGTTTCCATTCGGGCTGTTTCTTCCCCTCCTCTTTGCTAATGCTTCTTCTGCTTGTGGGTCATGTCTGCTAAATAGCCTGGAAATAAATAACAGGGCATTGCAAAGTTACATGAATATGAACTTTAGTCTTCCCTCACCACACAAATCATTTCAGTGTTTAACAACAACAACAAAAAGGGGGAGCAGGGAGAAAGAGTATCAGAGATCAGGCCAGGTGCAGAGGCTCATGCCTGTAATCCCAGCACTTTGGGAGGCCGAGGCAGGTGGATCATGAGGTCAGGAGATTGAGACCATCCTGGCTAACACAGTGAAATCCCGTCTTTACTAAAAATACAAAAAATTAGCCAGGCATGGTGGCGGGCGCCTGTAGTCCCAGCTACTCGGGAGGCTGAGGCAGGAGAATGGCATGAACCCAGGAGGCGGAGCCTGCAGAGAGCCGAGATTGCACAACTGCACTCCAGCCCGGGCGACAGAGACTCCGAAAAAAAAAAAATATATATCAGAGATCAGATTATTCATCTATTTCAATATAAATATGTAACTGATGTCATTATAGGTCAGAAAATGGTGGCATCTGAACAATGTCCTACAGGTTAAACTAGATATAAAATGTAAAGGGAAACTTTTACTGATGAACAATGTTCAAATATATGTGAAAATGATAAGGACTGCTATTATCCTGTAATGATTGATACTAGAATATGTAATTTTAAACTGAGTTCTATTTTCTTTTGAGACAGAGTCTCGCTCTGTCACCCAGGCTGGAGTGCAGTGGCATGATCTTGGCTCACTGCAACCTCTGCCTCCCGGGTTCAAGCAATTCTCCTGCTTCAGCCTTCCAAGTAGCTGAAATTACAGGTGCCTGCCACTACGCTGGGCTAATTTTTGTATTTTTAGTAGAGACGAGGTTTCACCATGTTGGCCAGGCTGGTCTCAAACTCCTGACCTCAGGTGATACGCCTGCCTTGGCCTTAAGTTCTATTTTCCTAAACATTGATTTCACAGTCATGTAATTATAACATATAACCAAATGTTTCATCAATAATTTAAAAAATCCACACCTTATTATCTAGAAACATTATCTATGAACCCAATAGTTTTTAGTAAAATGACATTAATGGTAAATTAATAAAAATATCATGTAGTAACAAAACATCTGAAATAGGCAAAAAAAAAGATTTGAAATTTTTAATTTGTTTAGATTTATTCTAACAAAACTTAAAAACTGCTAAGTTGGCTGGGCATGGTGGCTCACGCCTGTAATCCCAGCACTTTGGGAGGCCGAGGCAGGCAGATCATGAAGTCAGGAGATTGAGACCATCCTGGCTCATACAGTGAAACCCCGTCTCTACTAAAATTACAAAAAATTAGCCGGGCGTGGTGGCGGGTGCCCGTAGTCCAATCTACTTGGGAGGCTGAGGCAGAAGAATGGCATGAACTCAGGAGGCGGAGCTTACAGTGAGCCAAGATCACGCCATTACACTCCACCCTGGGCGACAGAGCAAGACTACATCTCAAAAAAAAAAAAAAAAAAAAAAATTGCTAAAGGTACCTTATTTCTAGGCATTGCTCTAGGTAAAAGGGATCTTAGGACAAACGACAAAATCCCTATTTTCATGGAGCTCTCACTTTAGTGAATAAATGGTAGATAAGTATATACTGTTCCTGGTTATAAAGTAAAAAAAAAACCGGTATATGTATATAGCATGTACTAGTTTATACATAAAAGTCAGAGTAGGCCTCTCAAATGAGAGGCAAAATAACTGAATAAAATGAGAATAATTTCATGTGATATTAAAAGAAACCAATCTCTAGCAGAAAACGACCACAGAGAAGCTGAGTTTTTTTGTGGGGCAGGTGAGGAGGAAGGCATATTAGGGGACTAGAGAACTTATCTTGAAGCTATATCTATATAGCTATCATTTAAGAGAAGGTTCTGTTTAATGGGTGACTTTCAGAGGGGTGGTAAAAGGAAAATATGAATATCCCTGATAACTGAAATATACCAATCTATTTATTTATTTATTTTTTGAGACAGAGTCTCGCTCTGTCACCCAGGCTGGAGGGCAGCAGCACAATCTCTGCCTCCTAGATTCAAGCAATTCTCATGCCTCAGCCTCCCAGGTTGCTGGGATTACAGGTGCCTGCCACCATGCCCAGCTAATTTTTGTATTTTCTAGTAGAGACAGGGTTTCACCATGTTGGCCAGGCTGGTCTCGAACTCCTGACCTCAAGTAATCCGCCCACCTCGGCCTCCCAAAGTGCTGGGATTACAGGCCTGAGCCACCATGATTGGCTTATTTTATGTTTTCTTGAGATGAAGTCTCACTCTGTCGGCCTGGCTGGACAGCAATGGCATGGTCTCTGCTCACTGCAACCTCCGCCTCCTGGGCTCAAGAGATTCTCCTGTCTCGGCCTCTGGAGTAGCTAAGATTACAGGCGGGTGCCACCATGCCAGGCCAATTTTTTGTATTTTTAGTAGAGATGGGTTTCACCATGTTGGCCAGGCTGATCTCGAACTCCTGACCTCAAGTCGTCCACCTGCCTCGGCCTCCCAAAGTGCTGGGATTATGGGGATGAGCCACCATGCCCAGCTTGTACCAATTTAAATAATTCCATTTACTGCATATAAATAAGGTATTGAGAAATTTGCTTAAATTTTGAGTATTAAAATGTGGAATTTTTGATGATGTATTAAAATATTCATTTCAGACAGATCTTACTACTTTTTGGATGATTGGTTAATATTGTGAATAGCTTATGACTGGACTACAAGACACTATACGTGTGTGGATGTGTACATTTATGTATCTTTGAAAGCTGATCATGGAACTCCTGGGGATACTCCATAGCTTATTTAAGATTTTCTAAGTCACCATATTAAACGATGGAAGAATGACAAAAGAGATCATTAATCAAGTCATCAAACTGTAAGTTTCTCCAAGACAGGGGCCTAAAATACATTTATGGAGTGAAGCTTTCATTTGCATAAGAATTGGCCTGATTTTCCCAAAGAAACAAAAACTAATGGAGGCTTATCCTTCTGGATTTCTGTGGAAGATATTCTAATAAAAACTTTTTTTTGGTGTTGTGATATCAGCAAGATGGTGGAACAGAAGATTGCCGAGCCATCACTACCCCTACAAAAATACAACCAGAAACTATTCAAACACAAGGATACCACCCTGAAAATGCTAGAACTCTGAAGAGAAGTGGAGAAACCCTCTGGGCCCACAGAGTCAAGAAACCATGATTAGTAAGAGAAACAGTCATTTCACACTGTGCCAACTGCCCCCTCCCTACAAGCTGGCAAAACTCAAAGAGAATTTCCCTAGACCCATGATTGCTGATAAGAGGGAATTTGAAGTGGAAAATCGCTCTCCTTGCTGGTCTGCGAAACTTCACAAGAAGCCCACTCCAGTTCCATCCCACGGAACCACTGGGAGTGCCTGGAGGCCAGAAACACCTGGGGTGAACTGGGGAGAAAGAATAGGGTGCTGATCACAGCAACTGGTGCACAGATCTTGGTGGCCACTCGGCACATGGGCCAGTGGGAATGCCATGTTGAAGGGAGTGGCCAGTGCAAAAGCACTGCAAGGGGCACAATCCAAGGGAAGGATCAAATCCCTAGATGTATTTTCCACAAAGCCCAGGTGACTGTATAAAGTCTTTCCTTGGCCTGGGAACAACTAAAAGGTCGGGATTAAGTTGCAGTACCCACTTAAGTATTTCCCAGGTTGGGAAATAATGTAAGGCCAGCAATATAGTTCCAGGGCAGTGTTTAAGCTCCAGTACTAAGAGTCTTCACCAGACTGAGAAAGAACAGAAGTGCAGTGCCTTGGTTCTGGAATACTGTTTAAATTCCACTATAAGTTCTTGCCAGACCAAGAAAAAAACAAGAGGCCAGGGTTCAAGTTCTGAAACTAAGAAGTAAAGGTCTAATACTACCAAAGAAAACTTGCAAAAAAGTGGAAGCGATAGCTATCTCTTCAAATACACAAGCATCAACTTAAGTCAGGGAAATATTACACTACCAAACAAAACCAGTAGAGCTCCAGCAACAGATCCAGAAAAACTGAAGATCTATGAAATGTCTGACAGGCAATTCAGGGTAATCCTCTTAAAAAGAATTTTAAGGAATTACGTACACACAAAAATTCCAAATAGAAAACTAAATCAAATTTGAAAAACAAAATGAGAAATATGATGAATAGAAACAATTTTTAAAAATCAAATATACATCCTAGAAATAAAGAATATAAATGAAGTGAAAAACTCACTAGAAAGCTTCAACAGCAAACTTGACCAAACAGAGGAAAGAATTAGTAAGCTTGAAGGCAGAACATATGAAATTACCTAGTAAGAAGAGCAAAAGAAAAAAGAATTTAAAAAGCCTGTGAGAATTATGGGACACGTTCAAGCAAACTAATTTCTGCAAAATTAGCATTCCCAAAGGAGATGAGAGAGAAAAAGGGCCTAGAAAGCATATTAAAAGAGTAAGGCTGAAAATTCCCCAAATCTGGAGAAAGGCAACAGCATCCAGGAACAGAAAGCTCAGATGTCATCAAACAAATTCAACCCAAAGAGGAATTTCCCAAGGCACACCATAATCAAATTAGTAAAAATCAAAGACAAAGAAGAAATATTCAAAGCATCAAAAGAAAAGAATCATATCATATTCAATGGAGCTCCTATATGGCTTTCAGTAGATTTATCAGCAGAAACCTTGAAGGCCAGGATAGACTGGGATGCTATATTCAAAGTTTTGAAGAAAGAAAACTGCTATCCAAGAATACTGTACCTAACAATATCCTTCAAACATGAAAGACAGATAAAGACTTTCCCAAATAGAAGCTGAGGGAATTCATCAACACCAGAGCTGCCTTATAAAAAATGCCAAAAAGAGTTCTTCAATTTGAAAGAAATGAATGCTAATGTGTTGGCAGAAAAGCTCAGGCAGGATTGGCTTGTCTGTCATAATATAAAAGAGTCTTGGAAAATGTCCAGGGTCCAGGGTCTAAAACCCCTCATGGCCTTTGGAACACCAAAGTCTGTGCCAAAGGGTGGAAGGCTGCCCTGCCGCACCACAAATATAAGCCCAGGGCAATAAAACCCCTCGTGGCTTGAATGGAAACCAGGGCTCAGAGCATCAAATCCCTCGTGGCCTCTGGAATGTGCGCAGACTTGTTGGTTGCTCTCCCAGGCTCGTAAACATGTTCTCCACTATCTCAAGCAGCAGAGCATATTTTATATGCATCAAAGAAAATGCTAAAGTGTCACAGATATGCTTGATGCACTGCTACCTTTCTACCCCTACGTCCTCATGTCCTCACCTGTTTACCCCCACATCCAAATGTCCTCACCACCTGCTTCTTTGTTTGATCACCAATAAATAGTGTGGGCTCCCAGAGCTTGGGGCCTTTGCAGCCTCCATACCAGCGTTGGCCCCCTGGACCCACCTTATGTACTCATTCTTAACTTGTCTTTTCTCATTCCTTTGACTCTGCCAGACTTCATAGCCCCCATGGCCTGGTGTTGGGTCTGATTACCCCAACACTAATGTGTGACAAGAAAACTTCAAGGTACAAAACTCATTGGTAAAAGTAAGAAAACTGAAAAAAATTCAGAGTACTCTAAAATGTGGCAAGTAAATGAGTTATATCTTAAGCATGAAGACTATAATAAAAAACTATTAAAAATAACAACTGGGGCCAGGCATGGTGACTCATGCCTGTAATCTCCAAACTTTGGGAGGCCAAGATGGGAGGATCACTTGAGCTTAGGAGTTTGAGACTGGCCTGGGCAACATGGCAAAACCCTGTCTCTACAAAAACAAAAAACAAAGAAATGAAGAAACCCCAAAACAAAGAACTGCAACAATTGCTGAGATAAACAAAATTTTTAAAATGTAAACTGAAACACAGAAAAGCCAAAACATGGGAGGGGAGCAGTGTTAAAGTGTAAAGTTTATTTATGATACTTTACAATCAAAGTTAAGTCATTATAAGTTTAAAATAACCTGTATTTTTTCTGTTTTTTTTTGTTGTTGTTTTGTTTTGTTTTGAGAGTGAGTCTTGCTCTGTCACCTAGGTTGGAGTGCAGTGGCACGATCTCAGCTCACTGCAACCTCTGCCTCTTAGGTTCAAGCAATTCTCCTGCCTCAACCTCCCAAGTAGCTGGAATTACAGGCACCTGCCATCACGCCTGGCTGATTTTTATATTTTTAGCAGAGACAGGCTTTCATCATGTTGGCCAGGCTGGTCTTGAACTCCTGACCTCAGGAGATCTGCCCGCCTTGGCCTCCCAAAGTGCTGTGATTACAGGTGTAAGCCACCATGCCCTACATAAAATAACCTGTTTTAACTACAAGATATTTTTTACAAGCCTCAGTGTAATCACAAAGCAATGTCTATAATAGATACACCAGAAATAAACAGCACAGAATCAAAATATATTACTAGATAACTAAGAGGAAGACAGAGAGAGAAAAAAATCAATGAGATCTACAAAACTATCAGAAAACAAGCAACAAAATGGCAATAGTAAACACATGCCCATCAATAATAATCCTGAAGGTAAATGGATTAAATTATCAAATTGAAAGACATATAAAGTGGCTGAATGGATTAAAAAAAAAATGACCCAACTATATTCTGCCATAAGAAACTCACTTCATCTATAAAGACATATACAGACTGAAAGTGAAGGTATGGAAAAAGATAATCCATGCACTTAGAAACCAAAAATGTAACAGAAGTGGCTATATTTGTTATCAAATAAAATAGACTTTAAGTCAAGAATGATTAAAAAAAGACATAAAAGGCCAGGCACGGTGGTGCAAGCCTGTAATCCCAGCACTTTGGGAGGCTGAGATGGGCAGGTCACAAGGCCAAGAGATGGTGACCATCCTGGCCAACATGATGAAACCCTGTCTCTACTAAAAATATAAAAATTAGCCAGGCGTGGTGACAGGCGCCTGTAGTCCCAGCTACTCGGGAGGCTGAGGCAGGAGAACTGCTTGAACCCAGGAGGTGGAGATTGCAGTGAGCCAAGATGGCACCACTGCACCCCAGCCTGGCAACAGAGCGAGACTCTGTCTCAAAAAGTTAAAAAAAAAAAAAAAGAAAGAAAAAAGAAAAGAAAAGAAAAAAGACAAAGAATACCATTTTACAATGGTAAAAGGGTCAATATGACAAGAGAATATAACAATTGTAAATATCTCTACACTCAATATTGAACCTCACAAATATTTAAAAAATTAAGACATAAGGAGAGAGAGTAACTGCAATATAATAGGAGTAGTAGGGGACTTCAACGTGCAATTTTCAGCAATGGGAAGAATCAACGTTTCCAAAGAAACATTGGAGTTAAACTGCATTCTAGATCAAATGGACCTAACATACATTTACAGAACATTCCATCTAACAGTTGCAGAATACTCATTTTTCTAGTAGCAAATGAAATATTCTCCAGGACAAGCTACAAGGTCACAAAAGAAGTCAATAGATTTTAAAATATTGGATGCATATTGAGTATCTTTTTTAACCATAATGGAATAAAACTAAAAATCAATTACAGAAGGAATGGAAATTGTTAGACAACACGCTCCTGAACAACACATGGTTCAAAGAAGAAATTTCAGAATTTCGTGAGAAAAGAAAATAGAAACACAACATACTAAAACCTATAAAGTACAGTACAGCTGAAGCAGTTCTAAAGGAAAGTTTATACCAGTAAGTATCTATATCAAAAAACTAGCAAAACTTCAAACAGACAACAATAATGAGACATCAAGGAACTAGAAGACCCCCACCAAAAAAAAAAAAAAAAAACCCAAACCAAAATTAGCCGAAGGAGAGGAATAATAAAGATCAGAGATTAAATGTAATTAAGACTAAATACAAAAGACCAATGAAACCACAATTGGTTTTTAAAAAAATAAACAAAATGGACAAACCTTTAGCTAAACTAAAAAAAAAAAAAAAAAAAGAAAGAATACCCAAATAAATAAAATCAGAGACAGAAAAAGAGACATTACAATGGTTACAAGAGAAATACAAAGGATCAGTAAAAACTATTATAAACATCTGTATACCAACAAAATGTAAAACCTAAAAGAAATGAATAAATTCTTGGACACATACAACCTATCGTAAATGAACCATAAAGAAACAGAAAAGCTGCCGGGCACGGTGGCTCACGCCTTTAGTCCTAGCACTCTTGGAGGCCAAGGTGGGTGAACCACATGAGGTCAGGAGTTTGAGACCAGCCTGGCCAAGATGGTGAAACCCCATCTCTACTAAAAATACAAAAATTAGCTGGGCATGGTGACAAGGGCCTGTAATCCCAGCTACTCGGGAGGCTGAGGCAGGAGAATCGCTTGAACCCAGGAGGCGGAGGTTGCAGTGAGTCGAGACTGTGCCACTGTACTCCAGCCAGGACAACAACAGCAAAACTCTGTCTCAAAAAAAATAAATAAATAAAAAATAAAATAAAATAAAATAAAACCTGAAGAGATCAATGATATTGAAGCAGTAATAAAAATTAATGATACTGAAGCAGTAATAAAAAGTCTCCCAACAACAACAACAAAAAAAGCCCAGTACCTGATGGCTTCACTACAGAATTCTACCAAGCATTTAAAGAAGAACTAACACCAATTCTACTCAAACTATTCCAGAAAACTGAAGATAAGGGAATACCTCCAAGCTCATTCTACAAGGTCAGCATCACCCCGATGCCAAAACCAGACAAAGACAAAATAACAACAACAACAAAAACTATTAGACAATATCCCCAGTAAACATGCATGTAAAAATTCTCAACAATAACTAGCAAACCAAATTTAACAGCGTATCAAAAAGATAATGTACCATAATCAAGCAGGATTTATATCAGGGACACAAAGATAGTTTAACCATATGCATTATCAGTAAATGTGATACATCACATCAACAGACTGAAAGACAAAACTCATATGACCCTTTCAACAGAGAAAAAGCATTTCAAAGAAATCAACATCCCTTCATGACAAAAACTCTCAACAGACTAGCAAAGATGAAACACATCTCAAAATAATAAAGTCCATATATGACAAACCTACAGCTACAATTACATTAAATGGGGAAAAGTTGAAAGCCTTTCCTGTAAGAACTCAAGACCAGGATGCCAATTTTCACCACTTTTATACAACATAGTACTGAAAGTCCTAGTCAGAGCAATTAGGCAAGAGAATGAAATAAAAGACATCCAAATTGGAAAGAAGTCAAATTATCTTTGTTTGTGGATGGCATAATCTTATATTTAGAAAAACGAGACTCCGCCCAAAAAAATGTTAGAACTAATAAATTCTGAAAAGTAGCAGAATATAAAATCAACATAAAAATCAGTAACATTCTTGTACAGCCCAAGTGAACAATCTGAAAAAGAAGTCAAGAGGTCAATTCCATTTCTATTAGCTAGCGAGACTCCGTCTTGAAAAAAAACAAGAAAAAAAAAAAAAAAGAGAAAGAAAACACTGGGGATTCTTAAGAATATTAGTCTGGGTAGAGTTTTGGGGCAAGACCTCAACAGCATGGGCAACAAAAGGAAAAACAGACAAATGAGATTATAACAAGCAAAAAAGTTTCCATACAGCAAAGAGATCGATAAAGAGACAACCTGCAGAATGGGTGAAAATATTGGCCAACTATTCATCTAACAAGCAATTAGTAACCAGAATATATAAGGTACTCAAACAACTCCTTAGCAAAAATGAAAACAATCCAATTTACAAATGGGCAAATGATCTGAATAGACATTTCTCAAAGGAAGACATACCAGTGGCCAACTGGTATACAAAAAGCGCTCTCATCATTTATTATAAAGAAAATGCAAATAAGAAATCACAATGAGAAATCATCTTACCTCATTTTCAATAGCTATTATCATAAAGACAAAAAAATAACATGCTGGCCAGGATGCAGACAAAGGTGAATGCTAGTACACTGTTGGTGGGAATGTAAATTAGTACAGCAACTGTGGAAAACAGTATGGAGGTTCCTCAAAAAACTAAAAATATCTACCATATGATCGAGCAACTCCATTGCTAAGTATATATCTACAAGAAAAAATATCAGCATATCAAAGAGATATCTGCACTGCCATGTTTACTACAGCACTATTCATAGTAGTGAGACATGGAATCAACCTAAGTGTCCATCAACGTTTGAATGGATAAACAAATGTGGTATATATATACAATGGAATACCATTTAGCCATAAAAAGGAAATCCTGTCATTTGCAGTGACACAGATGGAACTAGATGACATTATGTTAAGTGAATTAAGCCAAGCACAGAAGGACAAGTATCTCACGTTCTCACTTTTATGTGGGAGCTAAAAAAAAGATTGATCTCCTGGAGGGACAGTAGAATGATCGCTATCAGAGGGTGGAATAAAGAGAGGTTGGTAAATGGGTTCAAAAATACAGTTAGAAGAAATAAGTTTTAGTGTTTGATAGCACAGTAGGGTGACTATAGTTAACAATAATTTATGGAATATTTTAAAATAGTTATTAATAGAAGATTTGGAAAGTTCCCAACACAAAGAAGTAATACATGTTTGAGGTGATGGATATCCTACTTACCTAATTTCACCATCACACATTAGATGCATGCATCAAAATATCACATGTACCCTATAAATATGCATATTTATCAATTTTTAAAAGTATAAAAAATTTAGCCAATATTTCAAACATAGAAAAATATAATACAGATATAAAATAAGTATATTCTAAGACTTTTTCTAACTCGAGTTACCAGTTTATGGCTTCTATTATACAGAGAACCAATCTCATAAGTTTATTTTCTCTCTGAAATTACAGAAGCAACAAATTATTTCTAAAAACACAAAGTTCTTTGACAAATTAAGTAGAGAATAGAGACTAATTAGAATATAATAATCCTGAAAAAAGAAAGACTACAGTACATTCTTGATATCGGTGACAGACAAAATCCAAAGATAAATATAAAATCAGCGTTACTCTACTAGCCAGAGGTATCAGAGTCACTAGGAAACTCAGTATTATTTTAAGTCATGCCTGAAAACCTTGACTTTCTTCCTCTTCATTTTCCTTGCCAGCATGCCCAGTAAGTAGCTGGTTTCTTTCTTAACAGAGATTTCTTACATACAAATAACTTTTCTCACTTTGAGAGGTACCAGTGAGTAGAGAACAATTTGTTATTGTAGCACTGAATGCAGATACTGGATAGAGGACCAGGCCTGCTCATTATCAACGTTAGTCACTGATGCACAGCAGTTGCCTAGTCCATGATTTATATTTGTACTTCAGCATAAGAAGAAGTCAGAATATATGATAAACTTTTAAAATCACTTGTGAATATTATTCAAAGCTAGTAATTTAAATCCATAAACAAAAACTCAAAACACAAAGCAAAAGATACACACATATAACCAAGAATATGTTTATATTTTAAATATGAATTAATCAGCTGGGTGCAGTGGCTCATGCCTGTAATCCCAACACTATGGAAGGCTGAGGTGGGAGGATCACTTGAGGCCAGGAGTTCAAGACCAGCCTGGGCAAGAGAGCAAGACCCCATCTCTCTCTAAAAAAAAAAAAATATATATATTTACATATATATGTATATATACATATA
Organism: Nomascus leucogenys; assembly: GCF_006542625.1. Lineage (NCBI taxonomy): Eukaryota > Metazoa > Chordata > Mammalia > Primates > Hylobatidae > Nomascus > Nomascus leucogenys. The sequence continues at coordinate 14,329,967 of NC_044388.1, read as the reverse complement.
TACACATACACTTACATGTACATGTGTGCATACACATACTTACATGTACATGTGTGCATACACATACACTTACATGTAAATGTGTGTATACACATATACACATACACTTACATATATGTACATATACATATATACACATAAACTTACATATGTGTACATATACATATATACACATATACTTACATATATGTATATATACATACATACTTACATATGTATACATACATACTTACACATGTATACATACATACATACTTACACATGTATACATACATACATACTTACACATGTATACATACATACTTACACATGTATACATACATATATACTTACACATGTATACATACATATATACTTACACATGTATACATACATATATACTTACACATGTATACATACATATATACTTACACATGTATACATACATATATACTTACACATGTATACATACATATATACTTACATATGTATACATACATATATACTTACATATGTATACATACATATATACTTATATATATTTTTAAATGATTTAAAGAATTAATCTACTAATCAATTATAGAACATATACAGTAAATTATGCTAAAAAATGTGCGTCCTAAGTGTTTACATGCATACACTCTCATTAGCTTTATGCTTTACAAAAAAATAAGGTTAAAAAAATTAAACTATAACTATATATATAAAACTTTCAGAATTACTATGAATTACTGATTAAAATAATCCTGATCATGGCCAAGTGTGGTGGCTCACGCCTGTAATCCCAGCACTTTGGGAGGCTGAGGCGGGTGGATTACCTGAGGTCGGGAATTCGACACCGGCCTGACCAACATGGAGAAATCCTGTCTCTAATAAAATTACAAAATTAGCTGGGCAGGGTGGCGCATGCCTGTAATCCCAGCTACTTGGGAGGCTGAGACAGGACAATTGCTTGAACCTGGGAGGCAGACGTTGTGGTGAGTTGAGATTGCGCCATTGTACTCTAGTCTGGGCAACGAGAGTGAAACTCCATCTCAAAAAAATAAATAAATAAATAAAATAATCAATCATCATAATGGAGAGAATGAAAAAAATTAAAACTTGGAAGGCATTTTAAAGGTGATACTGCTTCACATTTAGATTACGAATGTTGAGAAAGTAAGATCAGACCTCAGAATTTTAAAGAAAAAGCTACTGTGATGAATTATCAATTACATTAGCTTTTATAAATTTCATGCACTCCTCCAATCTCCATTCACATCTAGCTGAGAATCATCCTCTCAGATTTCAAAAAAAGGAGTATGTCACAAGGTACAGCGTCCTCAAGGGTGTGATTCATAATGTATACATAGGCTGTGAGGCTGTTACAGCCCCCAGAGTATGAGATGGACATTTTCAGCACTGCGTTCAGTCACTATTACTCTCTTCTACAAACTCTAAAACAACAAGAAAACAACACAGAAAAGTAGAACCTGTTTTCAAAGATAATTCGCTCACTTTTTGTGAAGGAACTCTCCAGCTGCCACAGCAACAGGGCGATGTGCTGAGTACACCAAGTGGTAAACATTTTCACAGTCTTCATTGGAAAGAGCTTCTTCACTTCCACTGAAAAATACAGAAAGTAACATCTGATCTAAAGCGAATGTTTATTTTCCATTCTACTTTTATTTAAACTTGCTAAAGTTCATTATAAAGTTCAAGGATTAATAATTGTTGTCTCATCTTTTATCTTACTTTGAAAGTAATGTTTCCCCCTTAAGTACAAAAGACAACAATATAAAATTCAGAAAATAGAGACTCAACGAGAAGAAAATAAAATGCCCACAGTTCTTCTACAGCTTTTTTTTTTTTTTTTTTTTGAGACAGAGTCTTGCTCTGTCACCTAGGCTGGAGTGCCACACCATGATCTTGGCTCACTGCAACCTCTGCCTCCCGGGTTCAAGTGATTCTCCTGCCTCAGCCTCCTGAGTAACTGAGATTATAGTTACACCATGCTCAGCTAATTTTTTGTATTTTTAGTAGAAACCGGGTTTCGTCATGTTAGGCAGACTGTTCTCTAACTCCTGACCTCAGGTAATCCACCTGCTTCATCCTCCCAAAATGCTGGGTTATAGGCGTGAGCCACTGTGCCTGGCCTTCTTCTAGTCTGTGGGACACAGCAAGACTGTCTCAAAAAAAAAAAAGGAAAAGGAAAAGGAAGTGACAAAACTGAAATTGTTTGCAAGGTTATATAATAATCTACATACTAAAACCAACAAAATCAACAAAGTATTAGAATGCATTCTAGAACTCAGAATAAGAGTTCAAATAGTGTCCACACATTAGACCAACACAAAAATTAAAGGTTCACTTCCTCAGCAATAACCAAGCAGAAAATACTAAATACTATTCTAACAAAAATAGCATACGGCATTTCAGAATTAACCTACTAACAAATGCATAACCTCTATGAAAAAATTAAACCCTATAAGAGCTAATGATATTTTAAAAAAGGAATCCAGCTGAGCATGGCGGTACATGCCGGCCATCCCAGCTACTTGTGAGGCTAAGAAAAGAGAAGGAAAACTAACAAACAAAAAGGACATCCACATCAAAACCCCATCTGTACATCACCATCATCAAAGAACAAAGGTAGATAAAACCACAAAGATGGGCAAAAAACAGAGCAGAAAAGCTGAAAATTCTAAAAATCAGAGCACCTCTCCCCATCCAAAGAAACACAGCTCCTCGCCAGCAACAGAACAAAGCTGGACGGAGAATGACTTTTCACGAGTTGAGAGAAGAAGGCTTCTGACGACCAAACTTCTCTGAGCTAAAGGAGGAAGTTCGAGCCCATAGCAAAGAAGCTAAAAACCTTGAAAAAAGATTAGACGAATGGCTAACTAGAATAACCAGTATAGAGAAGTCCTTAAATGACCTGATGGAGCTGAAAACCATGGCACGAGAACTACATGACAAATGCACAAGGTTCAGTAGCTGATTCAATCAACTGGAAGAAAGGGTATCAGTGATTGAAGATCAAATGAATGAAATGAAGTGAGAAGAGAAGTTTAGAGACAAAAGGGTAAAAAGACACAAACAAAGCCTCCAAGAAATATAGGACTATATGAAAAGACCAAATCTACATCTGACTGGTGTACCTGAAAGTGACAGGGAGAACAGAACTAAGTTGGAAAACACTCTGCAGGATATTATCCAGGAGAACTTCCCCAACCTAGCAAGGCAGGCCAACATTCAAATTCAGGAAATACAGAGAATACTACAAAGATACTCCTTGAGAAGAGCAACTCCAAGAAACATAATTGTCAGATTTACCAAAGTTGAAATGAAGGAAAAATGTTAAGGGCAGACAGAGAGAAAGTTCGGGTTACCCACAAAGGGAAGCCCATCAGACTAACAGCGGATCTCTCAGCAGAAACTGTACAAGCCAGAACAGAGTGGGAGCCAACATTCAACATTCTTAAAGAAAAGAATTTTCAACCCAGAATTTCATATCCAGCCAAACTAAGCTTCATGAGTGAAGGAGAAATAAAATCCTTTAGAGACAAACAAATGCTGAGAGATTTTGTCACCACCAAGCCTGCCCTACAAGAGCTCCTGAAGGAAGCACTAAACATGGAAAGGAACAACCGGTACCAGCCACTGCAAAAACATGCCAAATTGTAAAGACCATGGATGCTAGGAAAAACTGCATCAACTAGCAAGCAAAATAACCAGCTAACATCATAATGCAATGACAGGATCAAATTCACACATAACAATATTAACCTTAAATGTAAATGGGCTAAATGCTCCAATTAAAAGACAGACTGGCAAATTGGATAAAGAGTCAAGACCCATCAGTGTGCTGTATTCAGCAGACCCATCTCACGTGCAGAGACACACATAGGCTCAAAATAAAGGGATGGAGGAAGATCTACCAAGCAAATGGAAAACAAAAGCAGGCAGGGGTTGCAATCCTGGTCTCTGATAAAACAAACTTTAAACCCACAAAGATCGAAAGAGACAAAGACGGCCATTACATAATGGTAAAGGGATCAAGTCAACAAGAAGAGCTAACTATCCTAAATATATATGCACCCAATACAGGAGCACCCAGATTCATAAAGCAAGTCCTTAGAGACCTAGAAAGAGACTTAGACTCCCACACAATAATAATGGGAGACTTTTAACACCCCACTGTCAACATTAGACAGATCAATGAGACAAAGTTAAAAAGGATATCCAGGAATTGAACTGAGCTCTGCACCAAGTGGAATTAATAGACATCTACAGAACTCTCCACCCCAAATCAACAGAATATACATTATTCTCAGCACCACATCACACTTATTCCAAAATTGACCACATAGTTGGAAGTAAAGCACTCCTCAGCAAATGTAAAAGAACAGAAATTATAACAAACTGTCTCTCAGACCACAGTGCAATCAAACTAGAACTCAGGATTAAGAAACTCACTCAAAACCGCTCAACTACATGGAAACTAAACAATCTGCTCCTGAATGACTACTGGGTACATAACGAAATGAAGGCAGAAATAAAGATGTTCTTTGAAACCAATGAGAACAAAGGCACAACATACCAGAATCTCTGGGACACATTTAAAGCAGTGTGTAGAGGGAAATTTATAGCACTAAATGCCCACAAGAGAAAGCAGGAAAGATCTAAAATTGACACCCTAACATCACAATTGAAAGAACTAGAGAAGCAAGAGCAAACACATTCAAAAGCCAGCAGAAGGCAAGAAATAACTAAGATCAGAGCAGAACTGAAGGAGATAGAGACACAAAAAACCCTTCAAAAAAATCAGTGAATCCAGGAGCTGGTTTTTTGAAAAGATCAACAAAATTGGTGTACCGCTAGCAAGACTAATAAAGAAGAAAAGAGAGAAGACTCAATTAGACGCAATAAAAAATGATAAAGGGGTATCACCACCGATCCCACAGAAATACAAACTACCATCAGAGAAAACTATAAGCACCTCTACGCAAATGAACTAGAAAATCTAGAAGAAATGGATAAATTCCTGGACACATACACCCTCCCAAGACTAAACCAGGAAGAAGTTGAATCCCTGAATAGACCAATAACAGGCTCTGAAATTGAGGCAATAATTAATAGCTTACCAACCAAAAAAGGTCCAGGACCAGATGGATTCACAGCCGAATTCTACCAGAGGTACAAGGAGGAGCTGGCCCCATTCCTTCAGAAACTATTACAATCAAAAGAAAAAGAGGGAATCCTCCCTAACTTCTTTTATGAGGCCAGCATCATCCTGATACCAAAGCCTGGCAGAGACATAACAAAGAGAGAATTTCAGACCAATATCCTTGATGAACATCGATGCGAAAATCCTCAATAAAATACCCGCAAACCGAATCTGGCAGCACATCAAAAAGCTTGACCACCATGATCAAGTGGGCTTCATCCCTGGGATGCAAGGCTGATTCAACATACGCAAATCAATAAACATAGTCCAGCATATAAACAGAACCAAAGACAAAAACCACATGATTATCTCAATAGATGCAGAAAAGGCCTTTGACAAAATTCAACAACCTTCATGCTAAAAACTCTCAATAAATTAGGTATTGATGGGACGTATCTCAAAATAATAAGTTATTTATGAGAAACCTACAGCCAATATCATACTGAATGGGCAAAAACTGGAAGCATTCCCTTTGAAAACTGGCACAAGACAGGGATGCCCTCTCTCACCACTCCTATTCAAGATAGTGTTAGAAGTTCTGGCCAGGGCAATCAGGCAGGAGAAAAAAACAAAGGGTATTCAATTAGGAAAAGAGGAAGTCAAATTGTCCCTGTTTGCAGATGCCATGATTGTATATTTAGAAAACCCCATCGTCTCAGCCCAAAATCTTCTTAAGCTGATAAGCAACTTCGGCAAATTCTCAGGATACAAAATCAATGTGCAAAAATCACAAGCATTCTTATACACCAATAAAAGACAGAGAGCCAAATCATGAGTGAACTCCCATTCACAATTGCTTCAAAGAGAATCAAATACCTAGGAATCCAACTTACAAGGGATGTGAAGGACCTCTTCAAGGACAACTACAAACCACTGCTCAACGAAATAAAAGAGGACACAAAAAAATGGAAGAACATTCCATGCTCATGGACAGGAAGAATCAATATTGTGAAAATGGCCATACTGCCCAAGGTAATTTATAGATTGAATGCCATCCCCATCAAGCTACCAATGACTTTCTTCACAGAATTGGAAAAAACTACTTTAAAGTTCATATGGAACCAAAAAAGAGCCCGCATTGCAAAGACAATCCTAAGCCAAAAGAACAAAGCTGGAGGCATCATGCTACCTGACTTCAAACTATACTACAAGGCTACAGTAACCAAAATAGCATGGCACTGGTACCAAAACAGAGATATAGACCAATGGAACAGAACAGAGCCCTCAGAAGCAATTATCACACATCTACAACTATCTGATCTTTGACAAACCTGACAAAGACAAGAAATGGGGAAAGGATTCCCTATTTAATGAATGGTGCTGGGAAAACTGGCTAGCCACATGTAGAAAGCTGAAACTGGATCCCTTCCTTACACCGTATACAAAAATTAATTCAAGATGGATTAAAGACTTAAATGTTAGACCTAAAACCATAAAAACCCTAGAAGAAAACCTAGGCAATACCATTCAGGACATAGGCATGGGCAAGGACTTCATGTCTAAAACACCAAAAGCAATGGCAACAAAAGCGAAAACTGACAAATGGGATCCAATTAACCTAAAGAGCTTCTGCACAGCAAAAGAAACTACCATCAGAGTGAACAGGCAACCTACAGAATGGGAGAAAATTTTCGCAATCTACTTATCTGATAAAAGGCTAATATCCAGAATCTACAAAGAACTCAAACAAATTTACAAGAGAAAAACAACCCCATCAAAAAGTGGGCAAAGGATATGAAGAGACACTTCTCAAAAGAAGACATTTATGCAGCCAATAGACACGTGAAATAATGCTCATCATCCCCGGCCATCAGAAAAATGCAAATCAAAACCACGATGAGACACCATCTCACACCAGTTAGAATGGCGATCATTAAAAAGTTAGGAAACAATAGGTGCTGGAGAGGATGCGGAGAAATAGGAACACTTTTACACTGTTGGTGGACTGTAAACTAGTTCAACCATTGTGGAAGTCAGTGTGGCAATTCCTCAGGGATCTAGAACTAGAAATACCATTTGACCCAGCCATCCCATTACTGGGTATATACTCAAAGGATTATAAATCATGCTGCTATAAAGACACATGCACACGTATGTTTATTGTGGCACTATTCACAATAGCAAAGACTTAGAACCAACCCAAATGTCCATCAATGATAGACTGGATTAAGAAAATGTGGCACATATACACCATGGAATACTATGCAGCCATAAAAAAGGATGAGTTCACGTCCTTTGTAGGGACATGGATGAAGCTGGAAACCATCATTCTCAGCAAACTATCACAAGGACAAAAAACGAAACACCTCATGTTCTCACTCATAGGTGGGAATTGAACAATGAGAACACTTGGACACAGGAAGGGGACCATCACATACCGGGGCCTGCCCCGGGGTGCGGGGATGGGGGAGGGATAGCATTGGGAGATATACCTAATGTAAATGATGAGTTAGTGGGTGCAGCACACCAACATGAAACACGTATACATATGTAACAAACCTGCACGTTGTGCACATGTACCCCAGAACTTAATTTAAAAAAAAAAAAAAAAAAGAAGATCACCTCAGTTCAGGAGTTAGCAGTTTTAATGTACCGTGATCACATCTGTTAATACACTCCAGCATGAGAAATATAGTAAGAATCCTTCTCTTTAAAAAAGATGAGAATTCCAGCATTTTCATGCATAAGTGATATAACATAGCAAAGTACTTTAAACTCTCCTAAATTCATCATAGAAGTCAATGGAGTTCTAATATTCAAAATCCCAGGCAAAGTTTTTGAGGCACTTGACAAGTATATTTTTAAAATTCATATCAAACAAAAATCAGACACAAGAACGTAACTAGATTTTGAAAAAGACAAAGAGGAGAAAATGACCCTATATTTAGAACATATATTATAAAGCCACAATAATAAAGAGCATGGTGTTAGAGCCAAAATGTAAAAGGATTTCAAACAACAGTACATCCCTGCATAGATACTTAGTTCGTGATAGATGTACCATCGCAAAGTAGGGAGAGGAGGATTTGTTACGTATGACTTTGCTAGGATATATTCTCTCACATAGATTCTTTCTAGTTTTTAGTCAAACCTGTAGAAATACAGCTATAACATTATTATTTTGAAATCTCTATCATTAGTGAGACAATTTAATTGCTTTATTTTTTTCTTCTACTTCTATATCATTAAAAAGAAGCCTATTTGGGAAACTGTCCCTTTGAGGGTTCTTTCTTTTGTGGTCTTCTTTCTCTCTGAGTTATTTATTTATTTATTTTTGACACAGGGTCCTGCTATATCACCTATGCTGGAATGCAGTGGCTCCATTACGACTCACTGCAGCTTTGACCTTCTGGGCTCAAGTGACCCTCCCATCTTAGCCTCCTAAGTAGCTAGGACAACAGGCATGTGCCACCATGCCACTTAATTTTTTAAATCATTTGTAGAGACAGGGTCTCCCCTATGTTGCCCAGGCTGGTCTTGAACCCCTGGGCTCAAGTGATCTTCCCACCTTGGCCTCCCAAAATGCTGGGATTATAGGCAGGAGCCAACATACTGGGCCTGCTTTGTTTTAAATAGAAAGGTAAGTTACATCATTGATATTTTCTCTAGGGTGCATAAAATAATTACGTGGAAGAAGCCAACAATAGTTAAAAAACAAAAATAGAAAAAAACAGAAAACACTTTTAAAATCTAACCTTAAAATGTAAAAGTTGAACCTAAAATGATAAACATATACATAAGGACTATATATAGATAGGACATTAAAAATCCTTGGAAAAAGGTATTAAAATACCAATAAAGTTAAAATAGTAACGGATATTACTTACTGAAGTATCAGAGTAACCAATCGAATAGCTTCCACAGCAACATCATATTCTTTATCAAGTGTCATTGATACAATGCGATCCTGAAAAAAAAAAAAAGTTGTAAAACAAACCAACTATGAACAGAAAATAAGCTGGGACAGACCCAATATAATGTATTCTGGGATATATATGCAATACTAATGATAGGTTAAATAAAAAGCTTTACTCTTGAAACTGCAGTATCATAGTCCTACTCACACAAAGGGGATGTTAGTATAAATGTTTGTAATTTAAAATGTTTCTCAACAATTGCTGTTCCCTAAACCTTGTGTCAGGTAAGCCTTAACATACAAAATTACTATCTTTATAAAAAGCTGTAAAGAAAATTTTAAGCAGGTGAGCCTTCTTCCAAAGGTAGTAAGTAAGAACTCATGGTAAGATGTTTTGTAAAGCAGAGATTCACTTATCTATTTCATATGGGTTTATTTAAAGAACATGTAGTAAAAGCAGAGGTCCCCAACCCTGGTCTGTAGCCTGTTAGGAACTGGGCCACACAGCAAGGGGTTAGTGGTGTGGGAGCAAGTGAGCCAGTGAAGTTTCATCTGTATTTACAGCTGTTCTCCATCACTCCCACTACTGCCTGAGCTCCATGTGTTGTCAAATCAGCAGTGGCATTAGATTCTCAATAGGAACAATACGAACACGAACCCTACTGTGAACTGCACATGCAAGGGATCTACACTGTGTGCTCCTTATGAGAATATAATGCCTGATGATCTGTTACTGTCTCCCATCACCCCTAGATGGGACCATCTAGTTGCAGGAAAACAAGTTCAAGACTGCAATGATTCTACATTATGATGAGTTGTATAATTGTTTCATTATGTATTACAATGTAATAACAACAGAAATAAAGTGCCCAATAAATGTAATGCACTTGAATCATCCCGAAACCATCCCCTCAACCCCCACCTTGGTCCACAGAAAAACTGTCTTCCATGAAACTGGCCCCTGGTGCCAAAAAGGTTGGAGACTGCTGTAATAAAGAATATGAACTAAACACTTGTATGATAATGTCATTTGCTAAACTAACTGTAACTAGCATTTGTAAAGAGAAAAATTAAACAAGCTTATCATTCTTGATGCTTACCTTGAATCGGTTAGTGAATAGTTCCAATTTGGGGAATAATTCTCTATTGGTATACAGACTCTGTAGAGCTTTCAAACACTTCAGCCTGACTTCCCCTTGCTTCAGAAATACAAATAAAAGCACAACAGAAGGAGTCAATTCCGTACTACAGTTTTCAAGTCTATATGAAGACTAAAATTTAGCTTAAACATTTGACTTACTGCATATTGTAATTCAACACAGGATGAGACTGAACAACTGTATAGTGTGTGTTGCCCTTGTATGTAAAAAAAAAAAAATTCACTGAAAACACCTTAGTTACTTGAGAGTAAGTTACGCCTATTTCAAATATTTATCAACTCTGACTCAACATGTGGTATAACCCACATCATCCAGAGGCACATAGAGAGAATTTTAAACTTATAATTAGGGAAAAGTATGTCTATTTGCCCTTTATGTAATTATTGAATAATTCTGTGGAAAAACCTGAGTTTTATACTAAAGGGTCATCATTTATTCATGCAACAAATATTTACTGGATTCAATTCATATTCCAGGGACAGCAGTTAGGAAAACAGAAATAGCACAACGTTTAAAACAGAGGCAAAATGATAAATGAAGAGTCCTAGGAGTGCTATTTATTAGCGGAATGTCTTTAATAAAGTCATCAACTTGGAGTACAGGATGTTGATGATCAAAATGCATTCAGGATCACCTAGAAATCTAGACAAGTCTCTCAAAAGATTTAAAGGGGATTAGTTTCTATCCTCTAAAAGAAGCTATGTGCTGTAACAGCAGGAGTGCAAGTTCTGGAATCAGATACAACTAAATTTTAGTTGCAACTCTACATAATTTATTAGCTACATGCAAGATGTTAAGTATATTATTAATCACCCTGATACTCAGGTTTTTCTTGTTTATAAAATTATCATAGGGATTAAGTGCAGAGATATGCTGGTAAAAGTTTTAACAAAGAGCTCTGAGGAATAGGGTTCTGATTTGTTCTATTTGCAGATTTATTTAATGTAAATAGTGCCTTCATAGCCAATATTAAGTTATCGATGAGATGTCAATGAACTCATTTATGAAGAGAGATGCATAATCACTCTTTTGTAAGCTGACTCAAGCCTACACTAGCATACCATGAGATGTGCTATGAGATGACGTAATATTTGTTGGTAAGTCCCTAGCACACAAGAGAAAGCTGAAGTGCCTGTGGCAGGTGCTGCTGATGCCCTACCCAGGTCCCCTTTACTGGGCTAATTCTTCAGCGTCCACCAGCGTTAACTGCTAATGGTTCAATATCTCTATCTTTCTCTGGAGAATGGATCACGGTTTACTAGAACCACCTAGCACATAGACCCCTAGGAAGTTATGCTCCATCTTTCCTCTCCCAGCCGCTTCCTTTCTCTTGCCCAGGTTGAGGCCCATAGCCAGTAAAGAAAGATATAAGGGTAAAACAGCCCAGCCTCCTTGCTTCTGTACAGGATACCCTCTAAGGTACAATTTACTCTCCAAATCTCCCTGTGAGATCAGGTTGAGATTAGACTTCTCCTGAAACCACATTTTCATTAGTCTGTTTCCTGCTTTGTCATACTTTCCTCACTTTTTTACAGGTTACTTTTTTTTTTTTGAGGCAGAGTCTTGCTCTGTCACCCAGGCTGGAGTACAGTGGTACAATCTCAGCTCACTGCAACTTCCGCCTCCTGGGTTCAAGTGATTCTCTTGTCTCAGCCTCCCGAGTAGCTGAAATTACACGTGCCCACCACCATGCCCAGCAAAGTTTTCTATTTTTAGTAGAGACAGGGTTTTGCCATGCTAGCCAGGCTGGTCTTGAACTCCTGACCTCAGGTGATCCTCCCGTCTCTGCCTCCCAAAATGCTGAGACTACAGGTGTGAGCCATCATGCCCAGCCAAAAGGTTACTCTTGAGAGTATAAACCTCGAAATATCACCAGCACAAAAATCCCCGACTCAGGCTTGGCATCCAGGGAATGTGATCTATGATAGCTGGAACCAAGAGTGGTCCTGGGAATCAGACTTCAATAATGGGATTCTGGGATTGGATTACTGAAGGCTGGATTGCTATGAGGTAAGACTCAATGGTGGCAGATGAAGTATTGATAATTCCTGGTGTAGGATAGCAGTTTGTTAGGATTTTCACTTTTAGTTGAAAGTGGATGTGCATTAACTTGTACAACATTTCTACACTGGAGGGAGCAGGGCAAATAGGAACTGTAAAAACTGAAATTGAGTGGCTATTGCTAAGTGTCATTGAAAGGCTAAAGAGAAAATGACAGGGCCAGGCTGTTTCATCACCAGTTCAAAGCCAAGTGTTGCCTCTTTGGAAACATTTATCTCCTTTAGACAGAGAACTGATGATACTAAAGACCAGGCCTAGCACTAAATTGTAAGGGTACAGAATTTAAGAACTCTGAAACCCAGGCAAGTCTCTTATGTCAAAATAAGAGTTATGATAGGAAAAAAGTGAAGTCTAAAGGATATCTGGGTAGATGCAGTGAGAATCTTGAACTCCCCATTTCCTCTGAATTTGTAGGCCTGAAAATATGGCTCATGCCCACTTGTTAGAGGATAGTGTTTCCTCCTTACTCCACCCTTTGCTGAAAGACTACATGGAAGCCTCAAATAAGGCAGGTGCCTACAGGACAACGCTAGTAGCCCTTGTCTTGATATAATACACAGACCTTCCTCCCAGTCATCAGACTAAGGACAAATCTCAGCACAGACCAAATGGAGAATTTGGTTCCCAGCAGCAATGGAGATGTGAAGATCCCAGAATAGCAGAGATAACATAGCTTCTCCACCATCATAGTCAAGGGGGGTGGGAACACAGTAATTGTAATAGGCAATAACTGAAGGGCTGCCCATAGGTTATCTACGGAACTGGCTCAATGAATATGGTATTCCAGGAGGCAAGATAGGTGGAAAGCAAACAAAAGTATTATGTAACATATATAATGAAAGGATCAACAATGGATGAGCAAAAGGCTGAGGACAGCTGTTCTCTGTAAAGTCACCACAGGAACTTAACAATTAAATAAGGCAGTATTCATGAAAAATACTTCAGAAAACTGTAAAATAACTTATAATGGGAACGAAAATTCCAGTTGCTTTTATGATAACCGCTCTACTTTGGGGCTCCAATATATTCTAATATTATTTCTATTACAGTACCTAAACGCCACACCTGGCCAAATTCCAATAACTTATCACTCCTACCCATGGTTATTCTAAGGATTACTTATTCAGGATTACTTATATGAGGGATTCCTTTTAAAGTCAGAAGGCAGAATTAGATTTTTAGATCAAATATTCTAAAATCTAACAAATCTATTCAAGTCTGATAAAGCACTCTACTATGATATGGTCCTAGAAAATTAAAAAAAAAAAGCTTAGTTTTTGTATATTAAGAAAAAAGAAATCTCCTTTGATTCTGAATTAGAAAAAGAATATAGCGATTTTCTTTCTCTGAAAACTTTATATATACCAGGTTGTCAAACTTGGTTCAAGACAATATTGCAACTAAACAAGATAGGGTCTTCACCTGTGGGCAAATGCTTCCAGTTTCATCACAATCATCAAGTAAATAGTTATTCAGCTGCATCATCTTAAAATTTCCACATGATTACAACTCCTGAAAAATCAACTACTGTCATTTTGATTCCTAGCATTTTAGTATTGAGACAAAAATAACTTCCATCAAAGCTTATAACAGAGTAACTTACCCTGTCATGAAGAGTCCAGCCAACATATTTCAGGTAACTGTCATTTAGGAAGGCATCACTATACATTTTCATCCATACTCCAATTTCTTCAATACAAATGGCTCTAATCTCAGCAATAGCATCACTAGAGAGAAAAAAAAGACAATCTCGAATTAACACACAAAGCTAGAATGCATTCATACTCGCTTTCCATAAGCAATGAATATTTCTAATGCTGTTTGTATATATTTGCATTCTGAATGGCCTCCAACTTAAGTATCTTCTGTTTTTCATGTTTTCTATAAAATAAACACTACTAATACCAAACTGGAAAAAAATAAAAGCTTCTATTGAACTATTTTGGCCCAATTACTCCATTTTCACTGGGCTAGACAATGACATTTGGAGCTTTCTGAGAGCCTCACAACTATTACAGAGCAAAGAAACATGTTAAACTTTCTAAGAAAATCAGTCACAACATCCAATGTTTCTCAAAAGAACTGCTAATCTTTTTTTTTTTTTAATTATTATTAAATGGAGTCTCGCTCTGTTGCCCATGCTGGAGTGCAGTGGCATGATTTCGGTTCACTGCAACCTCTGCCTCCAGGTTCAAGTGATTCTCCTGCCTCAGCCTCCCAAGTAGCTGGGACTACAGGTGCAAGCCACCACACCTGGGTAATTTTTGTATTTTTAGTAGAGATGGGGTTTCATCATATTGGTCAGGGTGGTCTTGAACTCCTGACCTCAAGTGATCCACCCACCTCGGCCTCCCGAAGTGCTCGGATTACACGTGTGACCCACTGCGACCGGCCAGAACTGGGAATCTTTATAAGCTAGCACACATGTAATGAATTAAAAGAAAAAGCCCACTTTATTCAAGGCACAGGTCTTTCATCTGTAATAATTTATTTTTTAGGTTGAGACACAGGGAAGAATAATCCACCTCCAGTGACAATGGTAACCATCCTGGTGACAATACTGTGAAGTCATGGCAGAACAACCCCAAAAGTCAGAATTCTGGCTCATTGCCTAGATGGCTTTTCACCTCACCGTAAGTAAGCATCCAATATAACCCTCCTGGGATGACTTTCCTACTATACAATCTGTGAATTGTAAACAAATACAATGTTAACACTTTTATAATCTTTTATAACAAGGTTATTAGCCTTAGCTTTAAGAAAAACATATTAAGTATAGTATCATAAATCCTAATTTTCTTTTGTAGATCAATCTTCAAGGTTTCTGATTTACCATTAACAAATGTTAAAATTTTAAGTAATTTTTTTTATTATTATTATACTTTAGGTTTTAGGGTGCATGTGCACAATGTGCAGGTTTGTTACATATGTATCCATGTGCCATGTTGATTTCCTGCACCCATTAACTCGTCATTTAGCATTAGGTATATCTCCTAATGCTGTCCCTCCCCCCTCCCCCAACCCCACAACAGTCCCCGGAGTGTGATGTTCCCCTTCCTGTGTCCATGAGTTCTCATTGTTCAATTCCCACCTATGAGTGAGAACATGCGGTGTTTGGTTTTTTGTCCTTGCGATAGTTTACTGAGAATGATGTTTTCCAGTTTCATCCATGTCCCTACAAAGGACATGAACTCATCATTTTTTATGGCTACACAGTATTCCATGGTGTATATGTGCCACATTTTCTTAATCCAGTCTATTGTTGTTGGACATTTGGGTTGGTTCCAACTCTTTGCTATTGTGAATAGTGCTGCAATAAACATACGTGTGCATGTGTCTTTATAGCAGCATGATTTATAGTCCTTTGGGTATATACCCACTAATGGGATGGCTGGGTCAAATGTTATTTCTAGTTCTAGATCCCTGAGGAATCGCCACACTGACTTCCACAATGGTTGAACTAGTTTACAGTCCCACCAACAGTGTAAAAGTGTTCCTATTTCTCCACATCCTCTCCAGCACCTGTTGTTTCCTGCTTTTTTAATGATGGCCATTCTAACTGGTGTGAGATGGTATCTCACTGTGGTTTTGATTTGCATTTCTCTGATGGCCAGTGATGATGAGCATTTCTTCATGTGTTTCTTGGCTGCATAAATGTCTTCTTTTGAGAAGTGGCTGTTCATGTCCTTTGCCCACTTTTTGATGGGGTTGTTTGTTTTTTTCTTGTAAATTTGTTTGAGTTCATTGTAGATTCTGGATATTAGCCCTTTGTCAGATGAGTAGGTTGCAAAAATTTTCTCCCATTCTGTAGGTTGCCTGTTCACTCTGATGGTAGTTTCTTTTGCTGTGCAGAAGCTCTTTAGTTTAATTAGATCCCATTTGTCAATTTTGGCTTTTGTTGCCATTGCTTTTGGTGTTTTAGACATGAAGTCCTTGCCCACGCCTATTATCCAATTTACAAAAGGCAATAATCTATCATTTTAGCTAAAATTTTAATGATAATTAAGGCATTTTTCTTAGTTTCTATTTGGTGACAAAATTCCTTGCTCTAATAAGTCTGAATTCTCTCTAGGCTCCTGTAATTGTTTAAGGATGAAATAGGGAAAACATTCTCTTCCCAAGCCATACTGCCAATTACAACCTCTAGTTTTCTTACATTTTTTGATAGTATCTTTTTCTCATGGAGAGGCTGTATAACATAGTGGCTAAAAGTACAGGCTCTGGAGGAAGACATCCTGAGTTCAAATCTTGGTTCTGCTATTTACTAGCTGTGTGACCTTGGGTAATTCCCCTTTTTCTTAGGTTTCCTCATCTCTAAAACAGTGGTAATAATATCACCTAGCTCACAGTTACTATGAGAATAAAATCACTTAATACAAATGAAAGACTTAGAATTGTACCTGGCATCCATTAATCCTTCCATTAAATGTTGGCTATTAAAATCTTTCATTTGTTTCATCAATCTAGACATTTATAATGAATACAGTGTAAAAAGTAGCTCTACTGGCCAGGCGCAGTGGCTCATGCCTGTAATTCCAGCACTTTGGGAGGCTGAGGTGGGCAGATCATGAGATCAGGAGATCGAGAACATCCTGGCTAACATGGTAAAACACCATCTCTACTAAAAATACAAAAAATTAGCCAGGCGTGGTGGCGGGCACCTGTAGTCCCAGCTACTAGGGAGGCTGAGGCAGGAGAATCGTTTGAACCCGGGAGGTGTAGGTTGCAGTAAGCCGAGATCACGCCACTGCACTCCAGCCTGGGCGACAGAGTGAGATTCTGTCTTAAAAAAAAAAAAAAAAGAAAAAGAAAAAAGTAGCTCTACTATTAACTGTGAGGTGTTCCTAGACCTACGTAATACTAAACACGCATGGGACAAGAATATTTCTTTTTTCAGACAAAAAATTTCAGACATAAAACAAGGTATGGGGACAATATAATGAATAACTGCATATATCCACTGCTCAGCTAAGAAATATAATACAGTTAAAAATTCCTATACACCTCCGATACATCTCCCTTCCCAAGAGAAAATAACTGTCCTTGATTCAGTGAATATCAATTCCATCTCTGTTTAATGTCATATGTATTGTTTTACATAAATATTATCCTGTAGCCTTCCTTCTCCAACTTGCTTTTTTCACAAATCATATTTTGCAATTTATGCATACTGATTTATAAGCTCTGATGTTTTAATTTTAGCCAGTGTCCACTGTTCCTTTCTATAAACAATTATAAATTACATATTCTGTCATAAATGAAAATTTGTTTCCAAGGTTTTGCTTTTACTAACAATGAGTCCATGAATATTCTTGTATGTTTCTCCCTGTGCAGATATGTGGGAGTTTCCCTAGAGCAGTGTTTTTAAAATACTGCATCGGGACCCATTAGCACATTATAAAATTGATTCACTGAGTGTCAACAAATACATAAAAGTATATAGGACAGAAAATACCAAAATGCTCCACATGTAGTATGCAAGTAAGTATTCTTTCTTGAAGCTACTGTATACCTAATGTAGGACATAGTCAACAATATCTGTGAGACACTGTTTTGATACCTACAAGTGAAATTATTGGGTTAGAAGCAATGCACATTTTTCTTCAACTTTATTAGATATTTAATAATGTCTAATATTATTTAATATAATTATTTATAATTATTTATAATATGTAATGCACATTAAATATAATTTTTGTGCTATATTTAATGCACATATATTTATTGCACACTAAATATAATTTTTGTGCTATAATATTTAATGCACATTTGTCAACTTTATTAGATATTTAAAAATGTCTAAATCAGTGTTTCACATCCTTGCCTGACATTTGGTATTATCCTACTATTTAAAAATTTCCATCGCTGAGCTACAGCTTTGTATACTTTGTTTTCTACTGGGATGTCCCAATAAAAACAAGCTAACAGTAGCAAAAACAAAACTCCCCTCAAAATCCAAAACACAACTACAAAATATATCTATAAAAACAACCAAATCATATCATTTTAGCTCTTTCAGTCCCACCAAGTAGTATCTCTGTCGAGGATCCATTACATTTTTCCTCTGCTATACTACCCTTGTAAGAGTCAATTCTACAAAAACCAGGCTAAGTTTTATTACACAATTTCATGGAAGCAGGCTGAGGACAAAGTCAATAGGTACAGCATGCTGATTAAAACTTAGTGACTACTGAGTATGGTAACTGCACATATACACAGTGAAATCATTTTTCCATCTAACTCTTTCATCTAACTCTTAGAGTTAGGTTAATTCTTAGAATTACCACTAATACTGAGATTATGAATGGCTGTTTGCAACAGGCTAGAGAACATTCAGTCTTAACCTTTACGTCTTCAGCAGGGAAATCCTGTTCAAAACATTTTTTACACTCATCTCTACATCTATGCCTAATTTCTAATGTCTTTGCTGTTTCACCGACTAGACTACTTGAACAGCTTATGTTCTCAGAACACAGGTTCTCTGTATGCAACGCAGATTTTTTTTATTTCTTCAAAAAAAAAAAAAAGCAGATACAAGCGTAGAACTTGCAGGTTTGTTACACAGGTATACATGTGCCATGGTGGTTTGCTGCACCTATTGACCTGTCCTCTTAAGTTCCCTCCCCTCACCCCCCAACTCCCAACAGGCACTGGTGTGTGCTGTTCCCCTCTGTGTGTCCATATGTTCTCAGTGTTCAGCTTCCACTTATGAGTGAAAACATACGGTGTTTGGTTTTCTGTTCCTGTGTTACTTTGCTGAGGATAATGGCTTCCAGCTTCATCCATGTCCTTGGAAAGGACATAATCTCACTTCTTTTTACGGCTGCATGGTATTCCATGGAGTATATGTACCACATTTGCTTTATCTAGTCTATCATTGATGGGCATTTGGGTTGGTTTCACATTGCCAGTATTTTCATACCATGTGTTTTCTAGGAATCCTAGTCCTTGTCTACTTCAGATGCCAGTCCAATCCTTCCCATCTTAACTTTAAAAATGTAAATATCCTTTTCTAGACTTGCAATTTGACCATGTGTGGCCAGAGAGCCTATTCTGTAGCTATAAAAACTCCCTAGATAACTTGTCTCCTCTTTGGGTTCTAGTGCTCCAATCCACTTTGACTGCTGACACCACCCTGATAGAATATAACACATAACATATACATGTGAATAATCACAGACTAGACAGTAAAATTACAACTCATGTGGTAGCTTTGAAAGATGTCCACAAATTCTTTGCTCCTTTCATTCCCCTTTTCTTGAGTGTGGGTATACTATGTAAAGTATCTCTGATTAATATAATGTGGTAGAAATGAGGAATTCTGCCTCCCGAGGCTAAGTGACTGTTTTGTTCTCTCTGTGATCACTCTCTCTGGGGGAAGCCACCGGCTATGTCTTGATGACATTCAAGGTGCTCTATGGAAAGCTCCATGTGATGAGTAACTAGAGCTTTCTGCCATCAGCCATGTAAGTAAGCCACTGTGGAAGCAGAACCTACAACCCCAGCCAAGTCCTCAGATGACTTGGAGGATGCTTTGATTGTAATCTTATAAGAGATCTAAGCTAGAACCAGCTAGCTGAGTTACTCCCAAATTCCTGACCCATAGAAATTATGAGACAAATTTTTTTTGTCTGTTTTTTGAGACAGAGTCTCATTCTGTTGCTCAGGCTGGAGTGCAGTGGCATGATCTCGGCTCACTGCAACCTCCACCTCCTGGGTTCAAGTGATTCTCCTGCCTCAGCCTCCCGAGTAGCTGGGACTATAGGCATGTGCCACTGCATCCGGCCAATTTTTGTAGTTTTAGTAGAGATAGGGTTTTGCCATGCTAGCCAGCCTGGTCTCGAACTCCTGACCTCAGGTGATGCACCCGCCTTGGCATCCCAAAGGGCTGGGATTACAGGCGTGAGCCACTGCCCCCAGCCTGAGATAAATGTTTGACACCACTAAGTTTGGGAGTAATTTGTTACACGGCAAAAGATAATTAAAATTATTAGTTTCCTTATTATAAAAGACCCTTACAAATATAATAATAACCAATCATCTTATACAATTAGTTCTTTAGTCCAAATAGCTCAAGTGCATCAGCACCTACACGTTTGTGGTTATCCCTATGCCTATAATACCCTGAATTCTACTCTGATTACCTACACTGATTATTCTTTCAAGCTCTAGTGAAGTCTCAGTTCTTCTGTGATTCCTATTATTATTAGATATTTGCTTTCTTGCTCTCCAGGAACTAATATTCAAGGAGATGCAGCATAAAATAAAAGTGCAGTGTAAGTCTAAATATCCCTGATTTGATTACAACATATCTTTTGATATAAACATATTTCCTCATACATAAGTCCTCCAATTTTTATGTTTTCATATTAAATTTATTTTTGAACAACTAATCTCTATTTCCAACAGCCTTACCCCATTTAAGAAAGATGTCTAGCTGAGGCATTTGGGAGCATCCAAAGCAAAGAGTAATGCAGGGGGGCAAAAAATAGTAAGACAAGAGGAAAGGAATAAAGACAATCATAAGACAGACTAATTTTTACCACATCCTAGCATTCAGGCCTTGAAATTAAAAACTAAACATGAAGGCTTTACTTGGAAACTCAAAGAAAGAAAAGGAACTAGAAAAGAATAATTCAGGTGCAATTCTATTAATCCTTTGTGGTAACTCTATTTTACAGCGTAAAAGAATGATCATGTTTGCTTCTATGAAAAACTTATCTAATTATTGATCATTACAACGTATCCTTTTGGGGAGAACGTAACCCTTTAATATGGTATCTGGACCTAAGTTTTCATTGGATTATTTTCTCAGCAGATGGAAGTTTAATTATTTTCTGCTTATAACAAAATGAAGTTGAACTCCAGTGAATTTTAATTAAATGTTTCTTGTACTACCCTTAGGGATGCTTTTCCAGTAAGGATGCAGACTAAATTAAAATGAGTACAATACAAATTTCAAAAACCATGCTTAGCTAATATGGATGTTTTGACACTCACAATTATTGCTCATGTACAAGGAATCTCATGAGAGCTCCAGAGGGAGAAATAATTATGAATGGCCAAAAAAGGCACTCTCTCTAAATTGCAGCACCCAGTGAATTCAGGTCTCAACCAATTTTATCACTAAGATTAGGCTGGGAGGAAAAAAAAAATCACACTTTCCAAAATAGAATAATTATAGAGAATTTTTTGGTATGAAATAGCATAGAGAGAAAGAAATAGCTGAAAGAATTACACAAAAGTCACAATGTATCCTTTATTAGACTAAGAACTTGAGAATAGAGACCCTAACTTACAATAAGATGATTAAAATAAATACTACCTTAGTTAGTGCTGAAAGTTAGTAAAGAGTGTTACAGAGAACACAGAAGCACGTAAAATGGAGATGAGAGAAGGTGGTCAAGGAAGGCTTTTGAAAGGTAGTAATGTGTAAGAGTAAACCTGAAGAGTTGAAACTGTCTTGTTTACAAATTAAATACAAATATTTCATTTATTATTTCAGGCTTACTAGAGTTATTTAATTTTAGTTTTAATTTAATTTTTTAGAGACAGAATCTTACTCCGTCGCCCAGGCTGGAGTGCAGTGGCACAATCTTGGCTCACTGCAACCTCCACCTCCCCGGTTCAAGCGATTCTCCTGCCTCAGCCTTCTGAGTAGCTGGGATTACAGGCACGGACCATCACACCCTTTTTTTTTTTTTGTATTATTAGTAGAGACAGGGTTTCGCCATGTTGGCTAGGCTGGTCTCGAACTCCCAACCTCAAGTGATCCTCCCAAAGTGCTGAGATTACAGGTGTGAGCTACCGCACCTGACTGCTAGAGTTATTTTAGATGTATTGAAATGTGGCAAGTTTATAAAACTATTTTTCATCTCATTTTTGTTGCTATTAATAAGTAAAAACAGTGGCATAATACACAGAAAGGTACTGCAACACTAACAGTCTCATACAGAGAAGGTGATATGGCTGTTACCCTGCATTACGACTTAATATTTTACTATTAACAGAATTTTAGGCTTTAGTAAGATTAAAAATCAAATGTCAAAGATACATTAGCTTTCAAAGAAAAATATCCTCTAAATAATATTTACATTTTAACTAGCAACCTGACCCCCACATTAGATCAAAGATGAAATATTAGGAAGAAGATTAAAATAATGGAATAACAGTTTATTCAGAATAAATCCTATTATGGTATTGTGTAAGAACAGCTCCAAAAACATGATTCTGAACGGTTTCATTGTAATATAGAACGATGAAAAGACTCAACTAGTATTAAAGACATCTGTTTTTCATCTTCTCAAAAGTACTTAAATCTGTCCTCTAAGTAAGTCTGTCCTTATGGCCTAATGACTTTGTTATGCTTTTACCATTACTGAAATAACAATCTTTCTGGTTGCTTTTACAACTTTGTCTTCATCTTTGATTTTTCATTTTCACTATGGTATGTCTAGATGTAGAATATATTTCCTAACCTACTCAGCACTCATTAAGTTTTTTTAATCTGAAGTTTCCGTTTAACTAATTTTATAAAATTGTACTCACTAGTACTACTTCTCTCTAATACATTTCTATGTATCTATTTTTTTAGACATGGGGTCTTGCTCTGTGTTCAGGCTGGAGTGCAGTGGCTTGATCATACTTCACTGCACCCTGGAACTCCTGGGCTCAAGCAGTCTTACTATCTCATCCTCCTGTGTAGCTGGGACTACAGGTGCACATTACCATGACCAAGGGCTTCTCTCTTTTTCTGCAACTTCTTTTTAAAGGACCGATGAAGTGTCTGACACTACCCTTCCCATATCAGAAAGGTCCGTCCATATCTTTTTATCCCTTTATTACTGTGATCTGGGTAAATTCCTCAGTATTACATTCCAATTCACTAACTGTCTCCTCAACATTCTAAAGTATATCCTGTTCATTAAATATGAATTTGTGTTTTTCACATTCAGTATTTTGTGTTTTTACATCCCCTGGTTCTTATTATTTGCCATTTATTTGTGGAAGAAACTGATCATTTGGTCTGAGGTACAGTTTTCCAAATTCTAGACTTAAGCAATACCACAAGGATTCAGTTAGAAAACACATTCTTCTGGTCTCCATACTTACTGTAAATGATTACTTAGATCTAGCAGCATATAGATTAAAATCCAATTTGTTGGCTGGGTGCAGTGGCTCACACTTGTAATCCCAGCACCTTGGGAGCCCGAGGCAGGAAGATCACCTGAGGTCAGGAGTTCAAGACTGGCCAGGCCAACATGGTGAAACCCTGTCTCTATTAAAAATACAAAATTAGCTGAGGATGGTGGCACACACCTGTAATCCCAGCTACTCAGGAGGCTGAGGCAGGAGAATCACCTGAACCCAGGAGGCGGGGGCTGCAATCAGCCCAAGATCACGCTGTTGCACTACAGCCTGGGAGACAGAGCAAGACTGTCTCAAAAACAAAACAAAAAACAAAAAAAAAAACAAAAAATCAAATTTGTTTGAAGTGGATGGTGGTAAGTGGGACACAAAGTGGTAACTTAAAGTGGTATCTCTGCACAGTATGTGCAGTAATATCTCCTATTAATCAATAATGCAGACTAAGTGATACTTATGGAAATTAATGATTAGTATCCATGGCATGCTGATCACTTTTGCCAAGTAGGTCACATCCTCAACTACACTTGTATTCTAGTTTTGAATAGTTCAGTCAGGCTGTGACAGATCCAATACTAGTTTATGCATGGTCTGATTAAATAAAATGCAAATCAACATTGTAACAGTAAGAAATTAAATAACTGTTGTTTCTACAAGGATAATAGGTTGAAAGCTTTGTCAAGACTCAACAAAGGTGAGTCATTAAATACTGGTGTTACAGACTGACAGAAAATCATAAAAATATGGATTCTGAATTCAAGACTGCATGACGGAGCCAAGATGGACAGAATTTATGCTCTCACTTGAAAAAAGTAAATGAAAACAAAAACCAAATTGCACAAAATGATTTTTAGATGTTGGATTATCAGTCAGAGCAGAATGGTAATCTCTGAGAGGGGATAACACAAGGTGAGCCCTAAGACTGCCCCCAGATATATACATGCCATTTAACAGTTTAAGCAGGGTAAAATTTACCTTACAAGGGACACAAAATGAAGTTCTTCAAACTGAAAGGAAATAACACAATATAATAACTAAATTCCACAGGAAAAAATGAAGAATGTCAAAAATGTCAACAAGAAAGTAAATTAGAAGACAGTTAAGTGTATTTTCTCCTCTTAATTTTGTTAAGAGATGACTGAACACTCTGAAAATAATGCTGTACAGGTGGGTTAAGTAACTAATGTAGACAAAATATATATGACAATAATAGCACAAAGGAAGGACAAGAAAATGAAGCTAGGCTAGAGCAGTGCTTTGTGGAAAATTTAGAGCTTATAAGGGGAGTTGAGAAAGGAAGAAGGATACAAAATGAATAATTTTAGTTTTCAACTTAAGAAACAATTAGGCCAGGCATGATAGTTCACCCCTAATCACAGCACTTTGGGAGGCTGAGGCTGGTAGATGGTTTGAGCCCAGGAATTTGAGACCAGCCTGGGCAACACGGTGAAACCTCGTCTCTACTAAAAATACAAAAAATTAACCAGGTATGGTAGTGTGTGCCTCTAGTCCCGGCTACGCAGGAGGCTGAGGTGGGAAGATCACCTGAGCCCAAGATGTTGCGGCTGAAGTGAGCTGTGATTGTGCCATTGCACTCCCACCTGGGCGACAGAGTAAAACCCTGTCTCAAAAAAACCAAACCAAAAAGATTAGCAAAGGATGGCTCACACCTGTAATCCCATCACTTTGGGAGGCTGAGGCAGGTGGATCACTTGAGTCCAGGAGTTCAAAACAAGCCTGGACAACATGGCCAAACCCTGACTCTACAAAAATAACAAAAATTGGCCAGGCATAGTGATGTGTGCTTGTAGTCCCAACTACTCAGGAGGCTGAGGCGGGAGTACTGCTTGAGCCCAGGAGGTCAAGGCTGCAGTGAGCAATGATCATGACACTGCACTCCAGCTTGGACAACAGAGCGAGATCCTGTCTCCAAAAAAACAAACAAAAAAGCAAATTAAAACCAAAGCAACCAGACAGAAACAAATAATAAATATGGAAACATAAATCAAGGAAATAAAAAATAGAGAAAGCCAACAAAATTACAAGTCCATTATTATTTGAAAAGATCAACAAAACTGAAACTTACAGTGAGACTGAGAAAGACAAAAGACAAGACACAAATCACACGAGAATAAATAAGGGGGCTAATAACCCCCCCAAAATTAAAATGACTACAAAATATTATGAATAACATTATGCCATTAAATTTACAATTTGCATGAAATAGACATATTGCCTGAGAAATACAAATTACCAAATCTGACTCAAAAACAACAAAAAATCTGGCGGTGTGCAGGGCGCAGCAGCTCACACCTGTAATCCTAGTACTTTGGGAGGCCGAGGCAGAAGGACTGCTTGACGTCAAGAGTTCTAACCATTCTGGGCAAAATAGGAAGAAGCCCTAGTTTCTAGAAAAAGTAAAAAATTGGCCAGGTGTGGTGGAGCTTGCCTGCAGTCCTAGCTACTTGGGAGCTGAGGCAAGACTGCTTGAGCCCAGGACTTTGAGGTTCTAGGGAGTTGTGATTGCGCCACTGCACTCTAGCCAGGGTGACAGAGAGAGACCCTGTCTCAAGAAAATAAATTAATAAAAAACAAAACAAAATTTAAAAAAATTCAGGATATGTAAAGTAAATTGAATCAGTAATTAAAAATCTTTACACAAAGAAAAGCCTGGGATTAAAGGGCTTCTCTGCTGAATTCTACCAAACATAGAAATATTACCAATCCTTCATAAATTCTTTCAGAAAACAGAGCAGGAAGAATAATTCCCAGTGTATTCTATAAGGCTAGTATTGACACTGTTACTCCTTATGAAAGTAAATGCACAAATCCTTAACAAAATACTAGCAAACTGAATCCAGTAGCATATAAAAAGGATTGTATACCATGACCATGTGGAATTTCTCCCAGAATGCAAGGTTGGTATAATATCTGAAAATCAATGAACACAATATACTATATTAATAAAAGAAAAAACCTGCATGACCACCTCATTCAAAACAGAAAAAATAAAGAAATATATCAATCCATCATGACAAAAACACCCAACAAATCAGGCTAGAAGTAAATTCCTCATCCTACTAAAGGGTACCTACACAAAACTCACAGTTAATAACATCGTGCCTAATTTCAAAGTCTAATTGTTTCCCCCTTAAGATAAGGAATAAATTCAATATTGTTAAGAGGTTAATTCTCTCCAAATTGGTTTTCAAAGTTATTACAATCCCTATGATAATTTCAGAAGCTTTTGTTCAAAAATTGACAAGCTGACCCTAAGATTTATATAGAAATGCAAAGAATCTCTACTAGTCAAAAAATTTTTGAAAAAGAAGAATAAAGTAAGACAACTTACACTACCTAATTTTAAAAGCTCCTCTAAAGCATACTCAATGCAGGTGGTATCAATGTAAGGATAGACAGAAAATCCAAAAATAAAACCTTGTGTTTATGGTCAATTCATCTTCAAGAGAGATGGCAGGGTAATTCAACTGGGGAAGGATACTTTGTCATTAAATGGTGCTGGGAAAACTGAAAATCTGTATGCAAAAAGTAGACTTCTGCCCTTATATCACATCATGTATAAAAACTGAATTAGAAATTCAATTTTAAAGGTTCATATGCCTTAACAGAAGAGACAAAATGATTAAACTTCTAAAATAAAACACAGAAGAAATCTTAGGGGTTAGGCAATGTTCACAGATACCAAAAGCATGACCACAGAAGAAAAACTCATAAACTGGGCCAAATTGAAAACATTTGCTCTGTAAAGGTCACCATTAAGAAAATGAAAAAAAGCTATACATCTGTTAATGAACTTATATCAAGAATATCAGCCGGGTGTGGTGGCATGAATGGCACGGTGGCTCATGTCTGTAATCCCAGCACTTTGGGAGGCCGAGGTGGGTGGACCACTTGAGGTCAGGAGCTCGAGACCAGCCTGACCAACATGGTGAAACTCCACCTCTATTAAAAATACAAAATTAGGGCCGGGCGCAGTGGCTCACACCTATAATTCCAGCACTTTGGGAGGCCGAGGCGGGTGGCTCTTGAGGTCAAGAGATCGAGACCATCCTGGATAACACGGTGAAACCCCGTCTCTACTAAAAATACAAAAAAATTAGCAGGGCGTGGTGGCAGGCGCCTGTAGTCCCAGTTACTCGGGAGGCTGAGGCAGGAGAATGGCGTGAATCTGGGAGGCAGAGCTTGTAGTGAGCAGAGACCATGCACCACTGCACTCCAGCCTGGGTGACAGAGCGAGACTCCGTCTCAAAAAATAAAAAAATAAAAAAATTGGCTGGGCGTGGTGGTGCACGCCTGTAATCCCAGCTACTTGGGAGGCTGAGGCAGGAGAACCACTTGGATCTGGGACGCAGAGGTTGCAGTGAGCTGAGATTGTACCACTGCACTCCAGCCTGGGCAACAAGAGGGAGACTCCGTCTCAAAAAACAAACAAACAAACAAACAAAAAACCCAAAAACACCACAGAAAGTACTCCTATAAAACCCTTCTTAATAATTGTTAGAATAAACAGACAGAAAATCAGTAAGGAGAGAGAAGACTAGAACAACACTATTAACCAATTTGACCTAACTGGTATAAGATACTAGCCAACAAAAGCAGAATATACCTTATTTTCTTGAGGAAATGAAACATTCACCAAGATAGAGTTTACTGTGGGTCTCATACAAATCTCAATAAATTTAGAAGCATTCAAATCATACAAACTATGTTCTTTGACCACAATGAAATTAAATTAGAAATCAATAGCAGAAAGATAACTAGAAAATCCTCAAATATCTGCACGCTAAATGCCATGCTTCAAAATCCATGGGTAAAACAAAAAAATCAAAAAGGAAACTAGACAGTATTTTGAACTAAATAAAAATGCAATATATCCAAATTTAGGACACATAGCTAAAGCAGTGTTTTAAAAAATTTATAGGAGTAATTCCCTTATTAGAAAAAAAGTGTCAAATCAATGACCTCAAATTCTACCTTGAGAAAGAAAGAACAGCTGAAGAAGTGAAACCCAAACTAAGCAGATGAAAGGAAATAAAGGACAGAAATCAATGAAATAGAAAACAAAAATAATAGAAAAATTCAATATAAAATAAGATAAAATGGCTCCACATACACTGAACAATGAAAAGAGAAAGGCGGGAAGGAAGCAGGGGGAAAAGGAGTGGGAGACAGAGAGATGTTAAATTACCAATATTATGACCAACTTCATGCTGATAGTTTTTAAATATAACTCAACCACCAAGATGAACATACCAATTTCTTATAAGACATAAACTACCAAAGGTTACTCAGGAACAACAGATAACCTCAACAGCCCTATATCTACTGGAGAAAATTCGTACTTAAAAACCTTCCTGCAAAGAAAATTCTAGGCTCCCATGGTAGAACTCTTATCTGAAGAAGAAATAATACCAATTCTATCAAACTCATCGAGAAAATTAAAGAAGAGAGAATACACTGTAACTCAACCTACAAGGCCAGCATTACCCTAACAAAGGTAGACAGTGATATTCATTAAAATAAAGTTAGAGATATTTATCCCTCTTGAACATAGATGCAGAAATTCTTAGAAAAACTCAGAAAATCACATCCAACCATATACAGATGACAACATATCATGATAACGTGGGCTTTACTCTATGCGTTCATGTTAACATCTGAACATAAACAAACTCACCACATTAAGTCTTTAAAAAATAAAACACACTGATCTCAATAGATGCAGAAAGATGTAAAAAATCCAAGATATATTCCTAATAAAAACTCTTATTAAACTAGGAATAAAAAGAAACTTCCGGCCGGGCGCGATCGCTCACGCCTGTAATCCCAGCACTTTGGGAGGCCGAGGCAGGTGGATCACGAGGTCAGGAGATCGAGACCATCCTGGCTAACACAGTGAAACCCTGTCTCTAGTAAAAAAAAAAAAAAAAAAATACAAAAAATTAGCTGGGCGTGGTGGCAGGCACCTGTAGTCCCAGCTACTTGGGAGGCTGAGGCAGGAGAATGGCGTGAACCTGGGAGGCAGAGCTTGCAGTGAGCTGAGATCACGCCACTGCACTCTAGCCTGGGCAACAGAGCGAGACTCTATCTCAAAAAAAAAAAAAAAAAACAAAAAAAGTTCCTCAATCTGATAAGGGGCATCTATGAAAATATTACAGCTAGGCCGGGCGTGGTAGCTCACGACTATAATCCCAGCACTTTGGGAGGCCAAGGCAGGCAGATCACTTGAGGTCAGGAGTTCGATACCAGCCTGACCAACAGGGAGAAACTCCGTCTCTACTAAAAATACAAAACTAGCCGGGCGTGGCGGAGCATGCCTGTAATCCCAGCTACTCGGAAGGCTGAGGCAGGTCAATCACTTGAACCCGGGAGGCGGAGGTTGCAGTGAGCCGACACTGCGCCAGTGCACTACAGCCTGGGCAACAAGGGCAAAACTCCATCTTAAAAAAAAAAAAAAAAAAAATATATATATATATATATATATATATATATACACACACACACACACACACACACACACACCCATTACAGCTAGCAACGCATTCAATGATAAAAAAAAAAACTCTGATTTTGTTCAGAGAAAGAAGCGAGATCCCCCCACAAAAAAAAAAAAACCCAGATATGTTGTATAATTCCATTTCTATAAAATTCTAGAAAATGTAAATAATCAGCACATCAATGCTTGCTTGAGGATGATGGAAAGGTAGAACGACAGGAAGGGAGGTAGAAAGGAGTTACAAAGTGCCATGAGAAAACTTGGCACTTGAATTTCTTAAGGATGATGGAGAGATTCATTATCTCGCTTGTGGTGGTGGTTTTATAGGTGTATATATGTCAAAACTCATCAAATTATGCACTTAAATGTGGTTTGTTTATATGAATTATACCTCCATAAAGTTGCAGTAAAAAAAAAAAAAGACTGCATGGCAGGTATATGGAAATCCTTGTTCTTTTTAAAACAAATATATCAATAACATGTTATACATGCAGTATATGCGAGAAAGCGGACATAAAACTCCAATCAGATAATCCACACTCAACATAAAAGCCCTGGACCTATTTCAAAAGAACATTTTATTCTTTTGGTTAAAATGTTTAAGTTCCATTAAAATAAATTATCAAACAGATACACACACACACACACACCACTTGCCACTTGGTATACACGGGGGATTGCTTCTCGGACTGCTCACATATAGCAAAATCCATGCATACTCAAGTACCACAGCTGTCTCTGAGTAGTCTGCATATTCAACAAGTCAGACCTCCACATAAACAGGTTTCATATCCCAGAAATACTGTATTTTCAATCCGTGTTTAGTTAGAAACAAATGGTTTACAGGCAATTCTTGCAGTTCAAACCCATGTTGTTTAAAGGTCAGCTGTGTATGTGTGTATTTCTTTGTTTTGTTTTAGACAGGGTCTTGTTTTGTCACCCAGACTGGAGTGCAGTGGTGCAATCAAGGCTCACTGCAGCCTTGATCCTCTGGTTCAGGCAATCCTTCCACCTCAGCCTCCCGAGTAGCTGGGACTACAAGTGCACGCTACCACACCGGGCTGATGTTTAAATTTTCTGTAGAGACGCAGTCTTTAACTCCTGGCCTCAAGTGATCCTCCCACCTTAGCCTCCCAAAGTGTTAGGATTACAGGGATGAGCGACCAAATCCCACCGCTCTATATTAATTAGCCAAATATACTCTCAAATGGGTCTGAAAACACTGCTTCTATTTATTATCTTTATCTACTTACACACATCACATCAACAGAAGGTAACAAGTATATGTACATGATTCATTCATTCAATGTAAAATATGCTCTTTTACAATGTAGTTAGTGTTTTTAAGGTTCCTGGGCTTCACAAAATAAAATCATTTGCAATGGAGGATAACAAAAATATTTTGCTAACAGCTTTTATTTCAATGTGTTTATCTGAAAGGAAACAAGAATGAAGATATAGTTGTTGCATTAACTGTGGGGGTGCCCTTCTCTGTCCTCTTTTCACCCAGCTTCACACAGGTTTGTTTTTTTTTTTTTTTAATTATTAATTTGCCCATGGAACAAAATGAGCACCACAGAGCAAGAAGTAGGGCATTTAATTTTTTAAATGTGAAAACAAGAATATCTCATTAAAGCTACATTAGTTTACGATCCTATTAATTAATATTCCATCAGTATAAATCCAAGTACATAAGCTACTTCCAACAGCATATGTTCTGAATTTGGAAGAGTATAACAGTGGTAGTGGCAGCAGTCATACAATTTCTTCTATAGTTGTAGTGTGACATTGACAGCCATAGTTGTTTTCCACAAAACAAAACACAAATCATAATTAGTGAGTTTTACAGTTAGCCTGGGCCACAAAAAAAAAAAAAAAATCAATAATTGTTTAAGTGAAAAGCCTTCAAAATTATTTTTAAAATCTCTTACCGGTATCTATGAACAAATATACCCTTAAAAATAGAGTTCATCATATTTTCGATTTCATCCTGATTTTCTTGTAGCTGAAATGAAAAAATATATATAAATTGAAATACTGATCATTTTATTTGGAAGGAACAGCTCCAATTGTTTTTAATTTCTGGTTATTCTCATTCTGGGTAGTTTTCAATCCTTTTCTCACTTGTAGTACAAACACGTGAAATTACCAGTATATTTCCACTACTCCTTTACGTTTATATCATATTGGTTTCAGAACTTTTCACTGTCTCTCTCTAGACACAAACTTCACAATGACAAACAAGGAGTGGTGGTATAGCTAAGTGTGGTCAGATTCCTATCTCCGAAATATCATCTGCCTTAGGAACAGAACTCTTCTGTCCAAATCAGGTCCCTGGGTTTGGTTTTGCCTTTCTTGGTTAAAGGAACATCCCCAATTAACATATTTGCTGTTGTAAAAGTAACTTCCTACTCCATCTAACGTATCCAAACATTACTCTGCATCTCACTAGCCTGTAACAGAGAGCAGGCCACGTTCCCAAAATAAGAGGTATAATAGAAGATAAAAAGTATCCTGGCTACTTATGGTGAAGTACAGTAACAAAATAAATAATATCTATGGCAAAGATATGAATTTCAGGCAACAAAACTGATCAAAGTTTGTTTTTATTATTACTCAAAAACAACAACAGCACTGAATTACATTCAAGGTGGTATTTATTATTCTAATTTATTCTATAATTTACTGTATAGTAATATTCAATGAAATATTTGCTTTTACTACATACATGAATGTGACAATAGAATTCCCTCAGATTTATTCTTTCGCTGTATGCTTTGTTTCAGGCTTTACTAAAATAAGTTTGGGAATACTTTTATAGCAAATCATTCAAATTTCTGCAACTTCCTCCAAGTGTTAAAAATTACTTTTATTGCATTTATCATATAAAAACTAATTAATTTATAAGAAGCATATATTTCTGAGTCAGCAGTACTTACTAAAGCCCAGCTCCAGTATTTACTTCTATAATATTTCAAGTATGGTATGTGTGAAGGGTTAAACTATGTTCCTTAAAAATTTGTACATTGAAGTTCTAACCCCTAGTGCCTCAGAATGTGAAATTAGGAAAGAAGACTGTGGCAGATTTAATTCATTAAGATGCGGCCATACTGGAGCGGGGAGGACTCTAATCCAATATGACTGATGTCCTTAAGAAGGGAATAAATTTGGAGACAAACATACACACAGAAGAATGTCATGCAAAGATTGGAATTATGCTGCCACCAGCCAAGCAACTACCAGACACTAGGAGAGAAGCCTGGAACACATCCTGCCAAGGGAGGATGGCCCTGCCAACACCTTGATCTTGGAATTCTAGCCTGCAAACCTGTGAGATAATAATGTTATTTTAAGTCATTCAGTTTGTAGTACTTTGTCACAGCAGCCCTATCAAACTAATACAGTATGGCTAATAATTTAATCAAAACATCGTTGCTTTTTCTTGCCTGTTATAAACCCATTAAATTATTATTCATATGTAATTTCTTTGCAGTAATGTGACATTCTTTTTTCAAGTTATAAGATATACTAATAGTGCAGATCTAAGATTTTATGTAGTATTGGATAAATAAAAATGTTTCCTATTAAAAACCCAGTATAAGCGGGGCATGGTGCCTCACGCCAGTAATCCCATCACTTTGGGAGGCCGAGGTGGGCGGATCACCTGAGGTTGGGAGTTCGAGACCAGCCTGACCAACATGGAGAAACCCCATCTCTACTAAAAATACAGAATTAGCCAGGTGTGGTGGCACATGCCTGTACTCCCAGCTACTTGGGAGGCTGAGGCAGGAGAATTGCTTTTGGGGAGGTAGAGGCTGCGGTGAGTCGAGATTGCACCATTGCACTTAAGCCTGGGCAACAAGAGCAAAACTCCATCTCAAAAAAAAAAAAAGTGTAAAATCATTTTTAACACATATATGAAAATGTCATTGTAAAACTGAGACCAATCTTATTCACAGGAGTCATTGTAACACTGGGACCAAACTTATTCATAGGAGTACCTTATATATCAGCTAGTATGTAGCCTTTGGCTTTTTCCTGGAAATGTAGCTTTGCTGGCTCGCAGCTCTGACTTCAGTATTTATCATACTTTTTGAGCCCATAGGCTTATAACCTTTTTGAGTTGCCTAACTCCCAGACCAACTTCTTTCAAAAACAGAGATGTTCTATGATTCCTTTCTGCCATCAGACAGCACTTACATGATCACCACCAATGAACACTCCAGTTTCATTTGGAAACCCTGACATCAAATAATCTAACTAAATATATGCATAAACCTTTTAAGAGAACTTAAAAAGTACTAATGTCATATATATTCCACACATTTACAGAACATAAAATCATCAGTTGCCATGAAACCTACCTCTTTGCGTTTCTGAAGTAGTAACTCCAACCTTTCATTGGCTCTCTTCCCAATCATTTTATTTCTCTCGGCTTCATATTGTCTCTGGGTATTATCCTGATGAATACTGAGGTTTAAGGCAACATTCACCAGAGCAGTCATGAGCTTCATGGCTATGAATGAAGAAATATTATAATACCTATGAATCAAAACTTTATCCACATAAGATTACAAATTTATAAAGCCAATGGATGAAGAAATGAAACTAGTGAATTTCTGTTTTACAACCAGGCATAATTTAAGTTTAAATAAAAGATAACTAATTTATAGAAATAAACTCATTTACAACATAATTTTCTCTACCTCAGCTTGGCTTGTTAACACTTTCCGTTTAAACACAGCCTCATCCTAACTAACAGAAGAAAGGATTTCAGTTCTATCATCTTCAACAACTCCTTTCTCCCACTCCTAAAAATACACACGTAAGGGCACACTAATCAAGCCTAAACCTCTCTTCTGATCATCAAATATGAGTATATATAAATGCATCCTTAGTACCTTTACTTAAATGTGTCAAAGGTACCTTAGATGTTTTAGATGTTTACAATCAATTTGTGATCTTTACCCCCACATATGGTCCTCTCCCTTTGTTCCTCACCTCAGAGAGTTGCACAACCTCCAAACCCTGAAAAACATACTGATCCTACCAAACTCATTAAAATCCATTAAAAATGTACTTTGTGAATTTCCAATTGACCTATCCTCCCCAGCCACAGTGATAATGTACTTTTAAACATTCACTTGTATTTGTAAATCTTACTACTTTCAAATTTGTTTCAAATCCTCTGACAAACACGTATGACAAAAACCTCAAACTTCTGTCTATTCATATTTGTTTTCATCATTGAGATAGCAAGAACATAGGAAATATAGGTAAAGGAACAAGAGAGTTTGTGCTGGTAAATAATTTCCCCTTTTTGTTCCTTTTAGGTTATTCATGTGCAAATATGAACATTCGGTTATTAAAAAAATTGAACTGTTCAGTGCTTTAGAAGAACTGATTCATTTATCTGCAAACATATCCATATAATTAAAAACAAGCATGCACTGTTTATAAAATTTAATTATTTTTTCTTTTTTTTGAGATGGAGTTTCGCTCTTGTTGCCCAGGCTGGAGTGCAACGGCGCAATCTTGGCTTACTGCAACCTCCACCTCCCAGGTTCAAGTGATTCTCCTGCCTCAGCCTCCCGAGTAGCTGGGATTACAGACATGCACCACCATGCCCAGCTAATTACTGTATGTTTTAGTAGAGACAGAGTTTCACCATGTTGGCCAGGCTGGTCTTGAACCCTGACCTCAGGTGATCCGCCCACCTTGGCCTCCTAAAGTGCTGGGATTACAGGCATGAGCCACCGCACACCGCCTATTTTTTCTTAATTACATATGTAAACATATGTGTTTTCTAAATACATATATGTATGTATGTATGTATGTATGCTGTATCTGTATTTCTATCTACACGTATACTCAATTTGTTATTTGGAAACTCTATCTACATTTTGATCAGTTCTATTTTTTAAATAATTGCTGCTGTCCTTAAACCAAAATATAAGGTAAAAAACCTGAAAAACAAATGTAAACATCCTGAAAAACAAATGTGTTTAAGTTAGTGACCATTACATGTAAAAATTATAATGCAAAAATCCTGAAAAACAAATTTATTTAAATTAGTGACCGGAAATGGATTTTTCAGGATTTTTGCATTAGAAATGCATTAAATGAAAATGTTTCTTTCCCTGTGATAGTGTCTCAAACAGTAAACTGGGAAATATTCTTGTGTTTCAAAATATAGGACAGTGATTTTGAGTTGTGTGTTGCCAGTAGTAGTATATTGGACTACACTATGAAAGTTTAAAAGAATTTGTAAAATTAAACTGTATAAGGAAAGAGAACAGCTCAAAGACAAGAGGAATCTGGAGCATTCCAGCTATTCAAGTTGATAATATTACTTTATCAGTGTTTGTTCTGAGCATATGAAGTGACACCCAAAGGAGCTTAATTCAGTATCTACCTCTAGATACCTAATGCAAAATGACTTGAAGATCCAGGAGCTGAAAAGCATTAAAATTAACAGCAACCCTGGTTGCAATTCACCAGTGGAAACTGAGGCATGGCTTTTTAAAAACTTCATAGCTTTTACTTTCAGCTATATATCTTCTTGTGAACCCAGATCCCAAACTCCAAAAGTCATTATTTAATGACTCTCCTTCCATCCCAGATACTTAAACAGTAAAGTAATCAACATACTAAAACAGACAAGACATGTAAAAAATGATCAATATATCTTCAGAAACATATTAGGTATAACACAGCAGTGTTTACTGAGATAAAATATTTTTAAACCTGTAAAACTGAGACTTCATTGAATAACACATCAACAGCTATTAAAAACAAACCTCAAATTAAATGATAGACATAAAATGAGGATTATGATGTTTTAATTGAGTCCACTGAAAAAGACTTATCTCTGCATAGAATTGGTACTTATTAAATTTTCCTGGCATTACTAACAAAACCTTTTTGTAAGTTAATAATCCTGCAGGAATTCAGCCATCATAATGTGACATCAGCTCGTAAGTGGCTTCTTCTTGTCTAGCAAGGAGAAGAATACGTCCTTCATTTAGCTTTCACATTTTAACTGCTGACTATAAAATGGTAAATATGTTCTAGTACAGTGGTACTGACAGTGTGGTCTGCAAAGCGGTACTGACAGTGTACTGACAGTGTGGTCTGCAGTGTTGTGCTGACCACAAGTTTATTAGACGGTCATTATAAGCAAAAAATTGAAAACATTTTAGAAATTTTTATAGCAATCTGACAACTTAATGCCTGTTGATTTAAATAACATGACACTAATAAATACATATATACTATTTCCACCGCATTTTACAAAAGTACTAGGTTGTGACAGATTCGTAATTAAAAACTGGTCATTCATCACAGCTAAAGACGCACTTATTTAAAGTCCTTGTCCGGCCGGGCGCAGTGGCTCACGCTTGTAATCCCAGCACTTTGGGAGGCCGAGGTGGGCGGATCACGAGGTCAGGAGATCGAGACCACGGTGAAACCCCGTCTCTACTAAAAATACAAAAAATTAGCCGGGCGCGGTGGTGGGCGCCTGTAGTCCCAGCTACTCGGAGAGGCTGAGGCAGGAGAATGGCGTGAACCTGGGAGGCGGAGCTTGCAGTGAGCCGAGATCGTGCCACTGCACTCCAGCCTGGGTGACAGAGCGAGACTCCGTCTCAAAAAAATAAAAATAAAAAAATAAAATAAAAAATAAAGTCCTTGTCCATTCATCTAACAATCCAGCATATACTGAGCATTGTTCTAGTTATTAGAGATACACGAGTGAACAAAACAAAGAACTTGCTTTTGTGATTTTTACATTCTAGTGAGGAAAAGACAATAAATGAATAGATAATATGCAAATGAAAAAACCACGTCAGTTAATGATTAGTGCTATAAAGAAAAAGTATGGTAAAAATATTAGAGCGTGAAGGGGGTGCTATTTTAGATGGTCATTCGGGAAGGCCTCTCTGAGACCTTGACATTTGAGCATGAAGCGAAGGAACGGTCACGTGATTCCACAGCAGCACAGCTTTCCAGGGACAGTTATAAGGTAAACTGTTGGGAGGAAGGTACTCACTACAGAGTATAGTATTTAGTCTGGTTGGAGCACAGAGGTAGTCAGAGGCAGAAGAGGATACTTAAAAGGAAAGAAGAGGCCAGATTATAAGAGTGTTACTAGGATCCAGTCAACCTATCCTCTCCTTAAGGCTCATGAATTAAATCTAAGCAGGGTAAGATCTCCTAGAGAATGTGGAGTGATGTGAAATAGTCTGAATTAGATTTTAAACTGATGTGTGACCAGAGTATAGGAGAGTAAAACTAGAAGGGAGACTAAATAGGAGCAGTGAGGCAGAGCTGAAAATATTTTGCTCAAAGTTAGCAATAATGAGTCTTAGATTTTTGCCTTTGGCAACTCAGTGAAATGATGCTGGCTTAGATTAAGGTGGCAGCAATAGGTAGAGAGAAACTGTTAGATATGAAGTGTATTTGAAAATACCAGGCCAGGCGAGGGGGCCCATGCCTGTAATCCCAGCACTTTGGGAGGCTGAGGTGGGTGGATCACTGGAAGTCAGGAGTTCAAGACCAGCCTGGCCAACATGGTGAAACCCCATCACTACTAAAAATACAAAAATAAAACAAAACAACAACAACAACAACAAACAAACAAATTTTCCCGGATGTGGTGACGCACGCCAGTAATCCCAGCTACTCGGGAGGCTGAGGCAGGAGAATCAGTTGAACCCAGGAGGTAGAGATTGCAGTGTGCTGAGACTGCACCACTGCACTCCAGCCTGTGAGACACAGCAAGACTCCACCTCAAAAAAAAAAAAAAAGAAAGAAAGAAAAAGAAAATACTGCTGAAAGAATTTGTTAGATTACAATGAAGGAAATGAGATAAACAGAAAGGGCAAAGATGATTAGAAATATTTTTATTATTTATGTAAGTAGAAATGTCTAGTAGATACACATTTGGAAGTCATTATCAAAGACACTGGTATTCAGAACCATAAAACTAGATGGAAATTAGAAAAAGGTGGTATTATTTGTGTGTTGTAAACAAAAGATCACCAAGATATTTGTTAATGGAAAAATACAGAGAAGATAGCCTTACAGTGTGTATATGCTATCATTTGTGCAAAAGAATGTATTATTTATTTTTACGTTCCAGTCGCTCTTCCAAGCCGTATAAACACACTTATTCATTCACAACTCACAAATCTATGAGGCATAGATCAGCTAAAAGACTTGATGGTTACATAGCAACTGGTGGACATAGAATTGGAGTACAGGCAGCCTTGCTCCATAGTCCCAGCTCTTAAACACACCATATTGCCTCTCACTGAATGTGTATTTGCTATTATTTGCATATAACACGTTTAGAAAAACATAAGAAACTGGCAACTTTGGTTGTCTTCAAGGAAGTTAATTTGAAGGTCGGAGACAGGGGTGAAAGAGTAACATTTCACCATACAAAACTTTTTTACCTTTTTTTTCTCTTTTGAGACAAGGTCTTGCTCTGTCACTCAGAACGAGCACAGTGGTGCAATCAAAGCTCCCTGCAGCCTTGACCCCCACCAGGCTCAAGTGATCCTCTCATCTCAGCCTTCTCAGTAGCTGGGACTACAGCTACCACCATGCCCAGCTAATTTAAAAAAAAAAAAAAAATTTGTAGAGATGGGGGTCCCACTATATTGCCGAGGTTGGTCTTGAACTCCTGGCGTCAAGTGATTCTCCCACATCAGCCTCCCAAAGTGTTGGGATTACAGGGATGAACCATAGCACCTGGTCTACTTTGAATTTTAAATCATGTGACTATTATTTTCCTCCTCATCACTATTTTTTAATAAAAATAATGTCTATGAAATTGGTTTTCACTTTATTCAATAAGCAGTGAATACATTAAAAAATTGTCTGAAGATTGAGTGTCAAGATAACTCAGTATTTGCAGTTTAGCTTTCTAAAATCACCAGGACAATGTGGTATTCCAGAAAACAAGGGAAGACAGTGTTCCAAGAAGAAAAAAAGGTAGCTGTGTCTTTCCAAAGAAAAAAAGATGACAACTGGAGCTGCTCACTGACTTGGGCAATAAGAAGGTAACTGCTGACCTCAACAGGAGAGGTAGTGAAGTGGCAGAGACAGAAACCTAATAGGAGAGGACCGAGTGGAGAGAGTGAATATAAATAATTCTGAGATTTGCTATAAAGAAAAGGAGAAAAATGAGACTGGGGCTAGAGGGACGTGAGGAAACAAGGTACAGTGCAACAGTTAGTCTTATGTGTCCAGGCATGGCTAGACTATCACGGTCAATTACTTAATCAAACACTAATGCAGGTATCAGCTTGAAGGAATTTTGTAGATATTTTGTATGGTTAACATCTACAATCTCCTTTAAATAAAGGAGATTACCCTCAATAGTGTGAGTGGGTCTCATGCAATCAGTTGAAAGCTTAAGAGAAAAAAATAGGTTTTCTAGAGAGGAAATGTTTGCCTCAAGGCTGCAACATAAAGTCCTAGGCTGAGCATGATGGCTCACATCTGTAATCCCAGTGCTTTGGGAGGCAGAGGTGAAAGGATGACTTGAGGTCAGGAGTTCAAGACCAGCCTGGATAACATAGCAAGACTCTATCTCTACAAAAAATTTAAAAATTATCTGGGTATTGAGACGTGCACCTGTAGTCTCAGCTACTGGGGAGGCCGAGGTGGGAGGATTACATAAACCCAGGAGTTCAAGGTTGCAGTAATCTACGACTGTGCCACTGCACTTCAGCCTGGGTGACAGAGTGAGACCCTGCCTCTAAAATAAATAAATAAGTAAATAAAATCCTGAGCTTCTAGCCTGCTCCACAGATCTCAGACTCAAGACTGCGTGACTCCTGTCTGATTTCCAGCTTGCTGGACTACCCTACAAATTTCCGATTTGCAAGTTCCCACAATTGTGCTGAGCCACATCAGTGAAACGTGTGTACGTGTGTGTGTGTGTGTGTGTATGTGTGTGAGACAGAGAGAGACAGAGAGAGATGTAAGAATATCTCTTAGGTCTGTTTCTCTGGGGGAACCCAGACTGACACAAAGGGTTCCTAAAAGATGGGAGCTGTTAGCAAAATAATAAGAGTTATCTAATAAAAGAAGGAAATTTTGAAGTAATGAGAGTGAGAATAACTTGAGACAAAGTTCTTGAGAAGGTGAAAAGGGATCAGATTCACTGCACAAGTACAAGGATTGGCCTTAGAGGCCACTGTAGTTAAGAAAACGGATAGAGGCTATGAGTCTGCAGCTAGATAGGTAGGTAGGTTTAATCCCTGAAGGATTCTCTTTCGACTATCCCAATTAAACAGGCAAGATAATCAGCTAAATGTGAAGACTGGATAAGAAATGTAGCTTTGAGAAGAAAGTATAAAACAATTTTGTTAGGATGTGGAAATAACCCTGGAGTATAATACACTAAGAGGATTGCTAGGCAGCATTAAAGGACCACTTGGAAAAAAAAAAAAAAAGGTAAAGCCCAGCCCTTATGGTATGTATTTTTCTCCAGCCACTTTCAGCTCTGCTGCAGGTATTGGACAGATGGTTGCACGGGGTTTTCCTACGGAATATGAAAGAGGAAGACAGAAGCAAGGAAGTTGACGGTATGAAGGAGGATGTGATTATAATAAAGAATGATAAAATCTAAGTGGGAAAAATAAAGGCAGTGAGGACATGAAGAGTGTGAAGAACATTAAAAATATAGTGTCAAAGTATTTAAAATCACAATTAAAAAAACAGTAGAGTGGAAACACAGAAGAAAACATTGGAACAAAAGGAGAGTTCATCAGGAAATGGGATGCTTAAAACGAAGTCAGAGGACACTGACCCTTTTAATCAATAACCAACAATTTGCATTTCTGTCTTGCTAAACATAAAACTGAAAAGTAAAAAACTGCATTTATATTTAGTGACACCTATTATAGCTTTGAAAACTATTATTATACACCTTGGAATTATGTCTGATATAGTGGAACAAACTAGATTTTTTAAGAGAGGTGATTATAGTACTTTATTTTTACAATGCTTATTTTTTTTAAAAGGGATCTTATGACAAACTACCAGTTTCCAAATGACATAGATTTAACAAATCAATTTATCTCTTAAAAAACAGTTTTTCTAGTAAGCAGTGTGGCAGTTCCACAAAGACCTAAAAACAGAACTACCATTCGACCCATCAATCCCATTACTGGGTATATACCTGATACAGTTTGGCTCTGTGTCTCCACCCAAATCTTACCTCGAATTGTAATCCCCATAATCGCCACATGCCAAAGCGGGACCAGGTGGAGGTAACTGGGATCATGGGGGCAGTTTCCCACATGCTGTTCTCATGATAGTGAGTTCTTTGAATTTTTTTTTTATTTTTTGAGATGGAGTCTCATTCTGTCACCCAGACGGGAGTGCAGTGGTGTGACCTCGGCTCAATGCAACTCCCGCCTCCCTGGTTCAAGTGATTCTCGTGCCTCAGCCTTCCTAGTAGC
Source organism: Nomascus leucogenys (assembly GCF_006542625.1). Classification (NCBI taxonomy): domain Eukaryota; kingdom Metazoa; phylum Chordata; class Mammalia; order Primates; family Hylobatidae; genus Nomascus; species Nomascus leucogenys. The sequence continues at coordinate 14,287,561 of NC_044388.1, read as the reverse complement.
TGAAATTGCAGGCGCCCACCACCAGTCCAGCTAATTTTTGTATTTTGAGTAGAGACGAGGCTTTCACCATGTTGGCCAGGCTGGTCTCGAATGATCTGCCCTCTTCGGCCTCTAAAAGTGCTAGCATTACAGGCGTGAGCCACTGCATCCAGCCGACAGTGAGTTCTCACAAGATCTGATGGGATGTTTTGTTTGTTTGTTTTTTGAGGTGGAGTCTCACTGTGTCACCAAGGCTGTGAGTGCAGTGGCGTGATCTCAGCTCACTGCAACCTCCGCCCTCTGGGTTCAAGTGATCCTCCTGCCTCAGCCTCCAGAGTAGCTGGGATTACAGGTGCACACCACCATGCCCAGCTAGGTTATTTTTATTTTTTCTTTCTGAGACGGAGTCTTGCTCTGTTGCCCAGTCTAGAGTGCAGTGGTGCAATCTTGACTCACTGCAACCTCCACCTCCCAGGTTCAAGTGATTCTTCTGCCTCAGCCTTGTAGCTGGGATTACAGGCACGCACCACCACGCCCAGCTAATTTTGTATTTTTAGTAGAGATAGGTTTCACCATGTTGGCCGGCTAGTCTTGAACTCCTGACCTCAAGTAATCCACCTGTCTCGGCCTCCCAAAGTGCTGGGATTACAGGCTTGAGCCACTGCACCTGGCCTGAGATCTGACGGTTTTATACGCCTCTGGCATTTCTCCTGCTTGCACTCACTCCCATCCAGCTGCCCTGTGAAGAATGTGCCTGCTTCTCCTTTGCCTTCTGCCATGATTATAAGTTTCCTGAGGCTTCCCTAGCAATGCAGAACTGTGTGTCAATTAAATCTCTTGCCTTTATGAATTACCCAGTCTAGGGGAATTCTTTATAGCAGTATGAAAACAGACTAATACAACGCCCAAAGGAATATAAATCATTCTATCATAAAGACACAATGGATGCATATGTTCACTGCAGTACTATTCATAATGGTAAAGACATGGAATCAACCTTAATGCCCAGCAATGGTAGACTGGTTAAAGAAAATGTGGTACATATACACCATGGAAGGCTTTGCAGCCATAAAAAAGAACAAGATCGTGTCTTTTGCAGGGACATGGATGGAGATGGAGGCCATTATCCTTAGCAAACTAATGCAGGAAGAGAAAACCAAATACCTCATGTTCTTACTTATAAGTGGGAGCTAAATGATGAGAACACATGAACACACAGATGGAAACTATCAAAAAATATGCTACGCAAAAAGGAAAGAAATTAAGAAAGAAAACAAAAGATAATAGGGGATATAAAAGAGAAAGACAAAAAATTCAAACGGCAGAAACAGAATTAAATAGCATCTAAATTTTAGAAAATGAGGCATGATTTTAAAAAATTAAAAGCAAAAAAAAGTCAAAAAATTGATCAGAACACTTGTTTAAAAATAAAACCAAAAAGCTTCACAAATATACATGACAAAGAAACTTAAAATAACAAGTTATGGCATAGTCATAAGATGGTACCATTATAGAGAATTTTTATTTTTGTACTTTTCTTTTTCTGAATTCTCTATAAGTAGTATATGTAATTTTATATATACTGAAAATATTCTAGTGTACAATATGAAAACGAAAAATATGTTAAAAAATTTTTCAAGTTCTGTGCCCTCTTTACAACCAAACCAAATAAGCTTAGCTGTTCTCTATATTAAAATCACAAGGATATGAACAGACATTTCTCAAAAGAAGACATTTATGCAGCCAACAGACACATGAAAAAATGCTCATCATCACTGGTCATTGGAGAAATGCAAATCAAAACCACAATAAGATACCATCTCACACCAGGTAGAAAGGCGATCAATAAAAAGTCAGGAAACAACAGATGCCAGAGGATGTAGAGACACAGGAATGCTTTTACACTGTCAGTGGGAGTGTAAACTAGTTCAACCATTGTGGAAGACAGTGTGGCGATTCCCCAATGATCTAGAACTAGAAATACCATTTGACCCAGCAATCCCATTACTGGGTATATACCCAAAGGATTCTAAATCATGCTACTATAAAGACATATGCATATGTATATTTACTGCAACAATATTCACAAAAGCAAAGACTTGGAACCAACCCAAATGTCCATCAATAATAGGCTGGATTAAGAAAATGTGGCACATATACACCATGGAATACTCTGCAGCCATAAAAAAGGATGAGTTCATGTCCTCTGCAGGGGCGTGGATGAAGCTGGAAATCATCATTCTCAGCAAACTATCACAAGGACAGAAAACTAAACACCGCATGTTCTCACTCATAGGTGGGAACTGAACAATGAGAACACTTGGACACAGGGTGGGGAACGTCACACACCAGGGCCTATCGTGGGGTGGGGGGAGGGGGAAGGGATAGCATTAGGAGAAATACCTAATGTAAATGACAAGCTAATGGATGCAGCAAACCAACATGGTACATGCATACCTATGTAACAAACCTGCACGTTGTGCACATGTACCCTAGAACTTAAATTAAAAAAAAAAAAAAAAATCACAACATTGGGCTGGGCACGGTTGCTCAGGCCTGTAATCTCAGTGCTTTGGGAGGCCAAGGTGGGCAGATTGCCCGAGGTCAGGAGTTCAAGACTAGCCTGGCTAACATGATGAAACACCATCTCTCCTAAAAATACAAAAATTAGCTGGGTGTGGTAGCACATGCCTGCAGTCCCAGCTACTCAGGAGGCTGAGGCAGGAAAATCACTTGAACTCAGGAGGGGGAGGTTGCAGCAAGCCGAGACTGTGCCACTGCACTCAGCCTGGGCAACACAGCGAGACTCCATCTCAAAAACAACAACAATAACAACAACAACAAACAACATTAGACAACTACTGAGTGACTTATGTATGTTACATATTTAACATAAATTATTTCATCTATATGACTCAGGAAACAAAGATAAATTATTTCATTTAAGCTTCCCAATACTACTAGGAGAAAGGATTATTATCATCTATGCTATAAAGATGAAGAAAGGTGGCCGGGCGCGGTGGCTCACGCCTGTAATCCCAGCACTCTGGGAGGCTGAGGCGGGTGGATCACTAGGTCAGGAGATCGAGACCATCCTGGCTAACACGGTGAAACCCTGTCTCTACTAAAAATACAAAAAAAAAAAAAAAAAAAAAAAAAAAAGATGAAGAAAGGCACAGGAGTTACATAATTTGTCCAAAGTCACTAAGTTAATAAATTCAAGATATGTAATGTTTAGAAAGTATTTTTTAAAATCCTTGTTTCTTTACAAAAACTGGCTGCCAAAAGAAAGCTAATTTTCAGAACCGATGATAGAACGTAAAAGACAATAATCTAAGAAAAAATAGTTAGAAAATTTCAAAAGTTATTCTAGACCCATATCTAGACATATTCAAAGAAGTAATTACGTTTTAAAGTTATACTTTATTTTATGGGTAAAACTACATGATATAGTGTTATTTGCAGATTTCACCAACTATTGGGAATTAATCCCACGAGAACATCAGAAGTCTATTATATACAAACCCTAGAAAATTGAATAAAGATTTTATATCTGGAGGAGGGATGAAAAACACAACGGTGAAAAAGTAAAGTAAGACAAAGTAAAAGTACAAAGCAATGAAAAGGTCAAACTCTAGAAGAATTCTGAAAAATGAATATAAAAAAATGTAAATACAAAAAAGAAGAGCAATTATTTATACTACATGGTCTATTCTTTGATAATACCAGATTGCCCTAAAATTTTCACATCTTAACCACAGAAACCAGAAACAATCTGTGTGGTTAAAAATTATAAAATAATTATTGAATTTAATAAACAGAACATGGGTCCTGAGAGCCAAAAGATAAGTAAAATGAAAATGCAGGCTGGGTGTGGTTGTAATCCCAGCACTTTCAGAGGCCATGGTATGCAAACTGCTTGAGTTCACGAGTTCAAGGCCATGGGCAACATGGCAAAATCCCAACTCTACAAAAACTACAAAAAATTAGCCGGATGTAGTGGCATGCGCCTGTGGTCCCAGCTACTCGGGATGCTGAGGTGGAAGGATCGCTTGAGCCTGGGAAGCATGGGTTGCAAGGAAACAAAACCATGCCACTGCACTGCAGCCTGGGCAACAGAGTGAGAATCAGAAAATAAACATACATTAAAAAAAGCAAAAGAAAAGAAAATGCATGCTGTTCGTTTTCTTAAGAGCAGTTCTTGAAAGTTTATCTACTTGTTTATTTCTGATTTCCCCATCTGTCATGTCTTATTACTTTTTATTAAAATAGAATAAGCAAATCAATAAATTCTGAGTAAAACCATAAATGAAGGGAAATATTGGCAAATACTATTATCCCTTTTTCTCATTAAATAGCAGCAGCTTACTAAATGCCAAGCATTGTCCCAAGAGCTCCTAATCTCTTTTCTTTCCCACTTTGCAAATAAAGAGAGTAAGACCAGCTATGTTAAGGACTTGTCCAAGGTTATCCAACTAGTAAAAGGCAGAGACGAATATGAATTCAGACAGTCACTCCAGAACCTGTTCTATCAACCACAGTATTACATGGTTTCAGCAACTGAAGGCCAAACAAAAAGACTTCAATTTCCTGAGGCAAAATTATTTTCAGCCTCTGATTATAAATTAAAGCAATTTCACATGTCATTTCCTTCCTCAGAGGAAAAGTCCAGAGATGCTGATTCTATAAGAAATGTTAATCAATAATGAACCATATGTGAATACAAAATCAACCATAAGGTATAAAGAAATGTTTATCCCTCAGGAGTCTGAGAGTGACTTATTGATAAGCACTGATGAAGACTGGCCTTGTGATGATCTTGACCACATTTTCTAATTTTTTCCCAAATTCATTTTAGGAGGGAAAAAAGAGAATAGAAACAATCATCATGTCATTATTAATACAAATTTTGTATTTTAACTCCCTTTTGTTCAAATTAGAACTTTAGAAGTCAGAGGTAGCCAGCATTAACATATTTGTAACATCACAGAAAATTATGTAGGTGAGAAAATAACAAAATATTAAAACGTTAACCAACATTACTCATCCTGAATGTTGCCCTCTAACAAAAATTTGAAGTCAACAAGTTGTAAAGTATTGGTATACATTTTAAAAGCAAATGCCTAAAAATAAACATAATCTTGAAAAACAATTCTTTGAGAGTAAAATTATCTTCATAATACCAAACAAGAAAGTGGTAAAACAAAGAAAATCTTATCTATTTTTGAATTTAAAAGGAAAATATTCCCTCAAAAAATAAAAATGTCATCAAATTTGAAAAAAAAAAGTTCCCAGTCTCAGATTGTAAATCCACCAAAATAATTATGACACAATGTTTCTTACATAAATTAAATCCACAAACTTTACTACTATGTCCAACTGAGATAGCTATTTCAAATAAAAATAAGGGCACTGAGTTCTGAAGATCAATAGTTAATGAAAACTATAATGTAAAGCTTATTAAAATGGGTCAAATAACTAAGACAGTATGTTTGAAAATTCCAACAAAGGGATTAAAGAAAATATAATATAAAATTTAATTGTTAATAGTCTCTTTCAATTTAATGGTAAAATGTATTCTAAAAAGAGAGTTTACCTCCAATGGAAAAATAAGAATATACTTATGAGTGTGGAATAAACAGACATAAAGAACTATATAATGATAAAAAAAACTTTTAATAAAAATGTAGTAAAAGTATACAATTAAATGCAATGCATAAACACTGACAACAGGGACACATATTGAATTCATAACAAGAAAATGGGATATTTGGAAAACAGATTAAAAATACTACTGATAAGACCACTCTGATGACTTATGAAGCTCTGGAACTCATCACATCTGTACCCTACAAAATAACTAACCTGATTGTCTCTCTTCTCAGCTAAGATTTAAGCAATGTCAAGGAGCATTTTATTCCAAAGCCGATAATCATATCTGGCCATAACTGCCTTGTAACTGTCCATGCACATAGTCTTTGAAGCAGAGGATTAAATGTTCCTGCCCATTTTATCTAGTCCCCAAGACTTGTCCTGCAAAGTGAATAAAAATGATTATCTTTTAATCTATTCCTTGTACATATACCATTAAAAATAAGAAGAGGGCAAAGATGAGAACAAAATGTCCTTGAAAAGATGGATAATTGTTGTCCAGCCTGGAATTAAGTTCTCAGCAAGCCCTCTGTGCTTTGTTGAAGGGTAGGTGACTGCTATGTCTCACATTTTATACAAGTGAGCCTTGGAAGATATGACCATTAATTAGTGTAGACACATGGGAATTACAGTAATACGTTAAAGTAAATTGAGAGAACAACTGAAAAGTAAGTTTTATCCTTTGAAAATTCTGTATAAACACATGTTGTTTACTTTGTTTTTTTGATATCTGATTTTGAAAAATAAATTCGAATTTAAATAGGCTACCTGATATTAATATAAGAAGAACATAGGTGAAAACAAAATCACATTCATCAAGTAGTTTTAAAGGTTATGATGAACGCAGGTAGATCGTGGAAAAGAGGCACAGAAAGGCAATGGGGGGAGGCAGGAGACACTCAATTCAAAAGGAATAGGAAGAAAGCCATAATGAAAATATATTTAAACATATATAAGATTAGCAGATGGAGATAACCAAGGCGATAAGTATAGAGAAAACAATACAATGAAAGTTACTAAAAATGAGCAAACGAAAAGAAGAGCTGAAATGGACCATCATAAAGGCAGTAAAATACAGTAATACTGCATTTACATGGCAGTGAAGGACAAATGCAAATGAGTTAAAGTGCATTGTTCACAAAATTAAAACAATGTTTTGAGTCAACATATTCTGCATATTTCTATAATATAGCACTCCTCTTATGTTCTTAGAGTAAATGTCATACAATTAATCTTTTAAACAGAATGCACACAAGTTTCTAGATTAAAGAAAGGTAGCTTGCCCCTACAGAGAAGCCAAAAATTGTGCTCTATCTTGAGAAC